>NW_013525504.1:151684-401021 GCF_000836215.1 Papilio polytes
ACGCCACGGTGAGCTCGTCCCTACAGTCCCAGTAAGGTCTCAAGGTCAAGTCTAGTTTGCTCTTATGATCGGGCCAACCTTTTTTTATCGTGATTTTCCTTATTTAAAGTGAAAATTATAAGACAAGTAAAACAATGTTTTGTACAGAATAAAAAAATAAACTCTTAACTATTACTTCAATCCTTGAAACTGAAGCAGTGTATGAAATTCAATAAACTATAAAAAGATTGATCAAACATAAGTAATTTAACAAATAATGTATGTATTCAAAATAACAAAGACTTACCCGAATTTCTGGGACTAATCAGTTTAATGTTTTGATATTTTATTTTCAACCAAACATCGAGATAATCTTCAAATTGATCTTCATTTAAATAAACAGCTAGTTCACTTGGATCAGGTATTTTTATCGGTATTGATACCACAACTACTGCAAAAACAAGTACGAGAAAAGAACGCATTTTTTCCAAGCATGTATGTTTTAACAACTGTTCTTAAGCTCGGCCCAGTTACAATTTATACGTTCCCGTATCTCGATGAAAATGAAGTAATCAAAGATATAAAAATGATAAGAGAGTCAAAAATCGCGAATGGAAATACTAGTTTCGATCAAGATTAGATTTAGTTAGAAAAGATTCGTCATTTCTCCTTTATGAGAACTAAAGATAGGAAATGGATAAGAATTGATTAGTTATTAAGAATAAAATATTATTTTTAAATTTGCAATGTCAATTATTTAAGATAATTCGTTTTACATGTTTTATGTATGCTAGCGCTTGACCACAATCCCACTTAATGAAAGTTGGTACGTGCAAGCCTAATAAATACTTATTCACTCCTTTTTTGAAGCCCCTACGTCATATGTGGATGGGAAAACCGACGCTGACAACTTATTCCAATCATTCCCAGTGCGCACAAAGAACGATGACTCAAAATTTATCGTTCGTAACTACAAAAGGATGGATTTCGGCCGTATGTCTGAACGTCTGAAATTTACTGAGTAGTTCCTGCTCCTACTCTTTTACCCTGTAAAATATCCCTGATCAACTTTTTGTCACGATAAATTTATCTCTTGTGTTTCAATATCGATAGAGGCTATAATAAATGCTCGTTGCTTTCTTATTTTATTATTCTTTTATCGCTTGGTATCAACTGATCCGACGCCCATGAACATCCGCAACGCAAAAGAAACTGCAGATGTGCTGCCGGCCTTTAAGGGATACGCTCTTTTCTTGAAGGTCCCTAAGTCGTAACTATTTGGTAATACCGCTGAGGACAGAGTATTCCACAACGCGAGTACATTGAAAGGTAATTTAAAATTTAATGTACGTATTAAGTGTATTTTACTATTTAAAAAGTACTTGAGTAGTAACTTTCCACACGATTATAAAGTATCTGTCATCAGAATAGTTGAAATATTTATCTTTAATTCAATTAGCGACGGCCGCTCGCTTGAACACCACCCGTCGTGACTTTCGGAGTTTTAGAAGCCCTCTGCTCCTGAAGTTATTCATTTGTGAATATATTAATATTTAATGGTACAGTTGTAATAAAAGTAATATCAAAGATCAATGAACTGACTGTTTTATGAAATCTGTACGGAATAGTGTTTTGCTTCGCGGTTAATTTTTTTTACGAAAACAATGCTAACGGCCGCTACTAGCTGGTACTCTTCGAAGTGCCATGATTTGGCAATTGATGATTGTTTCCATGATTTTAGAGATGAAGGAGTTAATAGCTGTTGGCTTATCGTCCGGATCTAAGCTGTCTTTAGTTTTTAGGCTCATGAGGGTAGAATATAATCTTTCGTCCGTCCGTCGGTCTTCCAGGATTTCTAGACGAAGAAGAAACTGCATTGTTTTCTGCATCATTGTGTGGCTTCAATTTTTAGGGTAAGTCAACACAAACACAAAGACCACAAGTAACAAATGTTATTTACGGTTCAGAGTTTTTTATTGGAATCTCCTAGTTAAGATTACGCTCCAGTTAAACGAGTTAATCCATCAGGCGGCGAGATGCATCACAGAATCCAAAATTAATCAGTTACGTTTGGGATAAATTATAGAGCCATTAATGTTATCTACAGAATCTTTAAGAAACACCTTGTGAGGGCCACGTCAAAACAAATGTTACTGGATGCATTGGATGGATGTCGTACATACTTCATTATATATTTTTTTCATACATTTAAAACATGATTTATTTTATTTTATCAAATCAATATGATTGATATGTCGGGAAGTGGATAGTCTTATCATAACATAATTAATTAATTAAAATGATGTTATCTTTTATTGACGGCAACATAAATTGTTTGCTACCAATTGATGCTATCTGCCGATTGTTTCTAAGAGCTTTTGAAACGCCTTTTGGTTCTTTTTGGATTTCTTAATTCTTTAAATTCTTCTATAAATATTCCGGGAATATATTCCTGGATCGAAAGAAAGAAAGGGCCTGTCCCACCACTGGCTGATAGAGGCTCAGATAGCTTAAAAATTACGTCACTGTCAGATAAGGACACAAAATGTGATATTTCATCATGTATTTTACATGTTAGATTGTTATTAAATAATTTACAATTTGGTGGGACAGGCCCTAAGTCTTCCAAAAAACAACGATTAGTCTTTTTCATAAATTTATAGCTTAATTAATGTATTTAACAATTAATCTAATTAGTTTTTACACTCTAACTGGCTTTATTTCCTCTATAAAATTCAAGTTACAACATATCAAAGTTTGTGATTGCATTTGTAAAGTAGTTTACACCTTAAATTTATAGTTTCAGTTCTCCAATTATTTTATTATCCATACATTTGTTTGTTTCCTCCAATATAATGGTATTTCTCACAGTATCTATAATTAGTTGCTTAATAGTTTTTTTTTTAAATATATGAACCAATTAGTTCGTAAGTGAAAAGAACAGTTAAAAGTTCATACATAATTTATCAGAAATCAATAGTTTCTTTAATGAATCAATGTGAACGCAATTTTATTGACCATTATAAATATAAGAGATTAACTTTAAAAGCTTTGATCCATATATTTTGAGGTATTAAAATTTTATTAGATACTGATAAATTTCCAGTTTCTTTTTTTTAATTTATAACAGACAACCCAAAACTACTTAATACGACTTATAAACGACTTACATTTGAATAGACAATATTTTCAGTGAATTAAGATGATCGTCTTTTGTTTCAGTTTGTATTAATCATTTTAAATTAAAACTTTACTATTATAATAAAGCGTAAACACACACTTCTTTGTTGCCTAAGATGTCAGCAATTACAGCATATTTTTGAATAATTCCTTTTTAGTAAAAAGCCTTACACTTGCGGCACGCTTTAGGCTATAAGTTTTAACGCCATTAAACTTAGGGGGTAAATATTTTGCATAAAAACTCTAATGTGAGAAAGAGACCATAAGTTGTTGCCAACATCAAGAAAGAAAGATTGCTAAGGTTTGTCATGACATGTCATTTTGAGATTTGCTATTGATAATTTGAAAAATGTAACCAACAAAATAAAATTTTCATAATTTCATGCGAATGAAGTCGCACGGGAACAGCTAGTTCTTAATATTAATAATTAGCATAAGATTCCTCATTAGCTACCTAAAGGGGTCATTAATAATAATGGGCCGTGAATTCAGTAAAGTTAATGAACTTTAAAATCTATCTTCGTTCCCCGTTGTCGCATTTTAATTAGTTTCGACAAGCGGTGACGGATGGCGTGCGCGCTGCTGCGGTATTTAGGTTAACTATCAATTACCTGGTCGTCAAAGAGACTTTGAAAATAGATTGCGTAGACCTTGTAAACTGTTGAAAAGAGAAATAGAATTTATATAAATCTTTACATCCATTTGAAAAGATATGAGAGATGTGATATCAAAATACTATGTTTACACCACTGATCTCTTTAAATAAACAAGCTACAAAAAGTAGTATTTCATACTTAATTGAATCCCGTCGTTCTGACGCTGACGATCGCGGTGGTGGTGATTTATAATAAGAGATAGAGAATTAACTATCAATAATGTATACAGACGCGTTTAAATCTGAACAAATAAAAGTTTTAATTTCCATTGACCTATCTATTTATAGTAATCATTGATTGCCATTACCACCACTTAAATATCTTTGTAAAAACAGAGACAAAGTGTCAATACAACTCAAAGCAATCGTCTACAGTCATGAAAATGTCTTTTTGACTGACTTCCCAAAAGAAGGAGGTACTCAATTCGTCTGTACGTTTTTTTTTTCTTACATCTTTACTGAGTTTCAATTGAATTTTATTATTTATCTATAGTCTTAATTTATCATATTGCCTTTTTATTACATTTCAGTTAGTGCGTGCTGAGAAGGCAATGTTTATAGTGCCATCAATTAACCTCACCCAAGTGAATTGGGGATTGGGGACGCAATGTTATTGTGAGATGATAACTACAAGGAAGATGCGTACGTAATAATTACTTATTCAGTTATGTATTTCTATGATTACCTATTGTTTATACTGCTAAAATTTTACTTTGATCTCTGAGTGTTTACGAGTAATCCTACTTATATCTTATTTCTTGCTAATATTATAAATGTGAAAGTTTGAAACGATGGATGGATGGTTGTGACATAAAGTTTGGAGCTTAAACTGCTGAAAAGATCTTGACGAAATTTGGCATAGATGTAGAGATAATCTGGTAGAACACATAGGTCACTCAGTTTTGTTTTATTTTCTAAATTCCACACGGACGGAGTCGCTGGCTAAAGCTATATATCGTTATGAGGTATTAAAAAAAATGCGCAGCCGGCACCGGGGGAGATAACATGGATTAAAAAAGAACCCAATTACATATCGAACATTTAATTTCATCCCAGTAAGCACATTGTATTGACCACAGTGCTACGGGCGTCGGAACTCATTAAAAAGTCATGACCGCTTAGAAAGCTCGGTCAAAAGCGCATCAGGTTCTATTTTGTTCGTAATGACGACTTAATCGTGGAACGTGACTTGGAAATTTCCGGTAATTTAAACGCATTGTAAACATGCGTAGACGTAAGATTTAAGTTTTGTGGTCCAGTAATTATTACGAGATCATTCTTTGCAAGTAAAGGTGTTGAGTCACTGCATCTATTGTTAATCGTTAGCATCAATACATTAATGTGTAACGACCCTTAGTTTATGTAGTAGGATGAAAACAAGGCCTAAGATTTCCATAAGCTATCTAATTAAAGCGTCATTAATACCGTAATAGTTATTTGCAGTTTTAGTTAAATATTGTAAGCAAACATTTTTTATTTTCTCGATGTTGCTAAATTAAAAATAGCCAATATTATTTTAATTAAATGACATTTACAAAAGAAAAGGATTACGATTACCGTACACCAGCAACGGTTTGTAAGATCTAGTTTTTGTTTGAACAAAAACATTTGTTGAATTTATTTTGTATTATGCCGTAAAATCAATTTTGTTACGCCTGGCCATTTTTACTATCGTCATTATAAACGGTTTGTTAGAAAAAACTCATTTGCGAAATTCCGGTACTTAGTTACGCCATTCACAAATATTTTTTATTAGTCTGTACAAAAACACCATGGTCACCCTAAGCTATGGGAACGAGTTCTCCATTCAGACTGAAGCGTACAGCAGAGTAGACTTTATCGCAAATAAAATTGAATTTAATGCAATTGGTACAAGGTTAATTTTATTTTGTATATCTTTTCATAACACAGGTAAGCGTAAAATTATGTGTCAAGTAAAATTAAATCTTATCACAATCATATAAAGCTCAATTTTATTTAGAAAACAATTCCGCTCAGCTTACACTTCAGTGAACGGGTCCTCTACATTTGTCTTCGTAGTGTTATTGTCACATATAAATTTCTTTAGGTCATAATCTGACCTGGCATATAAAAATATTAATACATGTATTAAAGTTACGATAGTTGAATTTGTATAATCTATCTAAAAATGTACAATTTGTAATAGACGCAGTAGGAGAGAATTATAAACTTTACATCATGGGGGGCGCACGGAGGGCTACTCCTAATTGAATTAAAAAAAATACCTACCTGATTAATATCATTTGCTTAATTTCTCATATAAAATAGTAAGTCTTTCTGTAGAATATATAAATCAATCAAATTTAAGGCTACAACAAAAATAACACACATCGTTTTAAATATATTTTCACTAACTTTGCACGCGAGACCATCCGCTTGGAATTAAATTAAACAAAAGTAGCCTTTGTGTTCTTACAGATTAACCTCAGCGTCTCTGCCAAATTTCATCGAGATCCTCGCAGTTGCGAGGCTACAAACTCTAACAAACATCCATCCATCTAAACTTTCGTTTTCATAATATTTGGAACATAAGTTGTAAGTAAATTTTGCTTTGGTTAATATTTAATGATAATATTTTAAAGAATTAATATTATAACGATATATTGGAACAATATAAGGCAGTATAAATGCGGTACCGACAAAGGGATACTTTTAAAGTAATGATACTCGACACTGCCTTGGAGCGGCAATAAAATTCCAATTTAAAAAGCAATTGAGGGAGAACAAAATAGAAACGTTTCGAGATAAGTACGATTAACGTTTAAGAAACTAAAGGAGGATTTATTGCATGATTTTTCAACATCAGGGACTATTTTTTAACAACATAACTATAACAGAAAGCTAGCACGAAGTTAACCTGGTCAAAGTTGAGTTTTGGAGAGAGTAGCCTAGATTGAACTAGCCTTCATTCTGATAAAGTTCTTTCAAGGCCTATAAAAACAAAATAACATCGTGGAACATTCTAGCATTAAAACAATCTTACTAATATTATAAATGTAAAAGTTTAGATGGATGGATGTTTGTTAGAGTTTGTAGCCTAAACGGCTAAACGGATTTCAATGAAATTTGGTATAGATGCAGAGGATAGTCTGGAAGAACACATAGCCATCTTACATTTGTTTTTTCCACTTTCATGCGGACGGAGTCGCGGGCTAAAGCTAGTATTGATATATTAGTACTCTTTGGTGAGAATTAGAATCTATCCTGATGGGTCGTAAATGAATATAATTATTCAGTTGTATTAAAAAAACGTTAAGGATATCGTGGAGAGACAAAATTAAAAATGTAACCGTGTTAGAACGCATGAAGAAGAAGACAGAAGTGATATATACAGTTAAGAAAAGAAAGCTGCAGTACCTAGGTCACATAATGCGAAATGCCAAATACAAATTACTGCAGCTCATCGTAAAAGGCTAGATCCACGGAAAGCGAAGCGTAGGTCGAGGAAGAACGTCCTGGCTCAAAAACCTACGCCAGTGGTATGGAAAGAGCACCCGTTCACTGTTCAGAGCCGTGGTGTCAAGTACGAAAGTCGCCCTAACGATATCCGAACTTCGGAAGAAGATGGCACTTTAAGAAGAAGGTTAAAAAAATAGTTCTTTTAGAGTTTTACTACCATTAAAGCCATTTTAATTTATTCATTTAGTTAAGTTTAGTTAATCAGTCTTTACACACTGTTGTATATTAGCTTTTCATTGTAGACTCAGACGGATCTCAGACGGACTTAATAGTCAACCCTCAGTACGTATTTAAAGACTTAATTTGATAGAATATTATAGTAACATATCTCATAAGTATTCGATAGTTAACTACCTCTGTTTTATAGCGCAGGTGCAGATGTAACCTGTTTAAGGGGACATAAAAATCAATTGAACCTTGTTGCTATCAAAGTTTTATAACTTAGCTCATGTTTGAAGCGTTTTGTTTGATAGTAAGTAAATTCAACAAGGAGAGGAGAAAGATTTACGTTAACCAAGTAAGATAATCCTTTATGTTCATTGACTTCGAGGAAACAGTTTTTGTATTGTTACTTTAGCAGTCGAAACTCACCATAAGATTGGCATTAACAACATTATTTAAATACGTTTAAAAATGTAATGTTTAGATAAACGTAATTTTTATCTTGTTGTAAATAATTAACAGTGGTAGTGCCCGCTTTAACATCTTCGCACGAATGGGCCGGTGTAATAACCACGACCACACAGAAGACAGGGGCAAAGTAGAAGCAATTTCGCCTTTAGTCTGATGAATGTGGAGCTGGAGACCTAATTTTAGTCCCTTTCCCTTTCCATCCTTTTTTTATGAGGAATGAATGGGAAGGAAAAGTGGATTTGACGGTGGAGAAGACGCATAGGAAGGAAAATGTCCTCTTTATGTGTGTCTCCTCCTCCGTCAATTAAGGGCCTACCCTTGCCTACATATGCCTACATACGCAACGCATCTGCAATTGCGGATGTTTATGGGCAGCGGACGCTTTCCATTTCGGTGGATTCAATTGGCCGCTTGCTCCTTTGCCACCTTATACTATAAAAAAATTAAAAAATCACTTAAAAAATCCTTCACCGGGCTATACTATAAACTTAATTAATGCAAATTTATAATCAAACTTAAAAATTGATAAAAGTCGAACGTAAATAAATTTATCACCTCTACATTCTGAGTATAAAATCTTCAAAGTAGATTTTAAAAAAACTAATTTTTAATCTCTTAATTTACTGAATTAAATTCGATTCGATTGATACTGGGATCATTAATGTTCCATTTGTTTTTTTTTTACCCTTAATGGAGTGGCGCTTAACAAATGATAACCCGCGCTCGCTTCTTTATTTCATAAAAGATAAAATCCATTAATTATCTATAATAAAGTTGACTATAATGTACTTATAGCTTTATAACTTATCTACATTTAATGTTACGCATTTACTTATGTTTAAGTAAATAATATTATACTTAACTTTAGACCGTGGTTTTACTTCCAAATATAAGCACATAGAAAACTTCCAAAAAATAGAATGAAGCACATCTCTACATCGATCTCCTTAGAGAAACAATTGATCGTGTCTGCCCTATGTTGGGACATATTGTGCTCTCTGTTCTTTCAATGGGTGTAAGAGGGATGGCAATATGTTAGCATAGCATTGTAGAATGAAAACCAACAATGTCGCAAAAGCTTTTCAATCATTTATTAGACAATACAATTGGAATAACTTTCGATGTATGTGGAATACGAACCAAACTCGCTTTTTATCAAAATTACTGTGAGGTTTAGGGTTTCTTCGTTGATAAAAATGATGTATCACACCACTATTGTATATTTGTCACGTATATCTTGTGAAATTGTTATAAAAATCATATAGCAACTGCTAAAAGTAAATTTTACAGTAGAACGCATTATACGTTCAAACATATTTCGAGTTCCTATGAAATAAGCCTATCGCCGAATAAGCATCTAAGAACTAGTATTGACTCTTGAAACTGGTCGCCATATAACTGTCAGCTTTCATAAAATTTACAAGATGTTTATAATCCAACGGACGATTAAAGTAATTGCGGTTACTGTTAGACAGTTTACAAAGTAATTGGTTTTAATAACTGACGGTGACTGCGTTTATTGCCAATAATTTGATATATCTAGCTATAATAGTAGCTCTTTTCGTAAAAGGTAACGTTAGAAAGGGAATTTGTCGGAGGAGGAGACACATTGGTAGGGGTTAAATCCTGTTTCAGTGCGTCTCCTATACCAATTAAAGGTACGCGACGCATCTGTAGACAGTATGAGCAGGATAGCTTTGCTATTTGGTTAAATTTAGGTGAAATCTTGGCCGTTTGCCGCCTTATAATATTAGAAGTTCATAGAACATATTAAAAAAAATATTAGATTTTATATAACTACGTACGGGTTCTTTGGCTAAATTAAAAAAAATATCGCGTACATTGTCAAAGTAATTGTTCTGTTGTCTCAAAGTAAAAAGGAAGCCATAATGCTTTTAACGATATAAGGAGATTCAACCTTGCCTATTGAAGATAATGCAGATGACTTCGTTAAATCTTAAATGAAGCAATTTGTAACAACAATAACGCCTCCTGAACGTCAGAGAATCTTCCAAAGTTACAAGAACCTTGTATAATTAATTTTTGTTTAAATTTGAATCATGGGTTTACGTGATTAAGAAGAAAAAGTAATATGTATAAATTTTCAAAATTAATGTTATAACATTATATATTAGTTTTTGCCCGCGACTTTGTCCGCGTGTTAATTAAAATAAAACAAATGTGCCTATGTGTTCTTCTAGGCTATTCTCTACATCTATACCAAATTTAATATTCCTTTTGAGTAACCATAACTTATAACCATGTTGTCATTCGATGACTATGAGATAAATGGATCGTGTTAATTCGAAAGAACAAAAAACCGGTGTGTTCAGGACCTCCCAAGACTACGGGCGGTTAATTAATGAGCCCATAAATAATACAATTTCTTCAACACGTCTTAAATAGCGCCCCACAAAACGTCCGTGCCCTTAATTGACTAGATAAATAAGGAGTGCCTTCCAATTGAACGAACTTATTTTTATCTATTACTGTGCTAGATTTCGTTTGGGTATATTTTTGATAGGTACTGTTTTTTTTTTTTTGTGACTGATTTGTCACTGTTTGCCTTGAAGAGGCATTTACAGATTCACCGGGCTTGAGGTGGCCCAGCGCAGATGGCGCTTAGCCTAAACCTCTTTTATGAGTTACTAGGCTCGAGGGCTCCCTCAGGAGCCTCGGCTCGGACCGTTACTTCGTTATTATTACCGGATTGGGAGGCCACCGAGCTCTTAGATCGCTTCGGTGGTCGCTCCATGGAGTGACTAAGCACAAGGGTCTGTCACTCAATACGTGTTTAGCATTCCGATTTAAGGGCGCCCGAGAGGGATAGGTACTGTATTATCCAAATTCATTTAATACTAGCTGTTCCCGTGCGGCTTCAGGAATTAAGAATTAAGAATGAATGTGGATGGCTACGAAGGAAGAGGAAAACGGAAGAAAGTATGGATGGATAGTGTGAAAGAGGATATGCTTAAGAAAGGAGTGGATTCAGATATGACGGCTGATAGAGATGTATGGAAGAGCAGCACATACTGTGCCGACCCTCCGTAAGGGATAAGGACAAGTTGATGCCGCTTCATCCGCATCAAATTATAAGAACTTTATTATTGTTTACTTTCGTCAAATTCTCCATTGAAAATGTCAAAATTACCGTTACCGTGCTTCCTTAATGTTAGCAGCTTGTAGTTTATGATCCCTATCCCATGTGAAGATTTTTTCCAAATTTATTTACCCCCTAACTTTAATAGCATGTAAATATATAGCCTAAAGCGTGCCGTTAGTGTAGGGCATTTATTAAATAAAAAAATATTCAAAAATGTGATTACTGGCATCCTATGCCACAAAGTAGTGAGTGTTTACGCTTAATTATATTAGTAAAAATATATTTGAATCGCTTTTAAACTAGTTTCCTAACCTAACAAAAAGCTAAAAGTCCATTTCTTTAAAGCTATAATTATTGCTATCTATTCCAAATAAAAGAGCGTCGGTGGCTCAGTGGTTTGAACACTTGACTTGTAATCTACAGGTCTTGGGTTCGAATCCCGCCATGTACCAATGTGATTTTCGATTTTTCGAATTTTCATATGTACATAATTTACCCGACGTTCTTACGGTGAAGGAAAACATCGTGATGCAACCTGCACATATCGGCGAAGAAATTCAAAGATATGTGTGAAGTCAACCAACCCGCACTTGGCCAGCGTGGTTGACTATGGCCTAGTCACCCCATATTAGGGTAGGCTCCGAGCCCCTCGGTGGGGACGTATAGTGAGCTGGTGATGATGATGATGATTCCAAATAATACAAAGACAGTTTCCTTTCTAGTAAGTCACTCGGAAGACTAAGACCAAAATAAGAAATGCAAAGTCTTGAACAAACAATAATTATCGCTGAGCAGCCGCCAATGAAGTGTAACTGAGCAAACTTGACGGGAGAAGATACCAGGACGCGCGGCGCTGTCTACAACACTTTTAAAAGGTAAATGACCTTACTGGGTTTCACACAACTCTCATAAGTAATGTATCTTGAAGAATAATATTTAAAACTAGCAACATACCAACTTCCTTAGATGTTTTATATCTCTACCTACCCAGGTAGAGAAATAAAACAAATTTACCTTAGTTGATACACAATTGCTAAGTATATTCATAAAAGAATTTTTATCGGGTTACAACCGATGAAACATTTTTTGTACTTTAAAATAGAACTAACACAATGCATTCTGAAAGAGTAAAGTAAATTTAAAAAGTTAAAGGTTTATTTCTCTTTTAAAATGAGTTGATTATTGTCTTATATGTAGTAGTTTTCATATGTCTTGGTAGATTCACTGCGTTGCGCGGCGACAACCTTGAGCCGTCAATGTATTTGAAAAGAACAGTGTAGGGTTTAAGAAACATGTTGTGATACAGAACATGATGTAACTATTGTGAATTGTGATGTGTGTCAGACATTACTGTGACCTTCATGTGTGGCCTAATCTTGTGAATTATTGTTGACAAGTTTACACGACAAATAAGGCATGGTGGTCAATTCTTGACAATCAGTCGACCGTGAGAACAAATATTCTTACATACACCTGATAGTTGCACCGAGGTACATAAATATTAAAATATAGCACTCAGAATCGCTCACTATGGGGTCCCTTAGTTGGGGAACTTGTGGACTGATGACAACTTTACACAACTATATGTTTCTGCGGTGGAAACCAACAGAACAGCAATACCTTGTTGACACATATTCTGTTCTGTTAGTCGATTTCGTATTCAAATCAATAGATAAGAAAATGCGTTCAAAGGTGAAAGCAATCTTCTAACATTTGTTTAGCAATAAACGCAGCTATTTAGTACCTCGTATACATATTTTAAACGTACATTTTTAACTGTCTAGTGACAAGCCGTCAAAATTACAAACGTTAAGATTAAAATCTCACATCCTCTTTTCTTTACATCTTACAAGGCTGGCGAGATTTATAAATCTTAGATATTGATCTTAAAGCATTTAATATGGCGGCTACTCGTTTCATCGCTAATTAGACATAATGTTGGTATCTTACATTTAATTAATTGTTTAATTATGAAATAATAAATGAATGCTGCTTTGATATGTTCTTTTGTTTTAAGATGATGGTATTGGTCAGAAGCAGTTTGGTAACAATGTTGAGTTTACTATGATTAGAATTTTCTCAAAGGTTGCATTGTAATTTTAAAGTATTTTTATAATCATACTAGATGTTTCCGTGCGACCTTATCCGCATAAAATTTTATTTTATTGTTTATATGTGTCAAATTATCAATTGCAAATGTCAAAATAACATGACATGATGGCAAATCATGGCGACCTTCCTTAATGTTGGTAGCTTGTAGTTTATGGTCTCTTTCCCACATTAGGGTTTTTATCCAATATATTTAAACCTAAGTTTAGTGGCATGAAAATATATAGCCTAAAGCGTGCCATAAGTGTTGGGCTTTACATTACAGATGGAATTATTCATAAATGTACTGTGATTGCTGACATCTTACGCCACAAAGTAGTGTGTGTTTACGCTTTATCGATGTATGGGATGGGATGGGATACTCTAACTTATTATTACTTATTCATTAACAACCTAAACAAAGCAAAAAATAAGTCCGGTACTCAATTGAGGCAGATAAAAAAAGTTATGTTCATTCATATTAAAATAATTTACCTTGCAATTGTTCAAGGAAATATACAATGTTTTGATATCTAAGATAATTACTATAAAAAACGGACTCTGTGAGGATAATGAGACTTCCTACGTATATTAAGATTATGATAGTACTCCGATGTGAGACGAAATTTGTCATGTGAAGCCATAGAGATTAAAATATATAGAGGAGGCATAATTGGACATTTCATTAGAAACATTTTTTATATAATCATCACTAACACTATCTATTCATACATCCTTAAAACTAGATGTCGATGTATTAATTGCGTTTAATTTTATTATGTAACACTGTTCAGTTTATATGGAGCTTATTATAATTTTGTAAAATGTGTTATTGTGTCAATACAAGGAAGGTGGCGTACTAAACTTGACAACTGATATAGTACTATTAAAATATGTTCACTATGCCGCGTCATATATTGTTTAAATGTCTTTATATAAACCTTGACTACTTATAGATGTGAAGATCTTAGGGAAGCTTAATTCTCTGTGCTTTAATGTAAACATTTTTAATCGAAATGCAGACTTACAATGTAATAAACAATAAGTAACAATTACAATTGTCACTTAACTGAAAGTCAAGTTATAGAGATAAAGTGAGAATTAAAACTGTACTCAATAACATAGAATCAAGGAGCGGTTGGCACCCAAGGCAAAGGTAATAAGCACTACGCATAATATAGGGTTGTCACTTCGAGTTTGCATGGTGCGTATTCTGGTTCGACATTTATGACTTACAAGTTTCGATGGTATTGTTTATCGTCGGTTAACAGTCTCTAATCGTTGAATTTTTTTCAACTAGTCTCTGTCCCTTGTATTTTAAAGTTGGCAACCCTATATAAGTCTCACGTATGAATCAGATCGCGTCATTACCGAGAAGAGTGAGGTAAAAAATAAATTACAATGTACGCCATTGAATGCGGTTGCTCGCTACTTCAGTTGGTATAGCGTAAAATAACACGGGCGTAATGACACCTTATACTTAAAGAGAGTGAAAATAATTTCCTTACTAATCTATAAACAATTGGCTTCAAAACTTTTGCTTATCAAATCCATCCATCACTCATTGTGTTATCTTACTAATATTATAAATGCGAAAGTTTAGATGGATGGATGTTTGTTAGAGTTTGTATCCTGAACGGCTGAACAGATTTCGATGAAATTTGGCACAGACGTAGAGGATAGCCTGGAAGAACACATAGGCTACTCACTTTTGTTTTTTTTTAAATCTACGCGGACGGAGTCGCGGGCGAAAGCTTGTTTGATTATAAAAATATGATTGATAAAAGGAGCTTAGCTCTAGCATTAGTCAATATTTAAGACTTAAGTTTTTTAAAACATCGGAATCTTTTTTCAACAGTAATAGTAAGAACGCGCGCACACCTTTGACTAAACTATCGCACAACTGTTTAGTCGCGCTTTAATTCTACGAACTTATATGGAAGTTCGCACACCACTCGATTTTTAGTTGTGCTACTGAAGGTGAGTTGGCTAAGAAACAATCGACGATCGCATAACATTGTGCGAGAGGTTAGTCAAACGTGTGAACCCGCTCTAAACTTTTTGTACTAAAGTCCAGTAGAAATACTGCAGAAAGGAGTATTCTATTTCGATATACGATATTTCTACGTTTGCAAACAAAGGGCTTAGTAGATAAATCTTATGTTAAATCTCTCACATTGTATTTTAATTGTCCGTGGGCGATGTATTGCTTAGTTGCTTTGTTTTCTGTTAACATTAGCTAAATTCACACCCGAAGGATAAGCAAATATTCGCAGACGCGAAGTGTAAATAGTTTATTAAAACAGATTATAACACGTAGCATCCTACGTGCGGAGTGTTTATTGATGGAAACCTAAATATGATGACCTCAATTCAGATTATAGAAACAAATATTTCAAAATATAGCACATAAAAGTAGAGTACATACATTCTTAAAAAACTGTTTTAAGATTCTTTTTGAATATTGATAGTTTTTTGTTAATATTAGTAATATTTCCTTTAACCATTCCAACTAAGCTCTAGGCTTGTGCTAGGTTATGGTTCACGACGATAGTCCAATCGAACCCTCGACCGCAAGATCGGTAGTCCGTACCCTAAACTATTAGGCTATTGGCGCTTAATATAGGTCTTATATTTCTAAAAAGATTTATGTTATACCTCCTTAGTAATATAAAGGTTGTTATAAAGGAGGTTGAACTGGCCATTTGCATGCGACACTAAAAAGAAAATCAATGAAGATACCACAATGTTAAATAAAAATTAACGTTTACTTGAAATCACCACTTGTTTGATTAATAATGGATTCAAAACAAATCCTAATTTTTCGTACAAGAAAAACATAAACTTCAAATACGTAAAAAAAATTTTTCTATCATACGCTTTCGATCAAATGTCAATATTTCGGGTCGCGGTGCCGGCGACCGCGTTTACACGCCACGCGGCTTTCGTAAGACATATCAGTAAACATTTGAAACCCCGCTAAAAGCTATTAAAACATGGATTAAGTCGTCATCAAAGCTTTTGGATTTCAATTATCACATGTTAAGCGAGATATATATGGTGTTAAATTGAAATTTTGCGAAAAATAGTAACTACTCGTTTATAGTAATATTATAAAGAGGAAGGATTTGTATTTTTGTATGTATTGAAATAACTCAAAAACTACTGGGCCGATTTTATATGTTATAAAATAAATCTCTATTGTATCTTTTACAATAAATATTTTTTTAGGAATAAGCAAAAGTACAAACCTTTTCTACTTAAAGAATTTAATACGATACGTGTATGAAATTGAATTGATTTCGTAAATCCTTTTCTGCTCTGTCGTATTTAGACGTAACTCTACAATTACTTTTGTACAGAAAGGTTTACTGAATTCGTCCTGAGCTTGTTCCATGCTATCTATACTCTTTTACGTTCCATTGTTTTTGTCTTGTGAAAAAATGTAAACCAATCAGACGTGTTATTTATAAGTCATTTTTCGTAGAGTATTTTTGAAAATCTAATATGTTTATTCTTTCATTGCTAATGTGCCAGTTCTTGTTTACGTCGTTTCCTTGTAGTGGAGGTAAGAAATTGTTAAGATGCCGTGACAGAATGTTAGGCATGCCGTGGTAATTATCGACGGTATATCTTACGAGGGTAACTGTAAAGTCGAATGTTTTATAAACATTCTGTTCAAAGAATGCTGTACCTCATTAAACTTGTTAGAATTATTCTTAAGCCATTAGGTAAAGGGCGAAATAATGTTTTTACAGTAGTAGAGCCCGCTTTAACATCTTCGCACAAATGGGTCGGCTCGCCCGGTGCAATACCACGACCACACAGAAAACAGGCGTAAAGCACAATTCCGTGTTTCGTCTGATGAGTGTGGTGCCTGAGGCCTAACTTTAGTCCCTTTCCCTTCCTTCCCTTTTCTTAAGAGGAAAGGATGGAAAGGAATCCACTTTGGATTTGACGGTGGAGGAGAAGCATAGGAAGGGGAAATCTCCTCTTTATGTGTGTCTCCTCCTCCGACAATTAAGCGTAGGCAACGCATCTGTAATGGCGGATGTTAATGGGCAGCGGTCGTGGCCACCTTATTATTATAAAAAAAAGGACGAGAGCATACCTTTGACAAAGCTATCGCACAACTGTTGTGCGATTGTTTCGCAGCCTAATCAACTGTTTTGTGCACAACTAAAAATCGATTAGTGTGCGCAACTGCATATAAGGTCATATGTATCAAAGCGCGTCTAAACAGTTTTGCGATAGTTTAGTCAGAGGTGTGCGCGCTCTTAGAGTAACTAGGTATTTCATTTGTTTTATTTTAGTAGAAAAAAACTTCAATGTTTACTGTTTGTCCTCTATGCGATGTCCTCTTGGTGCAAATTTCTGAAGTTGCCACAGAAGGTTTATGGCATTGAAGCTCTCTTAGGAATTAAAATAAATGTTTCTATTTTTAATTAAACATTTTGGACGTACATTATTTGATGATTTAGATAGACTTTTGATAATTAAGTTAACCGGCATTACAAGATTACAATGCCTTCTGGGTACAGCTAACAAATATATTTAGCTTCGATGACGTAATATCTATTACCGCAAAACTTATAGTTACCATGGCTACTAAAATAGGTTATAAACTAAAGTGCTATGTAATTTATACACATTCAGTCTTGTAGATGACAGAATTGTGTGTGAAAAAATTACACAGTAACGATTAGTCGACACTAAAATAATAGTTGACATACACGCAACGATTACTCAGACCATTAATTACATCCTCTATTGTATGGCCAATTATAACGCGTTAGTTGTATTTTTAAAGCATAAAAGAATTTTATTGTTTTAATAGTACGCTTTTACATATGTATACTTAGGCATAATAAATGACAATTACGAAAAGTGTACAAATTATTTCAGTACTATCGATTTTCGACTGTTATTTTGTAATGCTCTCTTTCTTCCTCCCATAATGTCATATCTTCCTTCTCACTCATGTAACGAAATATAGTAGCAGGATGTTTAGTCTGATGAGGGAGGCGCTGTTATCGGTTATGTTTGTCAGAAAATATGTTAAAAACACGTGGTCCTGTGAAATGGACATTGAAAACGGCATAAAAGGAGGGCGCTGTGAGCATAATTTGGGCCTATTCGAGATAACTTGTCGATCTATACGCCTAGACGTGACAGTGTTTACCTTACTTCTTACTATAATAAAAGCGAAAGTTTAGATGGATGGATGGATGTTTGTTAGAAGTAAGTTCCCGAACGGCTAATCAGATCTTAATGAAAATAGGCACATAAATAGAACATATTCTGGAAGAAGTCATAGCCTACTAAGTTTTTTGATTTCGAAGTTTTTAAATAAATCCCATTATTTTGTATTCAACAACGTGAAAGAATGTTTATGGGTATTTCAATGTTAGGAAGTTTAAATAAATTTTGATTTATCGCCACATACCCGCCCGTTTAAGGAACGACGTCGGAGTCCCGCTGAAAAGAAAACAATCCATCTGTTAAAGTTTACGGCCGCGTTTAGAAGCATGTGCTAAACTACCATACGCCACTTTGTCGTCGTTCGAACAATAAATTTTGCGTAAATTCTCGCAAACAAGTCATGTTCGTGCTCAACAAAATACAATTTTCTTTGGTATTTACTTTATTCTGAATAAAAATGCTGCAGTTGTAATAGTGTAACAGTATTACATTTAATAAATTATTTTACTTTCGATATATTAGAATTACATACAGATTTAAGTAACGTTGTTGTTGCGTGTAAATAAAGAGTTTATCCAAAAGAAGAGAATAGATATTTGCATAAACCTGTACAATCAAATGGAATAATTGTGAGAAATTAGCAAAAGGTGTTAAAGCTTTTTTCGTAAACTGTAATGTGTTTGAATGTACTTGGTTCTGTTTAACCTCTTGACTCATACTAAAAGTATTACTAGTTTCAGTGTTACTAACTATAGTTATAATATAGTTAATTGCATTGTATTTAGTATCAGAAAACATTGAGATTAATATTTATTTGGTGAAAATGTGTGAGGCGTGCGCTTTTAGTCCGTACAGAGCGTTTGTTTGTCATGTCAGTGAGGCACATCCCCGGTTGTATGTTTTGGTTTGAATAACTTTCCACTCATAAGTTCAAATTCATGCAAACAAAGTAATCGCATTGACCGTAACTAATGCACTCTTAAGGATCAGTAAACAAATTAAAATAGTCATTTTTACCTAGCTGTATTTTTATCGTGTTTATTCAACTATTCTTGACAGCATTTAAAAAGGTTACATACTGCCAAGGAGATCGAAATGGCCACGTACATGTGACGTCATAAAAATTACGAAAACAAATGACTATCGTACTGTAATTTTAAAATCTAATTATAAAGGAAATTGCATTGATATCATCGAAATTAATTTAACAGTACCCAATTATTTTAATTACTCGTCAATTAAACACGTTTACTTCAAGTTTCTTCACATATCACTATCCTAAGAACCATTACAAAGATTCTGTTAACAGTTGCTGAGTGAAATCAAAGCTCAAGTTAATGGTGCTTCTAAATGACTCAATCTAGAGTCGTTTGTATGCATTTGAATGTAAAACGAAGCAATTTAACTGTGCTGTTAGATGTTATTTATGACTCGGAGTTATTGCTTTGATTCGAGTGAATACGGACTGAAAACGAGTTCTTTCTAAATGATCTGTAACTTTAATCTATCCATCGTGAAATGAATCATATTAGCTGCCAGATCGAAATTTACTGGCACCGAGCCCTTAACACCTGCTTTGTCATTAGCCTAAGCAACAAAAGCCTTTGTTAAATTAATAAAATAGCTAAGCACAGGTTTAAATTTATATTAAGAACGGGGCACACACCTTTGACTGTATCGCACAACTCTTGTGCGGTTGTCGATTGTTTCGCAGCCAATTCAACTGTTTAGTTGCACAACTAAATATTGAGTAGTGTGCGGTCTATGTAAGCTTATAGGAATCAAAGTGCGACTAATAAGTCAAGCGATAGTTTAGTCAAAAGTGGGCGCACTCTAAAGCCAGTCTTGTGGTAGACAATGGGTAAGATGGGAGTAAATTCAGATATGACGGCTGTGACTGGAAGAGTACCCGCTGTGCGGACCCTAGAGGAAAGTGTGTTGTTAGTGGGTCTTATTTTTAGTGAAGAATAGGGTCATCTAAGGTTACATGTAAGCGTCTTACATACGTAATTGTTATAATAACGAACCTTTGAATGAAGTAATTTTGAAGCAAGATCATGCGATGCTATTGAATACAACGCTTCAATGGACGGTAGTCGTTTTGGATAACAATAGATCGTTTAAGCGAAAGAAAGTGTACCGTTGATTAGAATAAGGTTAAGCAAGTTTAAAGTAATTTGTTTGAAATGTTGTAATAACAGAAATATTATTTATTTTATCATTTACTTCCCTAATAAGAAGTGCAGAGTCTTTTTCAAGCAAGTAGTTATATATTTTTTATTGCAAAACATCGCATGTAAAGTTCATAGAGTCAATTTGCATTAAGCTTTCGTAATACTAAAGGCCGCCATACACGAACTGCTTGGTACAGACACCTTCGAGCTATCGGTGTTCAGCGGAACTTTTAGTAGTGATTTTACATTACGGTCGGTAGATCAAGGCTCGTGCATGTCAGCCAAATCTGGTAAATTTAAGAACCAGTGTAAATCACGTCGCAGTAAATTGTAAGAAAATTGCCATCTTTGTGTTATTGCGGCACATTCCTTGCGCTAAAATCTGTTTCTCGTTGTTCTACGGTTCGGAAAACTAAATTGCACATAATTTATGCTACACTAGTAATTTGTAAATTCTATATTTAGAGCATGCGCACACCTGAAACTAAAATATCGTACAATTGTTTAGTCTTCTTCCTATGATCTTATATGGAGGTGCAAACACTACTCGATTTTTAGTTGCCAACAGTTAAGTTGGCCGCGAAACAATCGACAATCACACAACTTTTGTGTGATTGTTTAATCAAAGGTGTGCGCCCGCTTTTTATGTTAAAATGTTTGTGAAAATTTTATTTAATTGTTTACATTTGTCAAATTATCAATAGCAAATGTCAAAATGACATGACCTGACAAACCTTGACAGTCTTGCTTCTTTATGTTGGCAGCAAATTATGGTCTCTTTCCCTCATTAGGGGTTTTATCAAAAATGTTTATGTATGTAATGTAACTGTAGGTCTTTTTTTATCAAAAAAAGGATTTTCTAAAAATATGCTGTAATTGCTGACATCTTAGGCAACAAAGAATTGTGTGTTTACGCTTTATTATAATAGTATAGATAATTGCAGCACCCAGAGTATTTAAGTCACTAAGAGAGTATCTTACTTCGGATTATGAGATATCATCACTAAGTTAGTGTTTTACTGTTCTTATTAAATGACAACAAATAAAACTACCATAAACGGAAAACAACAAATTCCTTAGTTTATGGAATAAAGTAGTTAAATACCAATAGAAAGTAATAACGCTGCAGGCGAATGATTTTGTCATAAATATTGTTATAGGCCGTTTTACGATCACATTAATAATTAAAAGTAAACGGTTATCTGGCTGCGTGTGGCCAAAATAATTAATAATATACGAGATAATAAAACTTATATTATTAGAAATGGATTGACGATGTCATTTATTAGTTATTAGGATGAAATATTACTTGTTAGGATTTTTTATTTTCATACTATGTACTTAATTATTACAGTTTAAGACTATTTTAAATTAGTGACTAGGCTTTAGTGGAGCTGGCCTAGTATAGTTTCCATCACGATCTTCTTTCACCCTAAGAACGTAGAGACCTAAGCAACTTTCTCTTTCTCCCTCTCTCCTTCTCTCTTTCTATCCTGTATTCCATACGGTAGTGGAGTCAGCTTTCCTTCTCAATTTCCTACGCTTCGCTCTATCTACGACATCCTGGTTCAAAACTACTCGCACTTTTCTTTAGTACCAAATCTTTCTTTTGGGTTTGCACAAGGCAAAATCAACTCTATTTAGTTCAAATTGAAACACGACAACATCAAAGAACCTTAATAAATACTGAACACCGACACTATTAGGTCAACAGAACTTATGTACCTCAATCGTTTGTCTCTCAAAGTTTTTAACGTGGACATTCGTCATGGCTTCTCTTAGAAGCTCAAAGCAACTGCATCGAAATAAACAAACACATTTCGAACTACTTTAAGAAATAAAAGATTACAAATTGTGTTCTTCCAAGAATAAAACGATTGTAAGAACAACTTGGAAAATGCGTTTTAATGAACTAGTTATTGCTCGCGTCTCCGTCCGCGCTGTAATATTTTTTTAATAAACATGGCTTTTGTTACTCAGCGTTAACGTAGAAATTTATTGATGGCTAATATTTTAAATCGGCCCAGTAGTTTTGGAGTAATTTCAATGCATACAAAAATACAAATCTTTCCTCTTTATAATATTAGTATACACTAGCAGTTCCTGTGCGATTTTATCCGCATAAACTTATTAAAACTATATTTTATTTTTTCCATGTGACAAATTATCAATTGCAAATGTCAAAATGACATGACATGGCAAACTTTGGCAATCTTGCTTTCTTATTGTTGGCAGCAACTTATGGTCTCTTTCCCACATTAGGGTTTTTATCCAAAATATTTACCTCCTAAGTTTAATGGCGTGAAATATATAGCCTAAAGTATGATGAACGTGTAGGGCTTTTTATTAATACAAGAATTATTCAAAAATATGCTGTAATTGCTGACATCTTAGGCAACAAAGAAGTGTGTGTTTACAATTTATTATAATAGTATAGATGTATAGATTGTAATCCAGCAGTAGGTATTTATAAGTTAAATACGGTTTTGAGAACAAATAGTTGTTTTTCATGATTTTTTTTAAATTACTAGAGCGGTTTGTTGTCTTAAAGAAACAATCCAATTTCTCCTTACTTACATTAGTAAGAAATTCCTAGCGGTTACGATTTTTATGTGTCTCGATTTATTGTGCAATTTGTTTAAATATGATTTATGTTTCGTAAATGGTTCGCAAACTTGTTACGTGCCGCTAAAATGCGTGTAACAGTAGACATTCTTGTACCTACTTTTAGTTCATACATTATGGATTTCTAGCTAAACGTTGGTAAGTCAACGAGGCACCGGTTGCGAAATTTAGTGGATTTTAAAATAACTTTTTAATTTCAAATTCAAAGTCCCGGGTAATTAATAACAAATCAAGTATTTTTTTTATGTGAATTAATCATATTTGTTTTAAATATTAAAATAAATGTAATTAAGTAACTAAATTTTTTTATTTAAAAGTGAAATAAATCAATCTCCGTAAGAACTAAGCCCAAAATCACGCTTAGTTATTCCCGTGCTATTTCAATTATCGAAACAATTGTTACAAATCATAGTGTTGCTTCGAGCAACTGTTATTGTTGACTGTTGTAGTGTTGTCTCACTTTTTCAAAGTCTATAAGAGGGAGTGGCGAGATAATTCAGTATTTTCTAAAATGGAAACACGCGCTTAAATTATATTCGTTAAAGTAAATGCAGGATTCATTGACCTTGAAACATTATAGCATTCTGTGAATACTTTTTAATTTATTTTGTGTATATTAAATAAGTTTATAATGTATGTTAATTTTTTTTAAGAAATATTTTAACTTTGAAATTATACAAACACGTTTTTATCTTTTATAGTCCTCTTCTAGTGGATTTTCAACAAATTCTGTAGATTGGCCCATTTTGGGATATATCTATCACAACAGGATGTTCAAAATAAAACAACCATTTAAATACTACATTTATTGTTTTCATAAAATTATCCAAAACAAAGTTTCAAATAATTCAGTAAAAATGCTTTTTATATTTCTCAATTGTTCCATTATTTTAACTATAATACTGTTGACTGTAAAAAAAACATGTCACTGAAGTAATTTCTAGATTATACTATTAAATTACCCCTTCTACACGGCACTTTCTCTTTGTAAAGTTAATGTGACGTCAGGCGGGGGTATCCAGTCTTGTGGTATGTGGGGACAATGACAATCCGCGAATGACGGACTATCGTCATCAGAATATTCACTGCTATTCGATCGTAGACTGCACGGCGGAAGACCATGGATGTCTAAGAAAGGATAGGATATCTATAGACAAGTGCTATACAAAAATAAGTTACTACAATTGTTCTTACCATTCCCTCCCCTTTCCTATCTCTCACACAACAAACTTAAATTAATAAGATTTAAAAATACATTCGTAAGAGCTTTCGCCCGCGACTTCGTCCGCGTGGAATTAAAATAAACAGAAGTGAGTAGCATATGTGTTCTTGCAGACTTTCCTCTACATCTAGACCAAATTTCATCGAAATCCGTTCATTGTTTAGGCTACAAACTCTAACAAACATACATCCATCCATCCAAACTTTCGCATTTATAATATTAGTATGATTACAGGGTGTTACAAAATTATTATAATTAAATGAATCGATGAAAAACCTTATTCCTAAATACTGATTCAGGTCTAGTGACGTAACTTACCGCTAGTTCGACTGAGATAATCTCGGGTGACGTCATCGAGTTGCAGCACTTGTATAACAGGCACAGGCGCCTTCGTCCGGGACCTCCTGGCCAAGCGTACGGCCAACAACGTCGAACAGACAAACATCACCACCAACAAGAGCACGCCTATCGATATTCCAATGTCTCTCTCCGTAAATACTGAAATAAATAACACATTTTCATTCGAAAAGATGCTCATATTGTATTTCTACATTAACCAGTTTTTTTATTTAAAATTAGAATCTCCCGACCATGAAGTATATTACGCATCTAAGATTGCAGATGTAAATTTATTTTAATTAAATGCTGTAAAATCTAAAACTAGTTTAATTATACATTATGAATAATATAATAGTGTCTACGATAAATTAAGCTCAATGTGTAGGCACCTACGGGTAGAGACCAAAAATACAACATGGGCTGCGAAGAAACAATTATTTAAATCAGGTAACTTTTCAGTTAGTATTCAGACATGGAGGAGCGCACACTACTCGATTTTTAGTTGTACAACTAAACAGTGGAATTGGCTGCGAAACAATTGACAATCGCACACATTTAAATAAAGGTGTGCGCACGCCCTTAAAAGAATTCTTTTGTTTTAGACAATGATTACGTATACATACATTTCCACCAGGGTGGTATAGCAGCACTCAATAGACCTTCCGTAGGCCTCAACAGCAGCGCTGCTGAACATCCATATCTATTGCACGCTGCTGCACCAGCCTCATCGCCGGCCTTCAGCAGACCCAGTTCCCCTCGAACTAGCCACGGCTCTTCGTTTTGCATCAGAGCTAAACTGTTACCAACTTCCAGAGATCGCTTTTTATCTAACACTAACGAAGTATTCGTCGTCGATAATCTCCACAACGATAGTTCGTAATACGTGGCGTTTTCAACTGCAAAAAGTTAAAGAAATTTACAATCAAACGACTATAACAAACTAATTTCAAGTATTTAAATTCATGCTGTGTAATTCTTTATCTATGATTTCCTGTACCTGGTAGACATCTTATTTGAAACTCCTTATATTCAAACGCAAGATCACATTGTTGTGGCTGTTGTGGTCTTAAATGTCCTATTCCAATGACTTTATTACAAGATTTGTCCTGAGACGCTACACCATTGTCAGCTTCACAGCTAACGTTTAGACTTTCCGAAAAAGGTCCAGCAACTTGTTCAAGAGATAATATATTTGATCCCGTAGTCAAATGTTGGGCATCATATTCCACTTGGTTGATATGCCACAAGTAAGTATCAGGAGGAGGTAGGGCTTTTACATTGCATATTAAAGTTTCTTTCTTAATAATAATACCTGTTTTTGTGCATGCTGGTGGATCTAAAAAAATGCTTCGGTAAATCATATTGTAACTGCTTAATATAATTTTTTTTGTTAGTCGAGGTAGAATATAGAACAAGATCAATATTGTAGAAATGTTATACGTGCTCGCCTAAGAGAGGATAACTTACAAAGAACATTTATATTGATGGGATCCGCTTTTGTTTCGCCGATGTTATTTCTTGCTGCACAGGAGTATCGACCACAATTACTTCGTCGTACTTCATCGATAATTAAATCATTTGTAGAAATCCGGATGCCTCGAATACCGTCTTCTTTTATTTCCATATCCTGATTGAATATATTTCAAACTATATGTAAAATACACCAAAACTTCATAATAAACAAATTTTAAAGTAACTTACATTGTAATACCAAAATAGTTTATTTGCTGGTGGATTTGCTTCAACCTTACATTTCAATATTAATGTGTCAAGTTCAATAACTTCATTTCTTCCGTCATCAAATTTTACATGTACTACTGGTGCAACTGTAAAAAAAAATGATTATTAAAAATTACTGAAAAGTGATCGTAAAATTACACTGCGACACCTGTTATTCCTGCTGTCTTCTATTTAGCAAAACAGATACCACTAATTGTGGTCTTTTCAAATATCTTGACTGCCAGAGGTCATCAGCGCGCTGTACAATACCCGAGGGTATCCCGTATCCCGATACATCTCAAATTCTGTTCTGCGAAACGACTCCCGCGAAGTTAGGAGCCATCGAGATATCTTACAACTACAGTACATGTATCACTTTAATGAAATTCTTTAGTAAGGAAAAATTACTTACATGTTACGTTCAATCTAACGGCAGCAGATTTTGAGTTTCTTCCAGCGGGCATTACTGGGTTTTTCGCTTCGCATGTTATATTACCATTATTGTCCAATCTATTTGGTGTTAATTCTATACGAGAAGTTACTGCTTGGAGAGTTTCATTCCATGTCTAAAAGTTGATTTTAATTTACCTACTCAATTTTGTAACGTTATCTCTACTTGCCATAGAGAAGGTAACCTATTAGACTTAGGGTCTGTCCCACCAAATTGTAAATTGTCTGATAATAATCCAGCAAAATATGTAATGAAAATTGGATTTTGCAACCTTAACGTCATTTTTAAGCTAGCTGAGATTCTATCAGCCAGTGGTGGGACAGGCCCTTCGATATTTTACAAGAAAAAACAACTAAGATTGGAATTCAAAATGTAGGTTAGGACTAACCGGTAACTACCTGATTACTATGGTGCGATAGGCGTTTTTGGTTCAGAAACCATGTTAAGTCAGGAATCGGGTATGAACCATATGCGATGCACTGCACTACAACTGTATCTCCTGATCGAATACCGTTTGAAGTTCCTTGAATCCATTCAACAGTTACATTGTTAGCCGGCACTAAAAACATTGACAAGATTAAAGTTGGTTAACACTGTCAACACTTTTGCATTAAAATATAATATCTACTTTAGCGGTTGTTTACTTGAATTTATATGTATACTAATATAACAAAGCGAAAACACACACAGATCTTAAATAAAAAGCTACACTTTTCGACACGCTTTAGGCTATATGTACATTTTCACGCTATTAAACTTAGGGGTAAGTAAATTAGAAAAACACCTTTATGTGGGAAAAGTATCATAAACTACAAGCTGCCAACATGGAAGCAAGGTTGTCATTTATGCAATGTTAGTACCAACATTTTCATATATGTAAGATGTATCTATACTTACAGTATAATTCTATCTGTAGACTAGCTTTTAATGGCTTCACTAAATGTGTATTGGTAGCTCTACAAGATAGGGTATCCGCATTATCACGGGTAAGTGGCAGATATAATTCGTTTTGTCGTACGTTCGGTATGTCACTTACACTATATGTTGCATCGACTAAGTTATCACCGGAATACCAAGTTATTTTCGGCGCTGGTCGTCCTGGAACAGAATTCTTATATATACCTATATATTTTTACATATTACATTTTTTATTATATTTTTATATAGTATAAAGTGACAAACTAGGAAGCGGCCAACGGACTATCCTAAATAATAAAGCGCCCACTGACTATAGATATTCGCTTTTGCATGCGTTTACCTTTAAAGAGGATATTTCAACTACTCGCTTTCTTTCCAAAAGTCTTCTTTGTTATCTTTCGTAGTACGAAAAGGATGGAAAGGGGAAGAGCCTAATGCCTAATTTAAATCAATTAGGCCTCCGGCACGCACACTCATTTGAAGAAACGCGGAATTGCTGCCATTGATGTTTTTCTGTGTGGTCGTGGTATTGCTGAGAGCAAACCAGTATATTCTTGCAAAGATGTTAAATCAGGCTCTACCACTATTGAAAATTAATCGACATCCGAAGAAACTGTTACAACTTGAGATTTCTCATAAAAATTATTAGATATAGATTTTAGATTAATAATATGAATAATACCTCCAATAACTAGACAGGTCAATACTAGCGTATCTCCTTCGTAATAAGGTCTAGTTTTATTGGTAACAGTGTTACCTAATTCGTCCAGAAAGAAAGGTTCACTTGGAAGAACTGAAAAGAAACATAAATTACTTCATCAAATACTAAATGTTGAATATTCATTGAAATTCAGTTTTTCATTCTACGTAACTAGCAACAAATAATTACCAATAACAGTTAAGTTTACGCCAGTATTTCTTGTTGGCGACAAAAGGAATTCCACTCTACAATGATACAAGGCTTGATCATCATCTCTCAGAGCTGAGATGGTCAGTGTCGTAGGATTTGAAGACATATTAGCGATCACTCGACCGCTGGCATTGAAACCAATGTTACACCATTCTGTTCCCACGCGAGCGTCATAACTACAACAGAAAAATAATCAATTTAGTTTCAACTGCCCAGAACATAAAATCTCTTTTACTTTATCCAAACATATTAAATGAATAAGTTTTAACTCTATGACATCAACGAAATCATTTTCATCAAAGATTATTTAAGATAACTATTAGCTTGTTTACAATGTTTATCTCTATTCGTTGTTTCTAACTCTCTGAGGTATGAAATTTACATAACAATAACACATTTTACATATGAATACAAAATTAAATCATTAAACATGGAATATGTTAACTCAAGTTTCATTAAATAGCGTATCATAAAAACAGAAGCCCTTGCCTTAAAAGGTAAACATTAAAAAAAGCAAAAGGGCTAAACATTAAAACTTTTTACGTTTGACATCCGTCTATTTAAAAACATTTGATATATCTTTAAAGCGCTCGCACACCTTTGATTTTTCAGCGATTGTTAGTCGATGGTGTGCGTCCGCTCTTGAAGTCAACTAATCTTTGAATTGCTATTCTCATCTTGTTGATCTCGTTTATGTCGTTACTCATTATAATTTTGTTACAATAGTTCAGCACTTATGTTAAAGATTTTTTACCTATAAATTGATTCATTATCTTTGTACCATACAAGGAGCATGATTTCATCCTCCGTCGTGTCCGGGCTTGAGTCACAAATAAGCGTTGACACCCCATTCTCCAAGGCCTCTTGAAACAACACTGGCCCTTTAGAAGAGAATACATTGAATGAGTTAATTAACCACTAACATCATAAAACACAAAGAAAACACGGGTTGTGCACGGGGGTGTACAATAGTAGAGTTGCAATGCAATGGAACCGTTTAATATTTATTTTTTAATAAAGTATAAGTAGAATTTTGTTAATTATAATAATATTTCCTTTAACCACTCCAACTAAGCTCTAGGCTTGTGCTTGAATATGGTTCACGCCAATACTCGAATGATAGGATTCGAACTCTCGACCGCAAGATCGGTACTCCAAACCATTAGGCTATTGGCGCTAAATTAATTATGTTATTACATTAAAACGCGTTTAAACACACTATTATGATCAGTGGAAAAGCAAGTTTACGAATTATGAATAAGTAGCTGTTGCTTGCGACTTACCCGTGATATTTACAGTAATAAATGTAGCTTACGTTACTCAGTGATAACGTAGCTATTTATTGATGAAAGAATTTTTGAAATTGACCCACTAGTTGAGTTATTTTAATACATACAAAAATATAAATTTCTCCTCTTTAAAATTTCAGTAAGTTTATAGAGATAGGACTTACCATCAGCTCCAGCGACAAAGGCGAGGGCAGGAGAGACGATTGTTAAAAATATTAGCGCCCCTAAGACGCGCATTCTACGGTCCATCCATGCTACTGTCTTCTCTCTTCGTATTCTTTATAATACAATACTTTTGAATATGTAAAAGTAATAAATCCGTCTCTCGTAAGATTCTTCCGATTTATTTTTAATCTGTTTGTAGAAAACAAAATAATTATAACAGTATCTAAAATTTCAGTGTCGTTTTTCTTCGTAAAATCTATCTAATAATTATAGTCCACAGGTTATTTTGAATGCTTTTTATCTTTACTTAAGAGATATCGCATGTTTATTTGATGTGTCGATGTTAATGCAAACGTGTTAGTTGAGACAAGTTAAATAGACAACTTTTTTGTAGATGCGATTAATGTGAGGTTATTAATCTTTATAAAAATGTTGTTAATGCAGTTGCAAAATTAGAGACACCTACGCATGGAACAATATGTTTTGATACTTACAAAATAAACTATCAAGTGCCTATTTGGCAATAATTGTACAAGTAGAACGATAATCAAAGACATTTAGATTGGGCATAGTCAACAAAAATTTTTCACCGGTACTTCCTTTGAAAGGTACTATAGTTGTCAAGCTTAGTGATACCTTTGTCCTTGTATTGACATGTAATAAAACATCTTATTTTCATTTAAATATTATTAAATGACACTGATTGGCAATAAATTTAAATATAATTAAATACGTTGACATGTGGTTTTGAGTATCAACAAATAGCGTTAGTGATGATTATGTCAAAAATGTTCCAAGAGAAGTGTCCTCCTCTATACATTTGAATCTCTTTAACAAGTATCTAAAAAATTTACATTACAATCCAAATGATTCTTTTAAGTTACTCTGAAGTTTGAACTTCATCACCAGCTCACTATACGTGCCCACTGAGAGGCTCGGAGCCTACTCTAAGTAAAGGTGACTAGGCCATAGTCAACCACGCTGGCCCAGTGCGGGTTGGTTGACTTCACACATATCTTTGAATTTCTTCGCCGATATGTGCACGTTGCATCACGATGTTTTCCTTCACCGTAAGAACGTACGGTAAATTATGTACATATTAAAAATCGAAAATCACATTGGTACATGGCGTGATTCGAACCCAAGACCTGTAGATTACAAGTCAAGTGCCTAAACCACTGAGCCATGATGCTCTTGACCGAAGTGAGACCGAAGACTCACCGAAGTTAGAACTTACAATCAACAAAAAATATAACTAAAAACACAATTCTACCGTTGTCAAAATATTCAAATAAAGTAAAAACATTATCTATTATTATTAGTAACGTTTATTTTTAATGTTTTCGGCAATGGAAACCGACGTGAATGATCTACAGATACCGGTACTGCACGGATCTCTGTGACTAATCTAACATCCGGATCGTTTTTTAACAACTTAACGGCTCCAAACGGAGATGTTCCATAACAGTTATATTAAATAGAGAGAGAGATATTCAATGCTTACATTTCAATATTTTATTTCTACTGAATATTATTAGTAATTTCGCAATCAATCCTTTTAATTTACATAAATTCTAAACGAACAGGATTTTTTTCGTAAAATGTTACATTGAAATATATTGAATTTAAATTTATCGTGATTAATAAAGCTCTCTTTCTCTTATATTTTTATGCTTAATTAACACCTTTACTGCGGTAAATAAAATCATCATTCGTCATCTGTTGCGACGGCGAGCCAAAATGCGCCCCCAATGACATTTCCATGAGTGCGTGGCAGGTCTTTCTAGACCCACCAGCACTAGGATACAATAAATTGGTACATTTTGTGGAAACATAATGCATACATTTTATGTAATGTAATGTATACACCTGAAATAACGCACCAGCGAGAGGGACATAGTTTTTTTCGTCCGCACCAGCTTAAGTACCGCGTCAGGCTGATATCGACCTGTTACGCAGGAAACGCGTTAAATGAGCAAAATTCTAGGTTAGATGTCAATTTTGACTTCTTCATCTTCAATCCAATTTGGCCTACCAATTTGCTTATAATGGCTGTACAAAAGCAAAATATGAAAGATGTTAAATCAAATAAATTGAAATGAAATTTGGTACTACGTCTGAATAAAATGCGAAAATACACAAGTTAATGTTAATTTTACTTACATTCTGTACAAATTTGAGGTTTTTATTCCATCAACTTTTAAAACTATAGATATTCACATAAAATATTAACACAATTTTATTATCACAGTCACTTAATTATAACTTAAATGACCTTTGTCACAAAAATATTTCGAAACAGACACAGAAGCGAATTATTTTATATTCTTGAATATTTTATCTGTTGTTAATTCTGAACGAAAAATACGCGGGAAAAATCTCAATATGACACGTCCTCTCACTGCGGTGGTCCGTAACTTACTGAATTTGTAACACCAATCACAATGTTGTCAAGAACCGGTTATATAAAAATATATTTTATGACGATGTATTAATGTCGACATAAGTTTTAAAGGCTTTTTTTGCAACATTTAACAGCATCTCAGCACGAGAATTCATCATCCAACTTAATGCGTGAGGCAAAGCAACTTATAGACAGACATATAGATTTTTCAGTAAACTTAAAATGGTTTTGCCAGAGCTCATCATAAGTTTTCATTATAAAAGTAATACAAAAACATTTATCATGTCCTTCTCTTTGATAGAGAGAAAATAATATGTTTTCCTGTAGGAAAATCCTTTACTAAAGGCAGTTGTGATCCAATCCTAGAATAATTTTACATTTGCAGTATTCTAAATTAAAAAATAAAGTCAGTTATGAATATTTTTTTTACTTATATAAACTTAACACTTTACATACCGTGAGGAAAAAGTTTATTTAAACATCTATTTTCGGATTACAACCATCATACTAAATGCAATGCATTAGAAATAGTTATACAAACAATCAATGCGCGGCCACACTCGACGCGTGAAGACATATCAAACAAAGAATTAAGGTTTCATGATAAACATCAACACCCAAATCTCACAATAGAGATGTTTCATACCGCATTAGGCAACACAAATAGAGGAAACGCGTCTGGATTCACGGTTACACTTTCACTGAATATATTATACCTTACTAATAACAAAGAGGAAAGGTTTATACTTTTGTATGTAAGAAATAAACTCGAAAACTATCTATTATTGTACTATTTAACATTGCACTGTATTCCATTAAAGACAGATAACGCCGAAACTAGTTGCATTTATAGACCGACAAACTATTAGAGCCGGCAAACATTAGTAAATGATTTTTGCATGATGTCCATGTAAGTTAGATATTTTGCAACATAATCAACGGATAGCAGCGCCTCTTACAGTGCTAAACATCTTTTTTTTAATATAACAGTTGGATGGTTCAAATAAACCTAACATAGGTAATACTGATAACTGAACAGTTCATAGTTTTGTTAGATTTATCTGAATACGAATGTTCAGATAAAATTGAGAGCGTGTAGAAAGTTAAACGTCAAAAAGCCTTTTGGTTTTACGGTTTATGTTTCGGTACGGTGTATGGTATATAACAAAGTAACACCAATGTTTATCGGCACATATCAATAACGGCCTATTTTATAACAGATTCTTGGAAATAGATTATCTCATATCTTGTAAGTACTGGTAATAAGTTATACCAACTATGCGAGCGAGATAATCACAATAGCTGCTAATTCCTGCGGCTGTAAATAGCCAGGGCGTCTCCGCGGCGCCTTTGTCTTATTCAACAATTTACTGCAAGTAATGTTTATTGCACTGCACTTGAGTTACATCGAAACAGTACTAATCTAAGTGTTAAGAAGGGTGAAAGGTGGGTTCAGGTTTAATTTAAGATCTCCACAGTCTTAACTGAACAAATTTCTTATAACCCGAATTTTGATTGTTTTCTGGCTTTCCAACCTCTTTTTTATTACTTTACTTTTAACGGGTCATAAAAACAGGTACAATTTCTTATCTTGGTATTTAACACGAAAGAAAATGTACCGTTTTTGAAACACTGTGTGATTTACTATAAAAACCTTACATAGTGTTTCAAACACATTGTAGCTTGATCATACGTCGACCCTTTCATATCGTGTTTTAGAACCCAGCGCGATTTTTTGACAAATTTAACATAGTGTGTGAACTTAACCTATTTCAGGTTTTATGACAATTAATTCTAACAATACCAGCTAGTCTAAAATAAGTAGTTGATTACAATAAATTAAAAAAGACGTATGACGAATTACAGTTTTATTTGTAACTAAAATTAAAAACTCTTACATCAATTTATTATTCCACCGAATACTAGAAGGAATCTTAACACTTGCATCGCTTAGCTGAATTTGGGGTTCAAGCATATTAAAATGTCCTTTCAGTATTCGGCCGTACGTGTGTTTCCACGATTGGAACATATGTTTAAAATGTATTGACATCCAATTGTTTCAGTTTTAATAAAAGTGACAACAACAAGGGTGCTACAGCGGAATTTCACGGATAGAAAATCGAAATGTGTCTGTCTAAGACAGTGATTCCCAAAGTGGTCTATATCGACCCTTAGGGGTCTATGACAACCTGCAAGGGGCTACGTCAGCAAGAAAAAATGTGGGTGTCCATGAAATGAAAATGTGGGTCCAAGATATTGGATCTCAACACATACACTGATAGTACCTATTTACTTACATCATAATATCTTATAATATCAAAACATATACATTACTTATTTTAAATTTAATTAATAAATGTATTAATTAACATGTCTTTTTACTTTAAGTTTTTAACACTAAGGGTGAGTTGCACCATATCGCCGGTTACCGTTAAAGTTAAAATTATTTGTAATGGTAATATTTGAAATAACCTTAAAATTTACTAAGGGTGAGTTACATTAACTAACTGTAAACCTTAACCAGCACATTCCCGATGGTTACGTCTACGGATGTCCATGATATTCGCTATACCAGTTTTGCGCTGGTCAAAATGACGTCATATTTGACACTAATCATAACCGCCCGATTTTGGTCGGTTATAGTTAGCGTTACGGTTAGTGTCAGTTCGGTAGTGTCAACTGTCACAAGCTCTTATCTTCAGAAGTACAAATAATGGAAAAAGTAAAGGAAAAAGAAAATCTCTACTATTATCCTATACGTAATCCAGAAGAATAAAGTCTTGCGTGCTCGGAAATAATGGATTTCCAAGATGGAAATCGAAATTTGGCCAAACATTCAGTTTAGACAAATTTCGAGTGTCTAAAGCTATAGCAACAGCGCTTGTCCCTTTTCTCTTATTTAAAAAATGTCCTCCATAAAAGGACAATTTGTAATATGCATTGACAGGACAATTTATAATATGGCAAATAAATAATATTCATTTATATTTGTATAATTTTATTGCTTCATTTTTGGCGCTACATATTTGAGTAGTAAAGTAAATATAGTTTCAAAAATGGCCCAAACTAGTTTATTTTCACAAGAGTTTGCCATTTTCTCCATCTCCGTGGGCAAAAAGTTTATGTCACTATAAAATACCATGCGTATGATACATAAACATAATTGGCGAAACATGTATTTCCAAACATTTTAATTTGCGTAAATGTCATTCTTGACACCAACTTGACACTTTAGTGACATTCAGGTTTAAATGTTTCCATTGTAAAAACGAAAAACACATAAAACCTCTGTGAAAATATGTTTTTGCACTTGTAACCCTATTAACTATAACTATAACTTTTACGATAACCGGCGATATGATGCAACCCACCCTAAACTTCACTACAGTTAGAAATTTCCAGGAAATGAATATCAGGTAGGTAAGTAGGGGTCTACCCAACACGGAAAGACATGGCAAGGGGTCTACGACACAAAAAGTTTGGGGAACTCTGGTCTAAGACTTGATCGTGTCCAATATCCACGTCATATATTTTCGAACATCTGTATAGATTTCTGGGCCGCATTCAGACTTCGCTGTGTTCAAAATACCATATTGATAGTAACTATAAGAGTCGGGATCTGAACCTATAAGCATCAGAGGCGCTCCAGGGACGGACTCGCAGCGGTGGTTATTAACTATTACTGTACATATGCTGTTCTTTGCCAAATCTCTTCGATAGTTTCTATTCCTGAAACGAAATATTTTTTTTTTTTTAAATTGATTTACACATAACGCTTGGTACCCAACGATGTTACAAGTTTAATGTAACATTCGTATAGACTCGTTGCTCGCTGGTATCCCCGTACCGCCGCGTATTGACTGCAAGAATGTTCGCCGTAAAATACGTCACCTTACATACATCTCGGAACCTCGGTAACACTAACCCTTAGATTAGCTACGATGAATTGCACACAAACTATATGTATTCCTTAATGTGAATCAAAGAATAAAAATAAAAATTAAATAAATGAATTTGAAATAATTTAATAACAACGTATCGTAAAACATTAGTGAAGCGTGGGATATTTATTCACAAACGCCCAACTTATTGTCATCTCCTTTAAACTCTTCATAGAGTTTCTTTCTAAAAAAAGGGACAACCAGCTACAACGACATAACTCACGCCCGTAACCCAGAGGATCAGGCAGAGACCATGGTTCTCCATTTGGCTTGATCCTGACACCCCTCTCACTTCTTCTACATTAATGCATCTACGGAGAAAAAGAGATGAATATGTTTTTGTACGCGTAATACTCACTTATTTACATAGAGATCACATTCTTCGGTAGTAGAAATTGTTGCATGATATCTGAATTGGAGTTCACTTCCATTTTCGTCCCAATACGATACTGCACCAGTGGAACCCGTAACATTCTTAAGTCTGTGTTCATCCGTAACTGGTAAGCAAATTACACCAGCGTTTTCTAAAAATAGTAAACGATATATTTTTTTACAATTATCTTTGAAACACTGGGTAGGGGACACCCTAGATGCTAGAAGGCTTGTTCATTTGTTCATGGGCATCGAGGGAGGGGTGGCAGCTGCCCTCTCACTAGGGAATCTACTACTTCGAACAAGATCATATTAATGATAGCGTTTTCCCCACCAGACCATCGACTGACGATGCCCATGGGATTACTGACAAATTCACCTAAGAATTATTTCTAGATGTCGTTAGTTTAATTTATTTTACCTTTCGATAAGTCCACTGGGTTTCGAAGACGTAAAAGACCAATATTGTTTAATGTTCTTGAACTGCTTGTATACTCTGGATGAGTGATCTGTTCTGATACCCCTATATCCTGTGGGAAATGTAAAGTTAATAAATAGATCTGGTGAGAAAATTCATGAAAAAATTGAGTATCTTAGTTACCTGAACGTCACTTTCGCAAATATTTGTACATTCTGGGCTTTGAATACGACCACCGACTCGTACGCCGAGAATACGCCTGCCGATGAGACAATCAGCTGTGGTCAATACGTACCGTGAATTAATGAGGGTTCCCATGCATTGGAATGCATTCGAGTCTGCAATATTAATACAACGATTTATATTTTTTTTTAACAGTGACGATGGACTTTCGCCAAAAAATCGTGAGGATCTTTTTCCGAATACTGTTTATTGGGCAGCATCTTTATAACATTGATCCAATCGTTTTAGTGTAAAAAAATGCCTTTTGTTAAAGCAATGAAATACCTACAAATGGCCAGTTCTTTTGTCATATTACTTTAAAACAAAGAAACTAATTGAGAATCTCCTTCTTTTAGAAGGCAGTTAAATAAAGGTCTTTTCATACATACTCGTAGTCTAGAGGTCTAAAGTAGACATAGGTACTGCATGGCCTTAGATTACTCACTGTCACCTTAAGTTCGATTCATATGTATCAAAGTCAGTACATATATTTTTAGAATAAGGATATTTTTATAAAACCTAACCTCTGTTTCTGTACGCGATACGAACGACCCAAGGAAACTCATTATCCCACACGCGGTATCCACCTAGCAGTCTTTGCGTTACTATATGACCGCACTGCGTCGGTAAAAGGTTAACATTGTGATGATTAGATAGTTTGCTTGTTGTTCCCTCTCCGGTTTCTTGATTATCTATTGATTGATTGATATTATTGCAACAAATCTGTAAAGCATATTTTTAATTCAGCATCAGCTCAGTATAATTTTAGTATGAGCTAGTAGACTCATTTTATGAAGGTTCGTTTGCAAAAACTGGGGACCTCCATTTAACTTCCGATACGTTTAGTAGGGACCATAGACATCTAGTTTTTGACCATGCCCACCGCACTATACAAATGAAGTTTGACTATAATTATTTACTTTCGCAATAAAATGGATGCATATAGGTCCTCAAATATTTTCTTTAGAGCAGAGTGGGAAAGAAGGCACCAAAAATCCGGGCGGTAACATGCAATACCTAGATGTCTAAGGTCTCTTTTACAAGTATCAGGAGTCAAAATGAGGTTGTTTCATGTCAACACATTTATCGCAAGCTATTAGAGCTAAACTATCGCACAACTGTTGTGCGATTGTCGATTGTTTCGTAGTCACTTCAACTGTTTAGTAGTGTGGCACCTCTATAATAAGCACATAGTAATCAAAGCGAGAGTAAACACTTGTGCGATAGTTTAGTCAACGGTGTGCGCGAGCTCTAAAAGATACCGTGCCAATGTGTAATAACACATTTCCATTTCAAAGTTTACCTTAGGTAGTGATACTCTTGAATCGAATCCGCATATATTTTTTCTTAAAATCTGTCCTGTTTTTTCACTCCTATCACGAGCTACTAATTGTGATGCGCTCACACAATGTGTTATGGGAATACAATTTTCACAAGCATCTGTAAATATAATCTACGTTTACTAATTTACGATCATGAATGAATAAAACTAAAAGTTTTGCTAAATCGAAGGAAAAACTACCTTTTTTCCGTTTGGTTATGAATTTATTATTTGAACTAAAGTTATTGTTATAACTTAAAATACACAATGTATAGTAATGTATCGTTGTTTTTGGTTGACTTTTTACATTATAAGGTGCGTTTTTCAACTTTGTAATTTACTAGTAATATTTAACTAAATAGTATCGTTTTACAGACTAGCTTTCGCACGCGACTTCGTCCGCGCGGAATAAAAAAAAAACAAACGAAAGTAGCCTATGTGTTCTTCCAAACTATCCTCTACATCTATGCCAAATTTCATCGAGATCCCTTCAGCCGTTTAGGCTACAAACTCTAACAAACGTCTACCCATCCATCCATCTAAACTTTCGCATTTATAATATTAGTAAGATTAAAATAATGTTACTTACTTAAGCTGCTTGTAATAGTTGAAGATAGTGACAAAATTAATAGAGTCACTAACATTTTCAACATTTTTAAACACGTTGCCTTCTTTCTACTTATTTGACACGACTGTCCCTAAACCTGCCAGGACGTCGAATTGTTCTTTTTTTTAATCTATAAAAAATATTATGTAACATTGCGATGGGTAAAACCGCACAAGTTATCTTATTCTGGAATCACCCACGTAATTATTTCTATCCATTTATATAAAAATAAGAATCAATGCTTCAAACTTAAACACACAGCATACTAATATCATAAATACTGAAGTTTGGATGTATTTTATTATCTGTAAAATATGTCTCAGATATAAAACAAAGACTAGAAAAACATACTAACTACATATTAAGTTTTTTTTTTAATCCCGCGCGGACATCTTGCCTGCTATCAGCTATATTGGTAGAATATCTAATTGTTACCCTCCATATCTCATTTTCAATCACATTGACGTCCACAATACCAATCAGCGGCAGTATGAGTTTTAAAATGTATTGAATTATTTTTTTTTATATTTTAAAGTGGAGTCCGCCAAAACTGGTGAAGTTACCGCTGCCCATAGACATTTTATTATTTTAGTTAGGTTAAAGACGCAAACTCATTCGGAGCATGATAATTAACCAGCTTGTGAGAAAGCGTTACTGTGGGTTTAGATAGGCACTTGTGTTGTTGTCTTTTTTCATTTCAAACAGATAGTAAGGGATGACAATATGTATCAATGTGTCCCAGCAGTCAAACCAATGCAACATTTACATATCTCTATCAAGGCACACTTACGAGTGTTGTTTTGAATAAAAATTCGATGTATTGGAAACTAAATGGTGCTTTAGAACTTTATCTATGAATGTTAAATGTTTCCTAAGCATATGATGTTAAAATAAAATGACATTTTATGCAAAACTATTCAAGTATTTAGAAGTATTTGATTCAAAATATGGAAGACTAGCTGTGGCTCGCGACTTCGCCCGCGTGAAATTAAAAAATATAGCCTATATTACTCACAGATAAATTAATTTTCTAACGGTGAAAGAGTTTTTGAAATCGGCATAGTAGCTTTTGAGTTATTTAAATACATACAGAAATACAAAAATACAAAAACACAAATCTTTCCTCTTTATAATATTAGTATAGAAGTATAGATTATGTAACCATGTTTGAGAAAGGTGATTGCAATAAATTAGACATATCAATTTACTTTACCAAAAAAAAAAGAATTTACTAACTTTATGGTAAGTTTGAATCAAAAAACCCTGTGATTTTCTAGTAAATGAATATAAGTACTCGAACGCATCGAAAAAATACTTAGAAATGTAAAAGTTACGGCGAGTGATATTTGAACTCACTGTTTCTTTAGTATAATTGAAAACACCTCGACTGTGGGTTGATTCATGCCGATATAACATACTTTATAACACTCAGGGGAAGCAGACGAATCGAATAACCTCACTCGTCAAATAAGTTTAGGCTGGAGGCCGTCACAATGTAATTTACATACATAGAAACCCAGACATTAAAACAGATTTAGATAGCCCGAGTAAACATTACCCTTTTTGTCAGTCGGGTAAAAATATAGGTACAGTGGTGGGAAAAAATAGGTACAGTCAGAGAATCTGGCGTCCACCTTAAAAGCGTTTGAACTGTTTAAAACGAGACGCGAAAAATCAATATAACGCAGCTTAAGAATGCGTGTTTGAAAAAAGTAGGTTAGTGATAGAAAGCTAGTTTTTTTTTATTATTATTCCTTCATTTGAAGCACTTACTGATATCTACTTAGTTATTTGTAGGAAGAGGTGTTTGTACTGTTGCAATTAACAAGGCAATTTTTCCTAAAGTGGGACACCGCGTTCTTCCGCGACTGTACAAAATTAAACATTCTTTTGATGAACTGTTAACGAACAGAAAATTACATTTGGATTACTCTTTATTGAAACTGAACTGACAAAAACTTTATTTGTCCCTCATGAGAGCAGTAGAGGTGCTTTTGTATACGTCTAAAGCCCTTCAACTTTTGTCTCACGGAAACTGTTTAAAAAGCACTTAAAAATTTTACGCATAGCTAATGCTTTAACACTAAAAGTGTAAAATTCTAATGTCTTGTTTGTGTTTTACTTTTAACAAGATTGAAGAAAGTTCTGCTTATATTTAAATCTATGTTGCCACATTAATCTAAAAATACATTAATCTTTGATAGATTTAACATTAAAGATTATTAAAGCGAATTTTATAATTGAATGCTTGAATTAAAAGTCAAGAAGACTTATTATGAGAAGTAGAGGTTAACAAATCTTATAATTTCTGAGTAATATAAATCTGAATGGGTTTCTTATATCTATAGACTATTCAAAGGTTCGTTTACATTGTTGTCTGTTGGGTGAAGCGAGCATTAGACTTTATCTGTTGCCCTTAATCTGAGATAAAAATCAAGACCAATCAAATAACGGTACAGCCTTTCCCTTCAATCGGCAATGATTTCTTACATAGCGTGTTTCAATCTCTTTTTTATAATGGCCAGGTATTACTAAAATAAACGGCTAGGTTGAAACAGTCAACATTAACATAACATTGTATTCAATATATTTATATATTCTACTTTAGTACTGCAAATAAATTAGGAAATGATGTAAACCTTTAAAATTATAATAGCAATTCAAATAGACACCTTTAAAAATAAAATAGCAATTTCTCATCAGTGAACAATAAGTATGTTTTACTAAAAGGTGTTTAGGGCAATTTCCGAGGTTATCATAAAAGTCAGGTTATCAGGTATTGTATCAAAAAATTATTTATAATGTTAATTTAATAACGTGATTATTAATGGTCCCTATTTACTAAAAAGTGTATGCAGTTGTTGACGTCAAATTATTCATCAATAGATAATTAAATTCAGTAAGATCACTATTACCAGTTTTGGGTTTTCTGACAAAACAAAACTTTAATGATAAAGACGTCAGAAGAAAGAATAGCAACGTTTACCGAAGATAGCATTTTTTTTAAAGTAGATTACGAAGAAGTTATTAATAGAATCCTTTTCTTTGCCAACATAGAACAGAAATGACTCAAGATTTAAAATTAAGAATAAAAAACTTGGAATAAGAGTACAAGGTTAATATACACCTTTAAATTCACAAGGAAAAATAGCAATTATTGTGTTGTGATAATCTGTTGATTTGCAGTTACTAATTCCCCAACGATCACCTCATCATTTAATTATCCTGTTTATTTTCTTGACTAAGACACATTTTTTATATAGTTTTTAACCAATACTTGATTAGCCGACAACAATCTTAAATGCAACTGTCTAGTCACTTAAAAGTTTAAAATAGTTTCAGTGATTTCACATTTTCATTAAAAAAATGATATTACAAACTTACAGCTACTTTCATAAACTAGGAAACTTTGATTTAAAAAGAAACAACGACAATTTCAGCACATTTATTGCAATTTCATCAATATTTCATAGCCGAAATTTTAAAATCGAAAATTGTAATAATAGGTCGGTGTAAGTTCTGAATATTTGCACAACTATTTCTATTATTTATAAAGAAAATATACAGCTTGGGGATTTCCATTTTATGTACATGCATGACACATTAGCTATATTATTTCTTCTACTTATATATATATAGCTACATGTAATTACGTATGACTTGACAATTACGCACATTCTGTGTCTTAGTTCGTCATCAATATAATTCGATTCGTATAGGGAATGTCCTTTTTGCATTTCTGTTAATAACGAATCATACATTAATACCTAGTTATCCTAATTCTAAGAGCGTGCGGACACCTGTGACTAAACTCGCACACAAAGATGGCTTTATTTTTTTTATACACAATGAGGTGGCAATCGAGCAAGCGGTCACCTGAATCCGCCAAAATGGCAAAGGCTCACGTATAGCGATCAGCTATCGATTTCAAGACCAAATTGTAGTGCAAATAATAATGATTTGATTGACATTTTAAGTTTGGTCGCGGTTTTTCTGCCAATTTCGCAATGCTGGACACCAAACCGCTGTAACTACTCTGCCTGAAACCACTCTAGCGGCCACGACACAACCTCTATCTGGAACGTAAAGAAAAACTAGGACTTGTAAAAATAACAGATTACGAAAAAGGATAAAAATATTCTCCTTTACGAGGGAAACTCTCACTGCACCACCGAACTTATAACTTAACTAGCTGTGCCTGTGCGACTTCATACGCATGAAATTATGTAAATTTTATTTTATTGCTTACATTTGTCATATTATCAATTACAAATGTCAAAATGACATGACATGATGACAAACCATGGCAACCGAGTTTCCTTGATGTTGGCAGCAACTTATGGTCTCTTTCCCACATTAGGGTTTTTATTCAAAATATTTACTCCCTAAGTTTAATGTCGTAAAATATATAGTCTAATGCGTGTCGCAAGTGTAGGGCTTTTTATTGAAAAGAATTAAACTATTTAAACTTTCGTGAGACATTTTATAATTAATTATTTGCCAGTGCGAGGCGCGACTCGACCGCGATACAACATCTTTAACCCTCACCCTGAAGAAGGACCCCGCAGGGTCTGAAAATGGTCGGTGCCATCACCGGAAAAAGTATGACGTGAGTAAGCCGTTAAATAATTAATTAAAAATGAATTATTCAAAAATATGCTGTAATTGCTGACATATTAGGCAACAAAGTAGTGTTTGTTTACGCTTTATTGTTATAGTATAGATATGGATAGATGGGACAAACAATATGTTTAAAAGCCAAAAAATACGCTAGCTTATTTGCAGGTCTAATGCTTTAATTCCACATGATGACTAATCATTATATACATGCATATAAATACATACATAATTAATATGAAGGTAGCCGTGGCCTGCACGTCAGTAGCCGCGGAGTTTCCGTGGAGGACCAACGTGATTGACCTTTGATAACAAGAAAAATATCCAAGTTTAAAAATGTTTCGTATGTTGTTATTATTAATAGTTGCGTTCGCAAGTGGCCAAATAGTTCCAAGTAAGTAATTTTTTTTTTATAAAACAAATGAATTTTTACTTCATCTTTTCGTTTATTTTATTATTCAACTAACCTGAGTTTTGTTATTATAATGAAAAATTGCATACCTTAGTACCTCCTTGCGTACCTAGTAATTGAAGTGTGAATTTAACTCACACGACCCTCAAATAGCGTGATTTTTTTGCTTTAGAATGCGTTTTCTTTTTAAAAAGTATAGGAACTCTTAAAGTTACCGGATTACCTTGCCCTATGACATTTTTGCAATTCATTTTATTTTTATCGATCTCTCAGAGTTAAAACAAAGAAAATAATTACGTAAACACGTGTTCTAAACTTTTTAATTACACCATGACACTATTTTGACTACTTTGTTGTTTTGACTACGATATTTTTTTTAATAGTTTTTTTTTAACATTGTTCTGATATCGACATAGCAACAAGTATAATGCTTAAAAACATAACTTAAACTAATAAAGTTATTTTAATTCAAATAATCAAAACACACAATTATAATGTCGGAAAATCTAGTTGAGTGATGCTCAACAAGTCACACCGGTTTTACGAATAAAGACAAGGCGACCAGGAAAATGTTGCAAAAACCTTAGTCGACCTGCTCTTTTACTAACGTTGATTATTTTTTGTTCTTCAATACTTGTTTAAGTAATGTTGCATTAAAAATATATAAATTGTATAAATTGTATCGCTTCCTCTTTCACTATTATTTTCCTCTTCCAAAATCCGTACAAACGTATTGTAAACTCTTTGAAAAAACTGTTTTTTTTATATGATTTTAAAGTTTCAATCAATCAACATTTCTATTAGTATAACAACATATTAGATTACTAGCTTTCGCTTACGAAAGTTGCCTATGTGTTCTGCCAGACTATTATCTATGCCAAATTTTATAGAGGTCCGTTCAGCAATTTCGTCTTCAAACTCTAACATCCATCCATTCATCTAATCTTTCGCATTTATGATATTAGTATGATTCATATTCTGATAATTTAGTTTTATCCTCAATCAAGACAAACAATGGCACACATTGAATTGAAATAAATTCCCACACTCGTAAGGAAATCAAAACCGTAGGTACATAGTTTGTAAATGCTACTTGAAATGTGTAAGATTATTTACAGCAGCAACAGGATAATGGTAACCGGTACTTAAATATATTTACTTACTAGCTTGTGCTCGCGACTTCGTCCGCATAAAATAAAAAAAAATACATAGCCTATGTTTCACAACGATAAATTTCTTTTCAAATAGTTAAAGAATTTAAAAATTCGGCCTAGTAGTTTTAACGTGAATCAAATTCATACAAAAATAAAAAAATATATTAGTATAGATATTTATTGTTTAAAAATAAGTAATCTAAAGCTAATAACATTTGACGCCCGCGTTAAGGCTTTTAAAGATACGGGTTAGAAACACGAATTAAATTGAGACATGGCTGGCATCGGAAAACATCATTATAATTACATCATAGAAACCGATCTGGTCAAGGTTACGGGAGTGCACTGGATACGTGCAGTGAAAAGTTTAGACTGATGAGGATAATGAAACGACTTAGTCCTTTCCCCATTATTGCATGATATTTACACGAGATTTTACTTCTTTCGTTGAAAACTTTTAATACGCCCGAATCATAACGATAAATACGGACTGCTTCTAATAGTGATAAGGGGCAGTTTGTAGAAGGCGCGTCAATTTTCCTAACAGTATCGTTATTAAAAGAAGTCAAAGCATTTACTTTAACTCACACTATATAAGATGGAACGTGCTTCCAGGGTCGTGCAATGATTGCAAATTGCTAAGCGAGTGTCCGGCAGCAGTCTACCAAGTCGCCAAGCACAAGAACACCCAAACGCAACAGCTGATCAACAATTCCATTTGTTCTTCCGACTATAACAACGGTATCCCAAAGGTGAGTTATCCGACTGACTTCTAACAAAATGATAAGTCCGCCGAGGACAGACCATTGCACAACAAAGCTATGCGAGGCAGAAATATTCTAGAAAACCACGAGGTTGAGGATTGCCAGGCATCAAGGTGTTGAAGATGGTACTTGTGGTCTGTCGAGTAGTTCGACTAAATTTGACTCCAGGAATTATTCTAAACAATTCTTCGGAGCACTTCCAGTGGTAGATGCGGTAAACAATACAGAGGCATATAACGTCCTTCCGCAAGTCTAATGTTTTCTCATTTGCGTTTAGATGAAAGAAGCTGGGTTTTATATATGAATTACCATATGAACGTCATCGTAGAGCCCGCTTTAACATCTTCGCACGAATGGGTCGGCTCGCCCAGTGAAATATCACGACCACACAGAAAACAGGCGTCAACTGGGAGCAATTCCGAGTTTTGTCTGATAAGTGTAGTGCCGGAGGTCTAATTTTAGTCCCTATTCCATTCCACCCTGTTGGATTTGACAGCGAAGAAGACGCACAGGAAGGAGAATTTTACATTACGTTTATATGCGTCTGTCAATTAAGGGTAGGCAACGCATCTGCAATTACGGATGTCTATGGCCAGCGGTTGCTTTGCCATTTCGGCAGATCCAGGCTGCCACTTGCTCGATTGCTGCCTTATGTTATAAAAAAAAAACTGTGGTTAAAAAATCCATCTACCACCAATAAAATCTTACAATTTATTGTTTGAAAGGTATGCTGTTCAGCGTTCCCGGATTCTCAGGAAGAGATCGACAACCATCCGAACCTGAGACTACTACCCAGTGAATGCGGGGAGATAGAGGGCAGCCAGATTGTCGGAGGCGAGGTTACTAAACTGTACGAGTTCCCCTGGATGGTACTCATATCTTATCAAACACGTATGTTGAACTTACACTTTACTAATAATCTAAACTGTCACACTTTAATGGTCTATAAGAGTCTGATGTATACAGTCCCGTTGATTTCTCACATTTAATTCACACTGAGGAACTGTTAAGTAATCATTTAATTGTGGAATGTAGTAGTTTTGTTTCGTTTTTTAATTGTTACTAGGGAAGTTTATTTGTATTTACGAGTGTAGAAACTCTGACTCTGACTAGGGAAGGTAACGGCACACTATTTGATAGACCTCAATAGAAATACTTGATAAATAAATAATCAAGCATTGTAAGGTTTGTGGCGCACACTTATTTTCTTTATTTTATTAAATTCAGGTACAGGCAAACAGTTTCTTTGCGGGGGAAGTCTGATAAACTCCTTGTACGTGTTAACGGCGGCTCACTGTCTCAAAGATAAGAAGATTGCCGGCGTCAGAATTGGAGACCACGATTATTTAACGAAAGTTGATTGCGAAAAGGACACCGACGTATGCGAGTCTCATTATCAGGTAAAAGAAAATACATTCAAAATTTATTAATAATTTAATTGCTTGTCGTGTATAGTAATAAAACTGCATAACTATATCCTGTTCTGGCCTATGGCCACAAATTTATTTTATCATATTTACAGGACATTGGGGTTGCGGAGAAAATCATGTTTCCGGCATACCAAGGGCCGCCATTGGTGCGTCATGATATTGCGCTACTTAGATTAAAGAGACCTGCCGACCTCTCACGCAGTAAGTAACTGCTATATGCCAAAGATAAATTAGTATTTTTAAAAAATTTATAAATTTTAATTAACTATTTATGTTAGAAAACTACGGTACGATCTGTTTGCCAACAACGGCGAGCTTGAGGGAACGCAATCTCGACAACGAGAAGGCCGTGGTAGCGGGCTGGGGGCTGACTGAGAACGATAGAGAGTCCTCGGTGCTGCTCAAAGTTACAGTGCCTGTACGTTCCAGTGACAACTGCAAGCAGTACTACGGGAGGTAAACCAACGTTTTCCCTTCTACTTTTCCAATAACTACTAGTTTTTCGAGATTACCTCCGTCTTCCCTTGCAATATGTCTACAGCTAGTTTTTTATTCTGTCGCCATTATCTCCATACCGGCATCAGATTAGATCCATTGGGCGTGGGGTATGCAGTAATATAATTCCATTAATAAGTCGGTATCACACTCATTTAGTAACTTCTTACTCTACCACAAACAATTAACTAACAATAAGTCAGATTAAATAGGATTTTAAATTTTATCGGCGATCCGACGCTAACCTGCAATCTTAATGACGCTAGAGCGTGCCATAGATGGCATAGTGCCTCTCAAGATGCCCGTTTGACGTTCCGCCAGAGTGACATAGACTACTCACTCCTGTCAAAGAATCGATTCTAATCGTACTCAACCGATTATCACTTCCGACAATTTACAGAAACACTAAAGAAGATATCACGAAGACCATACTTTGTGCGGGAGAGCTGGGTAAAGACTCATGCAAGGGAGATTCCGGTGGCCCCCTGATGGTTGCAGAGGAGGTGGAAAATGTGTACAAGTACATTCAGCATGGGATCGTCTCTCACGGGCCGACAAAATGCGGCTCACTATTCCCCGGAGTATATACCGATGTGTCCTGGTACATTAAATGGATATTAGACACTATCAGGCCATAAGAATTTATGTTAAATTATTTGATTAGTTTTAATGCGGTAATAAAAGTCTAGATAAATATCGTTTTTTTATAATGGTGATTTATTTTGATTTCAACATTTCCAACCTATCCGGTGAAACCTCTTCGAAGAATACGTAGTTTTTCTGCGAATTATTTCTTATAAACCCCAAAAGACCTTCTCCATGATGTAGAAGTATTAAAAATACGCAATATCATACTTCACCCTTGTACTAATACGATAAATGTGAATTTTGGATGCATTCCGTACACTTTTCAATAACAACTATCTAATTACAAATAATTAAATTACAACGACGACCCTTGCTATTTGCTCAGAATTTAAATAACCATGGCAACCTTATTTTTTGTTGCTATTAGTTATGTCCTTTTCTCTCAAAGCCATTTTTACTCGTCCCCATGATTAGTAATTAAGCTGAAAATGTAGTAAATAGGTTTTCGTATGGAACAAGACATTCCATACTTATTGTTAATACACATGTGTTTATCATACTAATATGATAAAAGAAAAGATTTGTATTTTTGTATACAATGAAATAACTCAAAAACTACTGGGTCGATTTCAAAGATTACTTCACCTTAAAAAAGCTATGTTATTGCTGAATAATGACCATGTTTTTTACTATTTCTTGATTTCACGTGAACGAAGTCGCAAACAAAAAGGCACAAATCACATTTTCACGATTAACTCAATTCAAACTTTAATTGTATCCAGAATCCATTTCATATATTTGGTAATATCTACAAATATATTAATATCGCTGTCTTGTAGTCCTGTCGATAATATTCCGTACTGAGTGTATCTTTTGTAACCTATGTGATCAGTTTTGATCATCAGAGGTGCTCCAATCTCGAAGTGCTTAGAACTTTTCACACATACTGTATTTAGTAGTTTGTCGACATTTCTTGTTCTGAAATAAATAGCAATAGTTAACATGTAATTACTAAAAATCAGTCCCTACCATTAAATTTAGACTTTGTAAATGTTCCTTATTATCAGCCTGCCTTTTTGCCTACAAAGGGTAAACCATGAGCGTCGACAGCCGATGACCTAGGATAGATAGTCTCTCTCCTGGCAACACCTATGGTAGACATAGCATTTACTCTTTGTAAGGACGTGTATGTAAATGTTTTTACAGAGGTAGTGCCCGCTTTACCATCTTTGCACGAATTGCGCGGCTCGCCCGTTACAATACCAAGACCACACAGAAGACAAGCGTGAAGTGGGAGCAGTTCCGCATTTCGTCAGATGTATGTGCGTGCCGGAGCCTAATTTAACCCCTTTACCTACTCACCCTTATCTTGTAAGGAAATAGGTAGGAGAAATTGGATTTGATGGTAAAAGAGACGCTTAAGAAGGCCAAATACTCCATCAATTAAGGATAGGCATCGCATCTGTAATTGCGGATGTTTAAAGGCAGCAGTCGGTTTGCTTTCGGCGAAAAATCACGTGGCCGTTCACTCTTTTGCCATCTTGTTATATAAAAAAAGTATTAAGGGATATTACCGGATATATTCCATGCATTTGACTTCTGAAACAACAGTGGAACTTGACTTTCTCAAAGTATTAGGATTATTTGATAGTCCCCAACCGGCGAGCGTACCTCGCAGTCCTGAGAGATTACGACTTAATAGATCCCTAGCCATGGGTAGACAGATTGCGCCGGCATTAGCTGAAAACACACACAATTCTGAATAAAAAATAACTTCCAAACAAACACGAAGCTATTAAATTACAGACTTTGCATCTGCCGATAGTTTGATCGGGTTGGGCTTCAAGACAAAATTCTACACGCTCGTACTGATTAGGCGCCTTACTAAACTATCGACTAGTTTAAAATCTATGGTAAGCTGGTTAAAATGACAAAAATATATTTACATTTTACTGGATTACAATGATATTTATTGTTATACAGTGAGTTGTTCATCCACGCCTTGGACTAAACTATTGCATAACTGTTGTGCAATGTCGATTGTCGATTGTATCACAGGCATTTCAACTGTTTAGTTGCACAATTAAAAATTGAGTAGTGTATGCACCACCATACAAGCAACAGTTGTGCGATAGTTACAAAGGTGAGCGCGCTCTCTTAGATAGTTTCAAGAATCTTAGAAATGATGTGACAAACATTTCTGGTAAGGCCTCATAAAGGTAAAATAGTTTAGATAATTTTATTGTTATTTATTATTTCTATTGAATTCGCCTATATATTGAGCTAATTTAAGTTCCAAAAATGTATTTTTATTAAGTCATGAATATTTACGTTTTTTGAAGTCAACTGCCTTTTCAAGTCGCAATAGAGCTACGCAGTTTGTAAAAAAAGATGCATTTTCATGGCAATCAGAAGATCTATCGACTTTTTGTACGCGTATATCCTGAAAATGGAAATATGATTAAAAAAAACAAACGAAATCGATAGATAGAAAGATCCGGTACGTTCCAAGAAAATCCCGGAACCCTCTTGTATTGCAATCTTGTATTTTTATTGCTTCGTAGTTGACCACCGAGGGGGCTTAACTAGGTCAAAACCTACATAACCCTGTGTTCCCTCCAGAACGCAGGGCATCTTTTGAAGATTTCCCCCACAAAAAAGGCCTTCATTGTCATATTACCATTTGAACTTTGAAATTTACAATTAAAAGATTTACGGATTTCTTAATAATAATAAAACAATGCTTTTATAATGTCATGCGGATGATACCGCATGGAAACAGCTAGTTAACCTATATTCATTTGTGGCGAAATCCATACAAGCGTTAGCTGTTTCGCGAATGGAACGCTAGATCACAGAACACAGAAGACAAGCGTCAAGAATTATTTCCTCGTTTAGAAAATTGCATCTGTACTAGTCTAGTTTGTTTACATAAATCGCAAAGTTAACCCACCTGCGCGGGCAATGCACAAATTGTATCTCCACCTTCATCTTCGCAATCACTTTCAGTGTTTATATTGTATTCTCCAATTCTAACACTCCTTGCATTATAGTGATCAATATCAGTGCATTCAACCAATGTAAGAACATATCTGGAGTTTATTAAGGTACCACTACTGAGGAATTTTTCTTCTTTGTCTGTGAAAACAATTTAAACAAAAACATGTCTATGCTCTCCTAAACATTTTTATTTATTTTCGATCTCGTTATATATACTGCACATTTGCAATTAAGTTCATTAACTTCTGTAACATCCTTTTTTAAATATTTTATAGGGAAAGGGGGGATTTTTCACTTTGAAAAGACATGTCAATTTCATAGTGCTACGCTTAGTGTTTAAGAAACGAGCTGGCATAATCGCACAGCCCCTGCACATCCATATTTTAAAATTTGATTTAAATATTTAAAATGTACTATTTCGATCCCCTATATAGTTGAGAGCGTCGGTGGCTCAGTGGTTTGAACACTTGACTTGTAACCTACAGGTCTTGGGTTCGAATCCCGCCATGTACCAATGTGATTTTCGATTTTTCGAATTTTCATATGTACATAATTTACCCGACGTTCTTACGGTGAAGGAAAACATTGTGATGCAACCTGCACATATCGGCGAAGAAATTCAAAGATATATGTGAAGTCAACCAACCCAACCCAACTAGTCAACCAGCGTGGTTGACTATGGCCTAGTCACCCCATATTAGGGTAGGCTCCGAGCCCCTCAGTGGGGACATATAGTGAGCTGGTGATGATATAGTTGGATACAGTTACAAGCACACATGTCACTTTACTATGAGGCTATTAAATTGGCCAAATAATTGTATGAATGAATATTAATAAGAGGTACAAAATAAACGTTCTTACATGTATCTTTACCCTAAAATTTTATTATTTTTACCAATTGGCTGCCAACAAATTACTACTTTAAAATATTAGAATACTAAAATCTTCACAAGCTTTCGTTTAAAAAAATAAATACCTGATTCACTGTTAAATATCAGAGCCATCCAGGGAAACTCTTCAAAATGTGGTTTATCAGATATTGTGTAGTCTTCGTTGATGTTACCACATACCTTCGGTAATAGATTAAGGTTAGGATGATTTTCTATTTCATCATCTTAAACAGATGTAGAATAAATGTTATTTCATTGAATTTAGCTTAATTCCAACATAGTGAATTCACGATTATTAAAAAAAGAAAACTAGGAAATATACTCACTAGCACTACTTTCATTAATATAATAAGACAAAAGAAACCAAATAGCTCCTAATTCATAAAGCTTCATAAAGAAATGCATCATCACTTCACGCGAGAGATAATTAAATACGTATCAAAATAACCTACGTCTATTAAGGCTTCTACAAAACTAACTTCTAATGTATACTTGTTATAAATAAAACGTACTCGTTGTCCTTGGTGGCTACTACGCGCTACGCGATGCGACCCGACGCGTAAATAGAGCAATTGTTTATCTTACTAATCTTAGTAATATTATAAATGCGAAAGTTTAGATGGATGGATGGATGTTTGTTAGCGTTTGTAGCCTAAACGGCTGAACGGATCTCCATGAAATTTGGCACAGGTTTAGAGCATAGTCTGGTAGAACACATAGGCTACATTTTATCACGGGAATAGTTACGGTTCCCGTGGGATTCATTAATTTAGTTTTTTAATGTTTACTCGATCATTCTGCAACGGTTCAAATTGAAATTTGGCACAGATATAAAACAAAGTCTGGAGTACACATGGGATAAGCTTCATCCCCGAGCAATGTCCGGTTCCCGAGGGATACGTAGCTTTTTGTAATTTATATAGTTCGTATGTTTTCTAATACCACGCGGACGAAGTCGTGGGCAACAGCTCGTTTATTATATATTTTTTTCAAATAATAATACAAACGTTTAAACCGTAATAATACAAAATATGTGCAAGGGCGGCATTATTAGTAGTAGTTAGTAGTCTTAAAGACAACCCAGTGGGACAGGAGAAGCTAGACAACACACAAGGAAAATTAATACATATAAAATAACACTAACACAAATATATACATCCTGCATAATAAGCAAACATACATATATAGCAAATAAACTTAATAAGGAAAAAGCAAAACATATTACACTGTAGGCAGATCACAGCTGAGCACAATGTAACCAGATCGCACTTTCCCAACGCCTAACTACCGCCCTTTTGTTTAAAGAAAGGGTGAGCAGGGGAAGTGAACTTGGCAAAGAAAGGCAAAGGAAATATCCTATTTATGTGTGTCCTTCTGTTAATTAGTGTAGGCAATGTAACTGCGGATGTCTATGTGTAGCACTTCGCTTCGCTATTTAGGCAAATTCCAGTTGCCGCTTGCCTGTATAACACCGTAAGATAAAAATGAGCTTCAAGCACTCCGCACCCGTAGATGGTTCTTCATACAGTCTGCGTACTGTACTTTTAATACGGAGCTTTGAATCTGGAAGCTATCCTTGTTAAGCTTTTTAAATTTTTAGCGCAGTCTAGGGTTTTTGTTAGATCACATATTATCCACGTTAACTGTCATCAATGAAGGAAATCAGAAACAAAGATTTGACAAGACATTTAAAGCGGCCGGAAGTAGAGACCGATATTGCCGTTTCAGTATCCATTGAAACTTATTAATCTAAATACAAAATGTGTTTTTCATAGACAGCTTATAAGTGCAAACTGCGGGCCAAACAATATAAATAAAATAAAATAAATAATAGAAGCCTTTATCGCTGTTCTTAAATCAAAGTAATATTTTAAATTTACAATTACATGCTACTTAATATTTAGGGAGATTCCATGTGACAATTATAATGATAAACTAAAAGAAACCAAAGCTTAAGTTAAACAAAAATTTAATATTAAAAACAAAAAGTAAAAAAAAAGCCAAACAATATAGTTAATCACATAGGGAGGAAAACACATGATGTGAGTAATCAAGAGAACTCTATTTATATATTTTGTAAAGCTCTGATAACCTCAAACACAATAAATAATGAAGTGGGTTATACCAGACTACTAACAAAAAGGCGTGTAGGAAAATTGAATCCAGAAACAAAGGATGGTTACCACTGTCATCGGGCGTAGTTAGTATGATGAAAGCCACGGCGAGAGGACAACGTGCATTGACGATGCAGTTCCTTCCCATTGTATTGTATTGTTTACTCTTTACAGCTGTCACCACTGCTCTCAGTGAGTACAAATATATGCTAACATTTTTTTTTAAATAGTTATCTTATTAACAACACATCATGTTAAACATTTGTTTGAATTAAATTTGATCACAAAAATGTAGTAGTTCCCGACGAATAATCTTTATTTATAAAGCAGTGAATGTTAAAAGTAACTAGTTATAGTTATTCTATAAATAGTACTAGTTACATGGAGAAGAGTAAAAAGTATTTCTTCGCGAAATATGGCTGATTAAAATAACGTTTTTGTTTATAGATCGTCGTTTATGTATATCGTTTATGCTTACAGAAAGATGCGACGATTGCGTCAAAGCAGTTGATTGTAAGCCGGCTTTGGATCTACTTCTCAGTGACAGAAGTCCGGAAGCATATAAACAACTGCGAGATGCCGCTTGTGATGTTAAAGGTTCTCATAAGGTAATTCACATACAAACTTTAGAATGATAAGAAGCATTACAAAAGTCTGTAACTATTGTTTATTCGTCATTAGAAAACATCCGACACTGTTTTATATCTTCCGAATTTTGATAACCTATTAACTTTGTAAATTGAGTGTTATAATTGCTATCCGAATTTAAGAATCTTAAAGAACCCGTGCATATTGTCGCGACGTCATCTATTTATGAATAGCGAAATTCATATCCGAAGAATAATCGAGCTGTTTCCAGAATGTTCGATCGCCGCAAGTGGCGAAAATGACGTTCGCGAAAAAATGTCTGGAATATTCGAAACGGCGTCGAGAATGTTCCATTATGAAATGTATGATATTGGGACAATCGAGAAAGTTCTGGAATAAAATGACAAATGAATAACGAAAAGAAGATCGAAATTCAGGGTATATAAGGGGAGTTAGTCGTGAACCGGGGAGTCTTACGGTGGAAAGTGAACTGCGACGCAGAACTCTTAAGTAAATTGCGAAGAAGATTTATGTGACCGCGAAGTGAAAGTGCAAGTGTTATAGTGACAGTGGTGTTCTGTAAAGTGCTCTGTGTTAGTGATCCTGTATTTTGTGTGTCGTGAAGTATTAAGGAAGAAGTGTGTGAGTGTAGTGAATCGCAGTCTCTGTAAGTCATGAATAAATTTAAGAATAAATTATCAAAGCGTTTTAACTCTATGCTACACGCTCGTAACAATATATTATTACAATTTTCATTAACTCCAGTACATTTATTTTTGATTCTTTTTTGTTTTTATCAAAATTAATTCTAGTTTATTCGTGTAGTTGATTCGTAATATTTTCATCTTTGAAGTAATAATATTTTGTAAATAGGTCTGCTGTTCTAGCATACTTGGAGTGCGATTTTCAACTGACGACATTGAGAACAACGCACAAACTACTGGAGACGAAATCGAAAATCATCGTAACATCCGTCTTCTAGCAAGTGAGTGTGGTGATATAGACGGAAGCAGAATTATTGGCGGAACAACTGCGGGCCTTTATGAGTTTCCCTGGATGGCCCTCATTTCTTACAATGAAGGTGAGTATTACTACTAATTGAGCCTAGTGAGTACGGGAGTTTCAAATGTTTAAATGTTGACAGCGTTTAATTCTAGGAGGAAATTTGAAGTTTAAATGCGGTGGCTCAGTTATAACAGCGAGGTACGTGATGACAGCCGGACACTGCATCAACAAAAGTATAGTTGGAGTGAGAATAGGTGATTACGACATAAGCCAACCAGAAGATTGTGTGGGGGAGGAGGAACTCCGTGAATGTGAATCTAATTATCAGGTACAGCAAGTATTTTTTTTTATTAAATACTAGCTGTTCCCGTGCGGCTTCATCCGCATGGAATTATGAAAATTTTATTTTATTGTTTACATTTGTCAAATTATCAATAGCAAATGTCAAAATTACATGACATGACAAACCTTAGCAATCTTTTAAAAGTGTTCTTATATCTGCAACAGGACATTACCGTAACGCATCGCATACGTCATCCCAAATACGTCACAGAGTCAGTTGGAGTGGCGTTGCATGACATCGGGCTGCTACGTCTTGCTACTCCTGTGGAATTTTCCTATAGTAAGATTCATGAATAAATCTTTACATTAACGGTAATACAGTACTTGCAATCAAATGTATGTAAAATTCTGTAGCTAAATCATACCTTTTCATCCACAGGAAATTCTGGAACTATTTGTTTACCGATAACGAAGGTTCTACGGGAAAGCGCATTACCTGATGACCACGGTACAGTAGCCGGTTGGGGAGCGACAGAAACACAACAGCAATCCAACGTTCTACTCAAAGTTCAAGTGACTATGTACTCAGAATTGACGTGCAAATCTTTATACAAAGAGTGAGCAAAAATAAACCCTATTCACGTTTACAACTAACACTAAAATTAAGTGAACAGATTAACATTTTACACATCCATAACTGCATATATTAAAAACCAGATACGCAGGGTCTAATATCAAAGTGCTTTTTTATATCATAAGGTGGCAAACGAGTAAGCGGTCACCTGGATCCGCCAAAATAACGAATGACGCGTTGCCTACCTTTGATCGACGATGGAGAAGACGCATATAAAGATGTTATTGTATATTTCACCTTTCTATTCTCTCTTACACCGTCAAATCCACGTCCCCTTCCCATTCTATTTGTATAAGAAAAAGAGTGGGAAGGAAAAGGACCTAAAGTAGGGTCGCCGGCACCACACTCATCAGACGAAAAGCGGAATTGCTCACACTTCACGCCTGTCTTCTGTGTGGTCGTGGTATTTCACTATTAAAGCGGGCTCTCCTACTGTTAAGCTTTACCGCTATTAAAGGGAGTGCAGTTAAAGAAAACTTAAAGTTTTTTTATTAGACAATAATATAACAATGTTTTCAGTGCTTTTCGATCGCGGCCATATAATTCAAACAAGTTGATGAATACTATATGCGCCGGCGAGACTGGCCGTGATTCTTGCAAAGGAGACTCTGGAGGACCTCTCATGGTTGAAGCACCTTACAACGGAACGTACAAATTTGTTCAAATCGGCATCATTTCTTTCGGGCTTGAGGGTTGTGGTACAAATAAACCTGGACTATACACGGATGTCCGAAAATATATGAAATGGATTTTAGATACTATTAAACCATAGAATTTTACCAAACATACAATCATACAAATATTATAAATGCGAATGTTTAGATGAATGGAACTATAAACGGCTAAACGGATTTTGATGAAATTCGGCATACATGTAGATAATAGTCTGGAAGAACACATAGGCTACTCTGTGTTGTTCTTTTATTATTACGCGGACGGAGTCGCGGACGAAAACTAGTATAATATACGAATAAAACTATAGTTAGATATTTAGTTGAACACGTGTTTAACACTTTGACCGCTTCTAATTGATGACACGGAGGTCAACATTGTTGTATGTTTTACCCCAAACGTATATAACCACACTGCTTTCGATATAAGATCATTGTAATTTACTCGTTACGATCGCATTTGAAAGCCTAAGATTAATAATATTTTAATAATCAGTATTTGTAAAAAATCCTCGCCGCCGCGACGCATCACGGTACGAAAGTATTGATGTGCACCCCTGCTCCGACTACAAACTGTCGCCCCACGTATCCATTTTATCATGTTATTTCATATAAGTATTTATTAGATTGTTAACTTTTTAATGGTTAAAGTTACTGGCAATTTATAATTTTGATTACTGGCCGAATGTGCATTTGTCATTGAATAGAAAAATATGCGCTTCGTTTATGATAAAGTCAATTGTTCAATCTCTATAAATGTTTGCAATCTGATTAGATTGTGTGGTGCAGTTTTCATTCAAGATGGTCAGTTTTCATTAATGATGGTGTTTCTAATGTTAGGCGATTTATATTTCAATATCTCCGACTTACGCACGCCTACAATGGAGTAGTCACTGCTCGTCACTCCGACAAATAAATGTATAAAACACTAATTAGATTAATGCAATAAATTCAATTTTTAACTAACCGTCTTTTCTTTAACATCGTTGGTCATATGACGCTGTCAAAACGACATTGTTAGTTCACATGAGAGATAATTTAGTTTGACTTATGGTCAGATAACGTTTACAATCTATAGATAGGTTTTAGTAACGTATTTTCCGATGGAACAACCGCGTTACCAGTGTCTGTCTCATCGAGCCAATTATGTTTTCCGTACTATAGATGTGTTGACTTAGATGTAGTGATGCCGGACTTCTCTTGTGGCCATCATGCCAGGAGATTTGCCAAAATCGCCACGCTTTGCCAGCGAGTTAGCGATCGGAGTTTCTCCACCGTTTTTGTTAGTTACACTACTTTCCGTCCTTCGATGGGCTGAAAGCAGTTTAACGATGAAAATCAGTTCTAGCAACAAAATACGTAGTTGCAGTTTTGCAAGGAATTGTCACGTTAGTTACTAAACTTCTTTCCTCAACTGATTACTATTGTTATTGTTATTAGGTTCATAAGTCAGTTATGATAACCCCAGCACAGATGACTAATGATTAAAAGTAAATTCCAATAAATAGTATAGTGTCTAAATATGATATAATAGATTTTAAAAAAATGTTTTCAACTTGATATTCTTTTTTTGACCGACTTCCCAAAAGAAGGATGTATCCAATTCGTCTGCATGTTTTTTTTACTATGCATTTTTTCCCTCAGTAATATTATTATGTTGTTTCTTTTTAAATTGAATTAGCAAGAAACTTAGTGTATTTTCATATTTCATTTTAATTTTGAAGCGTCAATTGTTTAATGGTTAAAAATATTTCCGATGGCGAGTGTTTGTATCCTGCAATTCGACTACAGTCACAACCCATATCCTAGCATAATCCTAGAGCTTAGTTGGAACAAGAAATATTAATGAATTAAGAAAGATACTACCAATATTCCTAAATTTTGCTTGATCGGGCCCTAATGTCAAGTTACAATGAACTTATAAGTCAACACTGTATAAATGTAATTAAATTTTGTTCCAGTATCCCAACACAGGAACAAGTAGACAGAACGACAAATATATTCTGTGCAGGCAATGACTCTTGTAATGGTGACTCTGGAGGATCTCTCTTGGTCGAAGCATTTTATGAAGACATATACAAATATGTCCAATTCTGTGTCGTGTCTAATAGGTCTAGAATATGTTACTTGTTAAATAATATTATTGTTATTAATATAAAGGCCACCCCACCACCCCAAATTTTTCGATATCGGTGTCGAGATATCGGTAAAAAGAGCGCAACACTATTGTTGTCCATGTCCATGTTTTTCCTTGTGTTCAGAATAATTAAAATAGTTGAAATATTTTTATCATGGCAACTATTTGTCGCGGTAATTAATTTTGACAGATTTCCGTTCATTGTTTAAGTCCCGACTCTTAATATGAAGTAGTTACTACTCTTTGGACAAAACAACGTGCCTACAAGATGCGGTCGCTCCCAGTTGTATTGTGCTGTGTATTGCTTGCGACCCTTACTACTGCTTTCAGTGAGTTTACCATAATTTATCATTTATCATAATCACAATTAATAACAATATATACTATTATAATTAGCCTTGTCTCTGAATAGAAAAAAAATTAAATGTTTTTGACTTTTTATTATTAGCATTATTTTTTTTCTTTACATTTATTCATATATTTATTGTGTTTCTTCTTTTTGAAATTGATTTAGCGAGAAACTTAATTGTCTCAATAGATAAGTACTTTAACTTCGTCTTGTGTCTTGGACAATATCATATCAGTGTCAGGGACCTGAGAAGCTATAAATAAAATGACAATTCTTTGGAATACTTCTAGTTTACAATAATGTTACGAATGTAGAAAGGAAGTAAGATTTATTTTAATCGTGAAACTTATATTAAAAATAAATATTTCCGATGACGATGTCGAGAGTTCGTATCCTGCCATTTGACTATAGTCGGATATATAGATTTACGTTTCAATACCAGAAAAATGCGACAATTGCAAGAGGATAACAAACTGTGCACCGGCTATGCAGCTAGCCCGTTTAAACAGTCGGGCGGCACTTCAACAGCTCCAAGTCGCTTTCTGTGGCTTTGATGTGATTCAAAAGGTTTGCAAACATTCACAAACTACGTTCATAAAAGATAGAGAAAGACCGAAGAAAGTATGGATGGATTGTGTAAGAGGATATGGTCAAAAGGGAGTGAATTTAGATATGACGGCTGATAGAGATGTAAGAGCAGCACATACTATGCCGACCCTGCGTAACGGATAAGGGCAAGTTGAAAATGGACTTCTCTTATCCTAAACATACTTTACAATTACCAGAAACTATGCAGAAATCGGGAATACGCCTGCCAGTATTAAGATAGTAGCGAGCATGCCACCTAATGACACACGCCAGCCACTGGCACATTGCGTATACACATGTCAGTGAAATGTGACCGTGATCATAAGAGACGTGTGAGTGTTTAGCTTCGGACCAAACCCCTCGCCACTACCTTAACTTAAATATACGCTGGTGTAGCAAAATCTAATGTTGTGCTGCCTTGTACGTATCACGTGCCCGGTACATTGGTATACTAGCATACCAGCTACAGGCATGTATATTTCCGGCCTTAAACAAGATAATTTTTACAGAGATAACATCTCGTGAACTCGCAACACTAATATATTTTTCATGCTACCTATTAAGGTATCTATTAAGACACAAATTCAAACCTATCAGATTTTCACTTCTGTATTTTTGTGAATAGGTCTGCTGTTCTGATTTATTACCAACTCGTCTTATGAATGAAAAAAATGCACAAACTTCTGGAGACGAAATCGAAAATCATCGTAATATCCGACTTCTACCAACTGAGTGTGGCGATGTGGACGGAAACAAAATTATAGGCGGAACCACTGCTGGCCTTTTTGAGTTTCCCTGGATGGCCCTCATTTCATACAATTATAGTGAGTGATTTGAAATGTTAGTGGACCCAGTGTGTACAGGAATTAGAGAATGTTCTAAGAATTTTGAACGCGTTTGATTCTAGATGGGATTTTAATGTTTAAATGTGGAGGCACAGTTATAACTGCGAGGTACGTGCTGACGGCTGCACACTGCATCAACCAACATATAGTTGCAGTTAGAATCGGTGACTATGACGTTAGCCAAGCAGAAGATTGCGTGGGGGAGGACGAAATACTCGATTGTGCATCTAAATATCAGGTATAGAAGGAGATTTTTTATCAAATAATAAACTGAACACAAAAGAAATGTTACAAGTAATGTGAATAATATTATATACTTAAATCATATCATACTTTCTACTTTTAATATTACTAGCTGTTGCTCGCGACTACGTCCACGTGGAATTAAATTAAAAAAACCATAGCCATGTTACTCAGTGAAAACGTAGCTTTTTAATGGTGAAAGACCTTTTGAAGTCAGCCTAGTAGTTTTTGAGTTATTCCAATACATACAAAAAATCAAATCTTTCCTCTTTATAATATTAGAATAAAGATTAATGCGAAAGTTTGGACGGATGTGTGGAAGTTTGTTTGAGTCGTTCAGAGATTATTCTCTGAACGGTTTTCGATGAAATTTGGCACATATGTAGAGGATACACATAGAACTTACTTACTTTTGTTTTCTTATCTTAATCGCGAAAAAAGTTGCGGGCCAAAGCTAGTAATAAATAATATGTAATGTTACACTTCCAACAGGACATCTTCGTAACTCATAAGATAGCTCATTTCGGATACGTTTCGCGTCCATATGTCCTAAATGACATTGGGCTGCTACGTCTCGCCACACCTGTAGACTTTTCTTACGGTAAGTTTTTTGGTTATTAGATTTATATACTTGTAATTAACTTCTGATTGGTTGAGATTCCACATTAATGTTTTAAATAATTTGATGTAATATGTTCTATGAGTTTGGTGATTTGAAATTTACTTTCCTAAACCATACTTATTTAACTATTTCTAACTAAAGTTTACCTTTTTATATCAGTGAATTCAGGCGTCATTTGTTTACCTGTTACAAAAGAACTACGAGAAAAAGATCTGTCGGGTGAGAGAGGTGTCGTGACCGGCTGGGGTTTGACAGAAAATCAAACTAAATCCAATATTCTTCTCAAAGTTGAGTTACCTATATTCTCAAAATCTTCGTGTAATACGTTTTACAAAGGGTAAGGAAATAGAAAAACTTTCTATTAATGATTTTAACTGTGATGTTAATTTTACGCTCCACTGTAAAAGAAGTTTTAGAAGACAAATATGAATTAAAGATACTCCGGGGAATTTAATATTGGACCTAATAACAATACACATAGAGTTGAAAATTGGTGAGAATATTTGGAACACCATTATATGTGAACACTGAAAAATCCCATCTACGTGTGGCATCATGTTTGGAACATACGTACCATACCAATTTCTGCGAATTATTTTAGTCACTCCTAAATTTTACTTATCTTGACCGGACTTTAACGTCAAGTAATAATAAAGTTATAATTCAACACTGTATAAACATAATTAAATTTTGTTCCAGTATCTCAAAACAGGAAAAAGTAGACAGAATGACAAACACGTTTTGTGCTGGTGAAACAGGCCATGACTCTTGCAATGGTGACTCTGGAGGACCTCTCATGGTCGAAACTTTTTACGATGATCTATACAAATATGTCCAATTCGGTGTCGTGTCTTATGGGTCTAGAACATGTGGTTTAGATAAACCTGGAATATACACGGATGTCCGAAAGTTTATGAAATGGATTTTGGATACAATTAAACCATAAAATGAAAAACCAGAAAATATACGTAAAAATTAGTCTGGTAATAATAATCGATATCAAATAAAGTTAGTTCGTTTGGGTTTCTGTAGGGATATTGCCTAGCAGTCAAAGACATGTCTCCAAAGGACTCTTTCAAGTTCTATTTTCATGTCTATCGAATAAAGTAAAACATTTATTATGTAAGACTATTTTTAAGTTCATATTGTATTCTTAAAACATAAATAAACAATACATAATAAGTAAGTAAATAAAACATTTTTTATTTAATCAATACATAATAACCTAACCTAATCTTAAGATTAACGCCTTTTTAAAAAAAATCTTGATTTGAAGTAAATAACTATTGCTCGCAGAAGATATGCCGATGGTCTCATGACGTCACTCGTTAGCTGAGGTTACTGAATAGATGTGCACGGGTCGGGGTCAGTGTTAGTGGGAACGGAGGATAATTTTTGGGAAATACCCAAACATAAAAATACTTAAATAAAGTAAAGTTTTATTTAATTTGTTTTTTCACAGTTTAAAATAATGTAGCTATAGATATCTAAACTTTTCCGAATGTACTACTGTTTGACGTTGACAGGGAATCCCCTTTTTTAACCTTTGCCCGTGCTTCAAGGGCAAATCATTATGTAATTTTTTGTTCCGCCCTACCTGCAACCATTGCTGCTCTACTGCAAATTGGACTCTAGCTACGGCCTTGGTTTGACCAGGGTTAATGTAATAAATTAGAAAACTATTAGTTATTGGTAATAGGTTATGATAAAATAAAAAAAAACTTCAGAAACCCAACATAAATGAGTCTATTATTGTTACATCCTAGCTTAGCCCGGGACTCCAGCTGCGTGGTATTAAAAAAACTAAAGTAAGTAGGCTTTGTGTAATTCCAGACTATGCTCTACATCTATGCCAAATTTCATAAAGATCTGTTCAGCCGTTTACGCGACAAACTCTAACAAACATCCATACATCCATCCGTCTAAACTTTTACATTTACAATATTCTTAAGAAGTAAGGAGGAAGATGACCGTGAATATTCTTGAGAACGATACCTTCACGTCATCGACAACATTAAAACATATTGCCTAAATATGACGATCTGCGTTATTTTGCGATAGTTAAAATTATTTTAAACAAAACAAGTGACGAAAACATGACCTGACCTGCTATTGATAATTACATTAATTCATTTACGTTCGCAAACCAATTATTTTACGTAATTACTAGCTGTTCCCGTGCGGCTTCATCCGTATAAAATTATGAAAACTTTATTTTGTTGTTTATATTTGTCAAATTATCAATAGCAAATGTCAAAATGACATGACAAACCTTAGCAATCTTTCTTTCTTGATGTTGGCAGCAACTTATGGTCTCTTTTCCACCTTAGGATTTTTATCCAAAATATTTACCCCCTAAGTTTAATGCCATGAAAATATATAGCCTAAAGCATGACGTATGTGTAGGGATTTTATTAAAGAAAGAATTATTCAAAAATATGCTGTAATTGCTGACATCTTAGACAACAAAGAAGTGTGTGTTTACGCTTTATTATAATAGTATAGATAATGAATGGGCATTTCCCTATGAGAGTAATACAATTATAGTTTGTCTTACTAAGGTTGATTAGTTTGATAAATCACACATATAAAATATCGAATAAAACTTGTATGAACGCAACTGCCGTACTTAATAGACTATCATAGTGACGGATCATAAACGCATAAAAACAACTATGAACTATGAGTTTAATCGTTAAAAATCGAAGTATAATTATTATTTCCTTATTAATAAAATTAAGGTACAATTTTAGTAGTGAACATACCGATAGCGATGACAATAATATTAACAAATTTTATTAAGATTTTCTACGATGTATTAGTAATAAAAGTACTACGACTGTATTGGTACATGGCGGGAATCGAACCCAAGTCCTCTAGCTTACAAGTCAAATGCTTAAACAACCGAGTCACCGAATGAAAAAACGGTATTTTTTATATTTACTCCAACTTTTATGAGAGCAAAATAGTTGATTTTACTCTACCCATCCCTACTAAATTGTCAAATGAATTGTCAAACTAATCATCCTTGTTTAGACAAACTATAATACAGAAGATAAGAAGCCGTCATCAACTTGACCAGTAGGCAAAGTGAACTTGAGAGGGATAGGCGTTCACACAATATGTTCTTGCCACCAAGTGTATTGCTTGGAGTGTTGTTGTCAATAGGAATAACAAGTTGCAGTAAGTATAATTTTAGTTATATGAATAATAACTAAAGATACATGTTAAATTGTGCCGCCACCAGAAAAATAGACGTGAATGATGCCGTTAAAAAAATAGTTGTTGTGTTGTAACACATGGTTAAAAATAACTGTGGAAATATTAACTAAATATACGTGAATGTGCATATATTAGATATAATTGGTGATTTTTGTTGAGAAAAAAACACTTTTTTATTGTTACTGTGCATGCTTTTATTAGCATAAATGTAAATACAGGTTTATACGTAATTCAATGTATTCCTGCTAAAAATTCATAGATGGGTTCATTTGTTATAGTTAATTTTGACTCGCTATATATCATACATTATACAAAACTTAACCATTTTTGAGTAATCATGAATTTATGATTTTCGGCTTTCACGAGATTCTCGTCATGTGGGATAGTGACATCGACTAATATTAAATTTATGATTATTTTTAAAATAAGTCAATAATCCAACTTAAAAAAAAATATTAAAAAACTATCAATTATAACTTAATTTTTTCTTCAGATTATTTTCTTATAAAAATGCGAGCTAAAGGATCACTTTACTTTAATATATCCATTCATCATCCATTGAAATGCCTTAAAAAAACAAAAGAAATCGCCATGTAACTTGGCTTTCAGAGTTTTTTTTTTTAAATATGACCGTTTTCTTAGCTTTTCAAAAATGCATAATAGCTAGGAGCTTGTCCCAAAGGCGCTAAAACAAACCCAATTTTTCTAAGGAATAGGAAGGTTGTAGTTTATGGTCCCTTTTCCATATGAAAGTATACAATTTATTACCCCCTAAGTTACATAGTGTGAAAATATATAGCCTAGAACATGTCGTAAGTGTAGGGCTTTATTAATAAAATTTCAAAAATATGTTGTAATTGCTGACATCTTAGGCAACAAAGAAGTGTGTGTTTACGCTTTATTATAATAGTATAGATGAACCCTTTTATCACCTCTTAGCGGAAATACATGGAATTACCAATAACTATGTATAATTTAATTATATCGACAGAATACTGCGGCGATGACTGCATCAAAATATCGAGTTGCTCAATGGCCCTCGATAGAGTAAAAAATAACAAAGACAATGAAACCGCGAATATGCTGAAAAATGCTTTCTGCGGCTTTGATGAAGAACCAAAGGTTAGATTATAGATTCATTTTGAATAAAACATTACGCAAGTATGTTCTATGTTTTGATTACTGCGATAAGAACTCCTGTAACCTCGGCAACAGCATCTGTCGCAAATAGACGTTTTTCTTTTACTCCATTTGATATTATTTCGACAGGTATGCTGTACAGAATTTATAATTAGTATGCGATCGTTTGAAAACGACCCAAATGATGAATTCGAGGTAGAAAAACATCCCAATGTGAATCTTTTGCCGGAAGACTGCGGTGATATAGACGGTGGTAAAATCGTTGGTGGAAACAAACCATCGCCGTATGAATTCCCCTGGCTAGCAATCATCATATATAAAAGTAAGTTACAAACTGTTCTTACCTGGATTGACAACATTCACACTTGTTTTCACGCATCAATACATTCTACAACGTTTACAAGCTGTTTTTATACCAATTTTTTTCAAAAACTGCGCCAATGCCTGTAGAATAGTATGTAGTTTAGTTTCGCTTTGATTCCTATAAGCTTATATTATATGGAGGTGCGCACAATATTCGATTTTTAGTTATGCAACTAAACAGTTGAATTGGCTGCGAAACAAGCGACAATCTCATAACAGTTGTGCGGTAGTGTAGACAAAGTTCTGCAAAACAAAGAAGCATTTACTGTAGGGGTCACAAAAAGCACACTTCATTTTTAAGTAACGTATCAATTTTTTTTGTTCGTTTTTAAGATTATTACAATTATTATAGCTAACGATATTTTTTCAAATAGTAGGGAACGATTTTAGTATGGACTGTGGAGGTTCGGTGATCAATTCAAGATACGTGCTAACTGCAGCACATTGCATTATGGACAGAAATGTCGCCAAAGTCCGCATTGGAGAATACGACATTAGCTCAGATGTCGATTGTTCTGGTGAAGATAGTTATATCGAGTGCGCACCTAAATATCAGGTAAACAAAATGTTTATTTTTATAACAATGTTATTTCGAAATACAAATAATAATAAACTCATTTAGAATGCAAACAGTAGGCTTGCGAAGGCACTTATTGACAATGTAGATAAATCTGCACTTCACCAGTGGTAGAGACCACAGAGCTCTGATGTGTGAAGTGGATAACACAAATAATATAGATATGTTTAAATCGCATATAAATTCCACAAATCCGATGTAATATTTTTATGTTACGAACAATATAAACTTGAAGTTTCATGATATGTAATTTACATTAATAGCGTTAATTTCAATTTCTTCTTCAGAATATAACAAACAGAAGTACCTCGTGTCTACTACTAAAAAGGTGTTCTAACAAATTTTGTTTTTGACAGGAAATCGATGTGTCAGAGCCGATCCATCACGAGGCTTACCGTGACAACCCATTTACCGTTAACGACATCGGTCTTTTGCGTCTTAAAACACATGCTGATCTAAGTGTTAGTAAGTAATCGTAAAAAATACATATCATACACCCTTATGTACGTGCCAGCCACATCCGGTAATAAAAGGAAGTAACGGCCCGTGCCGAGCCTTCTGAGGAAGCCCTCGAGCTTAGTTACTTATAAATGAGGTTTAGGCTAAGCGCCATCTGCGCTCGGCCATCTCAAAAAATGCAAAACAGATGAAAATCTTTGAATAAGACTATATCAAAGGTAGACCCCTTTCGTAGACATCATCATCTGGTTACCCACATGTATAACCACACAAGTGAAACGTAACTAGAAGTAGGTTGCCATAAATTTACATTAAACCGAATGTTTACTTGTATGGATATTTGCTGGTAACCTTTTGTTTCTTTCCACCTTCGAGAGTATCGTCTCATGACACCAATTAAAAACGATAACTCAAATTAAACTCTACGTATGTAGATATTCGACAGCTTTTTGTACATCACATGCATATAATCTAAGAAGGACCAAAAACCAACGTTGCCAACTTCAGCCAACCAGGCAACTAGAGCCAACCACCAATGTACTCGTACGTCGGCTACAATTACCCTTCTAGCCGACAATCGTTTTAAAGTATTGTACACTTTGAAACCACACATATTGTAATAATATAGTTAATATTTCACAGTTTACAGTATTGTTTGTAGCAAATTCTTCTCTCTCTCAGAAACTGGTGGCTCTTAATAATAATGTATAGGATGATACACGCTAACCCGTGGTCTTTGTTCCGATTTGTATCCGATGTTTATCCACTTGGTATTTTTTTATTGATATCTGTTTACATTTGCTTAGGAAACTCTGGTACGATATGCCTGCCGATGACAAATTTACTTTTAACGAAGCGCATATATGGTGAGAGAGCGACTGTGGCCGGTTGGGGTATAACTGAAAATCAAACGAAATCCAACGTCCTACTCAGAGTCGATGTTCCAACATATTCGCCCAGAGAATGCTTAAAGCGGTATAGCAGGTTAGTGCTATGAATATACCCACAATAGAAGTATGAAGAGTATTGACCACTTTTTTCTACTGGACAGGCTATAAGACGGGGTTTCGCACCCATTTTATTATCGCCATTTTGACGCTGACTTTAGCTGCTATCGATGTTCACAGTATCTTCTAACAGTTGTGCCATAGGTTAGTCAAAGGTGTGCACCCGCTCTTACTTTCTTCTACCCGCGCTCTCAATGTCAATGTCATAGCAATGAAATTTTAAGATAAGGATCGCCCTAATTCGTCGTTAGTTTTGGCACAATGTCGTTGTTTTATCATTTCTAACTAAAAATGTAAAGTATCGATTATATTGCGGTCTGTACTGAGTAAATCTGTAAATAATTATATACTGGTGACTTAATAAATTGCATTATTGTTCAGGAATGGTCGTGTCAACTTGGAATCTTACAATCGACTGACGTACACGTTCTGCGCTGGTGAGCTGGGTCACGACTCATGCAAAGGCGACTCCGGCGGTCCTCTTATGGTAGAAAGCATAGTGAAGAACACATATAAACAAGTACAATACGGTATTGTGTCTTACGGAAATAATGAATGCGGGTCAGACCCCCCTACTATATACACGGATATTAGAAAATATATGAAATGGATTTTGGATCACATTAGGCCATAATCATCTAAAATATTTTTACTAAGAATTATTGTAAGTTACATTGTAGCTTAGTTATCACGGAAGTTTTACTGGTAATTTACGAGTATATATAAATAGTAAACAATTAATAACTATTGGTTTTTTTTTATTTTTTATGTTAACAATAAACAAAATACTGGGCATATTTATTTCAGACCACCAGACTCGCGGACGAAAGCTAGTATTAAATAATTAAGAAATTGTAAATATATAGTTGGCGTTATATAATTGACTTTTTAGTAAAATTATTGACATTTTCAATCTATTGGTATTTCATGATCAACACACTAAGTGACTGAATTGAACAAGCTAAAACTTTTGAAAGCATGCAAGCAGCAATTTCACCGAAGGCTATGTGTTCTTCTAGACTATGTTCTACAACTGGGTCATTTTCTTCGACATCCGTTCAGCTGTTTATCATTTCAGTTACTATTTTATTAATCAATCAAATAAATATTTAATTGTTCATCATTCCAAATTTTCCCATTTATATTAATAAGATGGTAAATCCATTTGACAATCAATGTATTTATCTCTTACACTAAGAAATTCCATTTTCTTATCTCGCGGATATGTTCTTATTACATTATATGTTTATTAAACAGTCACGCGGTATTTTGAAGTGCTTAATGATAACCTTCGCAGAAATCTATAGTTAATATAATTTGTATTGAATGTAACTCATAAACTAGTTGAACTATTTTAAAAAAATCTTTCACCATTCCAAAGCTACGTTGTCAATAACATAGGCTTTTACACGCGGCCCAAGTCGCGAGCAACACCTAGTAACTTTGAAATTATAGTATACTAGTTGCTCGCGACTTTGCCCCCACTAAATGAAAAACGAATACAAAATATAGTCTCTGTTACTTACAGATAAATTACCTTTCTAATGGTGAAGGAATTTTTAAAATCGGCTCAGTTTTTGCGTGAATCAAATACGCACAAACACACATATAATACTGAAATTAATAAAAAAACTTTTCTATTTATAATATTAGTATGGAAAACGTTTATTGTCGATTTTATGGAACTATTATTCATAACTTTCAACCGTGACTTCAGTATTATAAAAAAGAACTATGAAAAAATACCACATGTCCCTCGGGAACCTGACATTTTACGGGAATTAACTGTATCCCCTATGTTACTCCAGACTTTAATTTATTACTGTGTTAAATATCAATATATTTTAAACTCTTATAAAACTATCGAGTTAGCTTTTCAGCCCAATAATGTATCTCACGTAACTATTTCGGGTCATAAGTAGCCTAGTATCTTCCAACTATGTTCTATGTTCTATAGCCTATGTCCTCTATAAGTATGCCAAATTTCATTAAAGTAAGTAGTTTAGGCTCCAAACTGTAACAAACATCCATCCATCTAAACTTTGACATTTATTTAGTTAGATTTATTAACAAAAAGCTGAGAATTAATTATAATTTTTATATTAGGTCATAGTGACGCTCTTGAGTGATATGCAAAATTGTTTTTGGGTTTTTACTTGTCAGCAAACAAACATTCGACCATTACATTTTGATATGTTCTCTTTAGAAAAAGTCAGTTTATTTGATTTCTTTTGTTTCTATGTTCTATAACATTTGATTAGAGAATAAAACGCAGAATTACAGTTTAAGTTTATAATCGAACTAAAATATTATTATTTTGTTATCACTAATGGAAGACATTTTATACATATTTACTACTGTTAAGTAAAACTACATTACATAAACACAATATTAAAAGGCTAATTTATGATAACCGCGTGTTTTATACCAACTTAAATCTCATACTCAAAGTATGTGCTTGTTTCTTGCGTACTATGTGTACTATGTGTACTATGTGTACGCTTATCTAAGCCACAGATACACAGTAATATACAGTACTCGTATATTTGTAGCGTAGTTGAATCCGCTATGATGTATCCGTACTATCCGTACTAACACTACATCTTATGTTCTTTTAAGTGAAAATTTTATTAGGAAACAATGCGATAAACATTAGTAATCCATAGAGTTAAGATTCACAGTGCAATTGTCTTATTGCCTCTTAAAAGGTTAACAAAAACGATTAGAAAATCATAGGTCGTACACGTTATAAGATAAGATTCCCTTAGCATTAAAACTAAGCTTCCTGTACGCTACAAGTGACGTTAATGCACATGATAACAGTTTTGTAGATATTTTCCCGATGCTATTTGCATGTTGTCAGTGTATAGGGGGTATAAGATTTTTTTAACCTATGCGCACCACGGAACTTCGGCGTCAAAAACATGCCTGTGGTGATGCAGCGCGTGGTGTGGCCCCTGGCCTGGTGCCGGCGAGGGTGACCCGTGCAGCAACTCGCACATGAAGCCGATGTAGGTGATTGCCAAACGTAGCGTCTCGATACGCGACAGCCGCTTCTCGTAAGCAAACGTCGGCACCTGTCATACAACACTCATGTACTTTTTCTACAATACAAGCTGACAAGTACGCAAACGGCCACCTAATAACGCACATAATCATACCGCCTTTTACCCGATGGAGGGTAGTCACAGTATCACTACTGTTTCAAGCATCTCTGTCAGCCGTTATGTCTGAACTCACACTTGTTATCGGAGTGGGCAGCTTTGCCATTGTTTAATGAGGTTATTATATTAGGCGCTGGTTTACCTTTCTTCTCAGCTTATCGAAGGCCTCATTGAGGTTGAACATGCGGCGGCGCTCGCGGATGTTGGCGGCGCGGCGCTGCGCCACCGAGGCCACGCGCCGGCGGGGCTTCTTGCCGCCCGCCGCCGCGCGCAACCCACCGCGCGCGCCGCACCCACCCGCAGACCATACTGAGTATAAAAACATACATTTTACAAACTACATACTAAGTAATGTGAGTATCAAAGTTACAACTTAAAGCAAGTAAGTTACCTGTCACACCCTGTTAACCTGCACTAAATGAGCACCTCAATGTATATTTTGTGTGTCAAACCTACACTAAGCAACTTTTTAAGTAAGCATTAAGTGGCTGGCAGTAAGCAGACGTAGATGCATACGCAACCCTTACCCGTAAGGGTGGTGGATATTTAATATCAGACGACTCACATCTCGCTTGCCTTGTTCCATAAACCAACGCTCTCATAAGACTAACCTAGGTCGGCCGGAGGAAAGGCCAGGATGTCGGGGTAGGGCACGGAGGCCGGAGGCGCCTCCCACAGCGGCCCGTACGGCGACACCTCACTGCCCTGCAATAAAAATAAGTGTTAACTAGATCATAATTGTTGGTTACAAGGTCACGTATCATTTTTATAATTTTAATTTAGGTACAATGTTTTCACCGTACCTTGCCTTGGCTATACTTTGTAGACCCACAACGGTCCCTTCCTACGCTTTTCTTATAAAGAAAGGATGGAAAAGAGAAATCTTATTGGAGATGTATATGCAACTGTTGTTTCACTATTCTAGCAAAATCAGGTGACCGGTAGATCCCTAGCCACTTTTTATTATACTAACGGGACCCGGGACAAGGATGTGGTGCTCTTCGTGGTGTATATATTTTCTATATAAAGTAAGTGAGCTTTGTTACAAGATCCGAACCCATAGCTTAGGCTAAATATCCTTTCATACCATTAGTAAATAGTATCGAGACTTTTTTTTAGTAGTTAGTCACATTTCAAAATAATTATAATGCGCCTAAAACTAACTAACATTCTAAGAGGAAAACCATATGTTTGCTCGGGAATTTGATGACATATTATTATATTAACCACATATTGTGTTTATTTTCCTCACAAAAGCTAAAACAGGATATGCCATTAAAAGCAAACGAGATAAAATATTCGTAACCACCTACCAATACAATTCTATTGTTCGTTAAAGTCATCAACTTTTTAGGCATGTAACAATATTTTTTACTACAAAATTATAAATGCGATAGTCTTAATGGAAGGATGGGTGTTCATTAGAGTTTGTAGACTAAACTGCTGAACGGACCTCAGTGAATTCGGATCTAAATACAAGGCATAGATGTAGAGCATAGTCTAGGAAACACATAGGCTATTTAAATTTGTTTTTTATTCTAATAGATTGGTGACATGATCAAGAAGGGAGTGATGACTGAGATGACGGATGATAGAATGCTTTGGAGGACGAAAACCCGGTGCGCCGACCCTACGGGAGTAGGATAAGGCAGGGGAGATGATGATGATTCTAATAGATTGAGATCCCATACCAGGATGACGACACTTAAATTCTAAAACTCCATTGTTATATTTTTTAGAATTTAAGTGTCGTCATCCTGGTATGGGATCTCTATCTATAATTCCATGCGGACAGAGTTGCGGGGAAAACTAGTGCTATATATGTTTAAATTAAATATCAAATTATATAATACACGACATACTGTAAATGATCGAATTCTGGACTCTGGACAAGATAAACTGGCAAATTCATACTTAGTAGTATTTTTTTATAGGGTAAGAGGGCAAACGAGCAGTGAATCTCCTAAAAGTATCCATGCTTAACTAAAACTGATAATCAACAGATCAGCTTTCGGTTCGCACGGATGAAGAAGATCATTTTATCGGCTCGTAATTCGGCCCAATTTGTACTATCATCGAAGTATGATTTGCGTAAGTTGCTACAATCGGTTCATCATCCGGTTGCTACATCTGCAAAGCTAGTCGAACACAGTTATACACTGAAAAGATGGGGGTTGGGCAGTTGGCAACATCTACTTGGGTACATACTGAGCTGGTCCAGACGTGCGGCGTCTCGCTGCCGTATGACATCAGCGGGAAATGAATCTTGACACTTGTTATCACCACCGAAATGTTAAATTGCACCTAGCCAGGTTAGTGCTAGAGATACGGCAGTCAACTTCGACCTAACCTGACACACGACACGAACGTATTACACTAAATCAAAATATTCCATATCTGTAAACCAACCCCCGAAAGTCGAGCGAAATTATTAAATTAAGATGCAACTTAACTTGTTCCCTATTTCAGTAGGTTTATAATCCAAATTTGAATGTTTGCTAAATAACACCCCAAATAGAAAGTGACGACAGATTTCTTGTACCCTATTGGTGGTTGTAAGGGTGCCTGGGGGTAGGGCCCGTTGATTCGTTGCAGCCGGTGAAGTGGGCGGGCTTATCGACTTCTGACCAGATTGAATTATACACATTGTTATGAAATTTCGCTAAAGCTTTTGCCCCTGAAGCGCTACTATGATATTACTGTAGAAATTTAAAATTTCTGAGTTTCTTGAAACATCAAACAAATTGCTTTTAGGTTTTAAATTACGCGAAACTGTAGCTTAGAACAGTTAAGGCGAGTACGTTTCCATCGATTAGTAATTAGATAAAGCGAAACCTTCAAATTCAGATCATAGCAAATGTATTTAAAACATGTTAGCTATAACTTTTCTAGCCTCAAGATTTTTAGCTAAATTTTATATACGATCTAACACCATTATAAACATAACAGTCGCTCTACGAAGTCGTAATATGACAAAAACAATTTATGGAATAAAATTAAAAATAAAAAAATGATCAATGTTTCTTTCAGGCCAATATTAATAATTAGGAGACACTTAATATCTCGTGTTTGCCACATTCTTTAATATAAAAATATTAGGCATGTCAGCACAGATGGTAGGGTAGATGCATCACAAGAGGGCGCGTTGGGGACTGTCACTCCGCGCGAAAATTACTCGAATTAGGTAAAATCCGACAAGTTAACGCTTCCACGGCCATATCCTTTTGTGTGCATTCCTTTCTTCCATATGTGATTGATTAATACAATTGTCATACACATATTGCATTCTTTTTCCCTACTAATTTATGGACCCCAAAACTGTGACCGACACTAATTTAAGAAATGTACGGTGGATATTACTTAGAAATGTTTTAACACTTTTCAGTCCTTTCTGTCCTATTCTCCTTTCATTCCTATCTCAATGTTTTATTAACTGTCACAAACATTAGTACATATGTAGAGTTTTACTGAGCGCACATAGCCATCGAGTGGTTACTAAGGAAATCCCAAAGCCAAGATAAAGTACGACCGTATAAATAACCATAAAATGACTCTTACTGTACTGCGATCAGTACTTATATATACTGTTGTCGGTATACTGTAAATAAAGAAATAGACGTTTAAAAATTAATGCATTCTCTCATAAAATAACCGCTGTTTAGTTAAATACGTGATTTTAAATATTTGACCTCTAATGATTTTTTTCTCTAATGTTAGATAACCCTGATTTTTATAAATCCTTGCCAGGCGCTAATCATGCTATAGAAGACGACATATACCTTTGTACTTAAAACAAGATTTTTACACTAAGTTACAACAATTATTTTTTATAAATAGTGGCTTAGTATCTCCTTTGTATCGTGTGTGTCTTATTAACATTGTATTATAAGGGGAACAGTTATCGACGTCAAATTATAGGATTTAACAAAACATGTCAACTGTATTACACGCTTCAATTACGACTTATAGAGGGTGGTATGGTTTTATTAAATCTCGGGGCGTGGATACGCACGTGCTCTGAGGGGTGAAGGAAAATATGTTTTGATATTGTTACTAATCTGATATGGGATTCTCATTGTATTCTAATTGGTTTAGGGGACTTTGTGACGCGTATTGTTGCCTAACCAACCTGGATACCCTAGTGTCCTTAACTTAATTAGAATTATTCTTACCATTAAATTTGCATCCACTTTATATCGATCAGGAAGTATGTGAGGATACAATATAGTAGTTATAATTGTTAATGAATAAGAGATAGAAAAAAACTATAAAGTAGGTAAACTTTTCATATTGATATACCAGCAAAATGTTTTTAAATCCATAAGTCTAAGGGCCTGTGTCAACACTGTCTGATGGCTGGGATATGACGTCGTGATAAAAATGACGTCACTGTCGGATAAGGTAACAAAATCCGATATTTCCATCACTTATTTTACGTTGAATGTTATTAGACGATTTACAATTCGGTGGTACTGGACCATCATTATAAATGCGAAAGTTTGGATGGATGATTGTTACTATATATCTTTCAAACTGAAATTAGGTATAAATATAGAATCAGCCTGAAAGAATATATTGGCTACTTTTTTAAATGGCGTAAACGCAACAAAAGCTAATTTATTCATATTTTAAAGGAAAGTGTAACATCATGTACAAAATTCTTATTAAAAAGCTAACTCGTCGATATGCTGCTATTTTATTAGCGTTCCTAAGTTTTTAAATAAAATTGTTATTATATTTTAAGCAACGCTTAAGCGTTTCTAATATACTAATGTTATTTTAATAAGACGCAACCGTAAATAATGCCGCTGCTTACCCCTCGCCCTATTAAATAAAAATATGTCCATAAAAAATAATGTTCCGGGACACAGAGTATTCGAGATTGAAATATCAGTACTTGAAAGTCATGTCTGAACGTTTTTATAACTACGTACTTATTATTTACTAGTTAGGTTTTATTATTTTTAAGAAACAAGATTCACTCCACGATTTGCTTGAAATTTTAAAAATCGTAAAATAAATAAAAAGGAATTAATGGAATATAATACGCGACACCCTTGGTGCTGCAGAAAATATACCCATCTCTATATCTCATGGTCACCCTAATCTGTGTGAAATAGCTTGCACAACTGTTAGACCGTGTCTAACTTACGATCTGTTACTCCAAATATCCACGACAGTCATCTATCATACTTTTCGTACGCACATTCTATGTAACAAGCATTAAAAATATACCTATTGGTATATTATTTACTATTGTATAGTTTATTTCAAAGTATTGATAGATTGAAGGATAATGTACGTAAGTATGGAGTAAATTCAGATATAATGATTGAGATATAAGGAAATTAGAAGGAAGGGTGGTAGTCGGAAATATCTGGCCCGAAGGAAGTGGTCCTTCGAGCCAGATATTCAATATAACTGGTATGAATAAAACAATACATTTTCATTTTTATAAATTTATTAATACTTGTACCATTGGTCGAAAATCTACCATAATTTATAAAGTATTTTTTTTAATAGTTTTATGCGCTTTTTCACCATATGGAGTTTTCAGTTTACTTAAAAACGGGTACAATGTATTCATTTCACGTATTCATATGTTAAAAACTATATTATGCTCTTAGTTTATTACAAAGTTACAATGATGTGTGTGTCTGTGCGGTGCGAGAGTTCTGCGAGGTGCGGTCACGTCATATCCGGTGTCAGGACTCCTTCAACTTGCCGTTTTCATTGACTTTGGTGATACGTTCCATCACTTCGTGGTTGTAAGTCGAATGTAACATTAAACCTAACACGCCGGCTCTGAAAAAGATCATACTAATATTATAAATGCGAAAGTTTAGATGGATGGATGTTTGTTGGAATTTATAAACGGCTTGACGGATTTCTATGAAATTTGGTATAGATGTAGAGGATATTCTGGAAGTACATATAGGGTACTTACTTTTATTTTTTTTAATTAAAAAAATAAAGTAAAAACTTGGCCAGCAGTGTCATTGGCCTAGTCACTAACTTGGGGTAGGCTCCGAGCCCCTCAACGGGGACATATGAGCCGGCGTATACCTGGATGCCATCGCCAGGCGGATGCTCCTCTCCTGCTCGACCAGCTCGTCCAGCCGCAGCCACTGGCGCACGCGCTCCATGTCGATCTCCGCGCGGCGCAGCTTCTCCCACTGGTAGTGTTTGAGGCAGGACTTCTTGGGCGCGCGGCAGAACTCCCCCGTGGGCGAGAACACGCCGCGCACCAGCGGACACCCGCACACGTCGCTGTCGCCCACCTTCGGGTCCTTGAAGTGCTCCGGACACATCACCTAAACAATTTTTTTATTTATTTATTGAGATAAACCTACAAGACAAAATTATGGATAATTCCCAACCGTCACCGCGCTCTGTCCCCACGTGGGGACAAATGAAAATAAAAGTTTCATCCGTCCTTTTGCGACGAGGAGACGGTTAGAACTTATTTTGTTCCTTAACGGTTCCTTTGATTTTCCTTTCCTTTGGTTTCCTTGATGTTGGCAGCAACTTATGGTCTTTTTCCCGCATTAGTATTTTTATCCAATTTATTTACTCACCAAATTTAATAGCGTTAAAATATATAGCCTAAAGCGTGACATAAGTGTAGGCCTTTTTATTGAATAAATAATTATTCAAAAATATGCTGCAATTGCTGACATCTTAGGTAACAAAGAAGTGTGTTGACGCTTTATTATAACAGTATAGAAAAAATAGAAATGTTTCTTTTATATCAGTATAGATGAGTTACCCTGAGCCGCTTGCAGTAGGTGGCGTTGAGGGGGTTGTAGTAGTCGCAGAACATGCTCTGTCCGTCGATGCGCGTGCGGTGGCGGCTGCCGAAGGAGGCCTGCGCCTCGTACTTCACGAAGCACTTCTCCATGTGCTTGACGGCCGTGCGCGAGTGGATCTCGTGCCCGCACGTGATGCAGTACATCGACGTCTCGTCGTCCGCCTCCTGTTATAAATAACACTTTAGATGGATGAGTGAGAGTTTGAAGCCTACAGTGCTGAACAAATCCACAATATTTGAAATTTAAAAATATATATGATTAAAAAAAATTACTACCTAAAAAACAGCTACAAAATAATCTGTTTAAACTCTGTTTATGCATGGATAATTTAAGTGGATGTGTGAAACAGTTTGTAGCCTAAACCCCTGCACAAATCTCTACGAAATTTGGCATAGATGTAGATGATAAAAAAATATATACGATGTAGAAAAAATAACTAACTAAAAAAACAGCCACTTACAAAATAACCTTTTTTAACTTTGTTAATGCATGGATATAAGAAAACCCAAAGAAGATCAATTTGTCTTTCTTTTTCATTTTTATATTTTTGTACTTTGGTTCTAATTTATATAGTTTATAAGTATTTTGTATAAGTTAATAATGGCACTGACATGTTTTAAGGAATCTGTCTCTATCAGAAATAAGAAAAAAAGGCGAGTTAATTAAGATAGGTCGTCGGTGTGTGTCTGTTAAAGTATGGATCCATAAATTCCTGATCATGAATACATCAGGATGATAGGGAACCCTTTTTTGGACAACTTGAACATGCTGGAGGTCAATACGCACTATTCCTACTTATATAGGGTACCTTGTCGTCAGTGTGCAGTATGGTGGCGGAGTGCGCGCGCGCCAGCAGCGCGTCCAGCTCGGCGTGCTGGCGGTCCAGCTGGCGCAGCGCCGCCTGCGCCCGCGCCAGCGCGCCGCGCACCACCTCCAGCGACTTGCGGTTGTGCTGCTCCGCCACGCAGCTCGACAGCGACCACTCCTGGATGCGCTGCGGCAGCACCTGCCGACAATCATAACCAACCTTTATTCTTATCACCGGTTTCCCATCTACATTTAAATTCCTTAGTTTTTACAGTTTTATTCCATTGAAACTTAGAATAACCCGAACACTTCGTAATGATAGAATTAATAGAGACTTCAGCAACGAAGAAAGTAAAGAAGTGTCTATATGTAATTTTGAAAGAAAAATTTCAGAATTTTTTTTAATCTCGCTCTAACATAGTTTGTGGGCGACAGCGCGTCTTCAATACTGATGCTGGCATAGAAATCAAATAGGCATAGAGTAATAGCTCTTAGCTAAACTTGTCGCAAATACGCGGATGATATCTGAAATTGAGGCAGAATGAAGCACTAAGGACCTATTCCATAATTCTTGTAAATTTTCAGAGAACAATCCAACATATAAAATTTGATGAAAGTATTGGATTTTGGTACTCTATCTGACAGTGTATGACAGAGGGATCTATATTTTAAAATATTGAATATAGTAGACTAACAATACTAATAACTATAATAAGGTGTAAAACTAACATTACTAACAAAATGAAATTTTAAACACTATGTAAATATGGAAATAAATAGGCCTATTATAACAGTAGAACCTCGATAAGTTAAAGTCCAAGGAAAACACAAAATACTTTAAGTTATTGAGGTTTTAAGTTATCAAGGGTCTATGTTGTAGAGGTTTTGGGCTCTGATGGGAAAGGAACATATTATTTTTTGAAGTTATAGAGTTTTTAAGTTACCGAGGTTTGAGTTATCGAGGTTCTACTGTATTATCTAGCGGGGGATGCAGACCTGGTATATCCTGGCGGTGGCGAGGCGCACGCCGCAGTCCGTGGAGCAGTACTTGGAGGCGGGGCGCGCGGCGCGCGTGCACTGCGGCCCGTAGCACTGGCGCGCCGCCGCCTGCAGGTGCGCCAGCGACTCCTCCAGCTCGTACGTCTCCCGCTCGTGGTGCTTCTTCTTTACTCTGTTACTGCTGCTGTAAGATAAACCAGAGAGTGGTATAGCCCGCTTTAACATCTACGCACGAATGGGCCGGCTCGCCCGGTGCAATACCACGACCACACAGAAAACAGGCTTGAAGTGGGAGCAATTCCGTGTGGTGCCGGAGGTCTAATTTTAGTCCCTTTTCCTTTCTACCCTTTTCTTAAGAGGAAAGGGTAGGAAGGAAAAGTAGATTTGACGGTAGTGGAGACGCATAGGAAGGGGAAATATCCTCTTTATGTGTGTCTCCACCTCCGTCGATTAAGGGTTGGCAACGCATCTTCAATTGCAGATGTTTATGGGCGGCGGTGGCTTTCCATTTCGGAGGATACAGGTGGCCGCTTCCTCGTTTGCAACCTTATATTATATAAAAAAAAAGCACAGCGTGAACATTGACTGCTAAATAGTATGCAAATCCGCACTAAAAGGTTGGTCAAGAGTATACAGATGTTTCTTTTTTTTTTTTACCCAGACAACTGGGTAAAAAAACAATTGCGCAACTCAGTCCTACCTAATTTTAAAACGTGGCGTACTTTGCCTTGTTGCAAGGAAAAAATTTTTTTTCTATAAGTGGAACACCGCGAATTTCCGCTTGTTATAGATACCTGGATTGACGCAGCGACTTCTTGTCCTTGGTGCAAACCTTCTGTCTGCATCTCATCTTAAGCTTGTTGTTGCCGCCAAATTTACGTTTGTCCTCACATGCATCACAACTGCGGGAAGAAATTGCAACTGTTTATTACAAAAGACACGGAAACTGTTTATTACAACATTGGTTACAGCTACCAGAACTATAGATGCTGAATGCCAAACTTGTATATGATATAGTTTTTTTTCCGTTAATAATTATGGCTATAGTTTCCGATATTCCAAAATTGTTTCATATTTTGTATGAAGGACATTTATTACTCCAGCCAACTCAGCTTATGAGAAAATCCAAATACCGGAGTAGATAATCCAATAAAATGTTATATGTTAAAAGATTATTAGTTCTTACAATTTGGTTGTAACTGTAACTATACTTACTGGCCACAATCATATTCTTGTAAACACCCCGAACAATCTCCACAACCATCTTTCGTAGACCTTTTAGAAGATTTGTTTTCAGAATGATCCTTTTCTTTGCGTTTCTTTTTTCTATCATCTCGACCTAAATTAAAAATAGTTTAACAATTTAACTAGTATGTATTTAATTGAATCAACTTGTAGAATAAAAAAGTAAATTAACATTTTTTCATTGTCTAAAAAAACAAACATCCCATTTCAAAAGATGACTGACCTGAGTCACCATCATTTTCTCTCTTCTGTGGTCGAAATCTTGTCTTCAAACTTGGGTCTTCTTCACGACAACGTTCACAAAAATAATTCTTTATGTACTTTGCCTCTCTTTCTGATATATTGATACAGTCACCATGGTACCATTCCTCACAAGCATCGCATGCTCTATGAATAACAAAACAAAACAATAAAATAAACTCAATGATTTCCCTACATTATTCATAGACAGTTTATTACAATGTAAGTTAAAAAAAAACTCACATCATAAACCGAGAGCTATCTGACGATCTGCAGATGCAGTAAGCTTGGCCAGCTTGATTTAGCAATGTTGTAATCTTCGATTGACGCTCGGGCAAATCAAATTGTTTAGCAATATCTGCCTTCTGTTAAACAAAACAAAGATTTAGTGATAACTTAGTAAATAAAATTGGTTAAAACTTAATAGTTTTAGAAATACCAACACTTTGTTTATACTTCTTATCACCCATTGTAAAAACAATAATTAGAATATGAGTTAACAAGTTCTTTTCAATTGTTTTAACCTAAGAAAGTATACAGTTTTGATCTAAAAATTACTATAATCAATGTTGTTAATTGTTATAAATTGTGGTTTAATTTAACAATTTGTCACTGTCACTATGACATTGACATTTGCCATTTGTAATTTGGAGATGCAATATGCAAGACGATGCTGCAATATTTTACTACTCAATAGTTTTTGAATCGATTTATCGTAATAAATTTTAGTGAAAAAATGAAAAGCTTCCTCGTAGTTATTTTAATGCATTTCCAAGTTCAACGTGTACCTTAAAAAACTAGATGATTAATAATCTTACAGATCTACACTTTATTTTAAACTATGAAATCGTAAATTAAGTGAAAACTCTATGCCCAAGACGCATTTCCGAACGTTTTATGGAATCGCAAAATTATGGATTTTGTTATATTTTCTTGGAACCATTAACAAAATGCTTAACTGAAACTTAAAATAAACTACGTACTAACAGTTAAAAATGAATAAAGTGATTTGTTTCATACTAAACGTAAAAAGCTATTAAAAAATCACATAACAGCTATTGGGTGGCGCTAAGTGAAAAAATTAAAATAATTATTAATAACAGTGAAAGCGAAAAAATAACAGTATTTTAGCATAAAACAATCATAAACGATAAATACCTACGTTGTCATTAAAACGTTTTCACAATCTTATAAAGTTAAAAACTTACCATCTATCGATTCTAAAAAATCAATACCAATTTCTATTTTTAAACGTCATCTTTGTCATTTGTCGCCATGGCAACTCAACATGTTTTGTCAATAACAGTTAAAAGAAACAAATTGGATAACTCAATTGATGCTGTTGCATATAGTTCGACTTTTGCAATGGAAGACAAAGATACGCCGCATATTATTGCACACATCCAACACAAATTAGATCATTCTTTATTCGATTGTAAATGGGTACCGTGTTCTGCAAAATTTGTGGTTATCGGATCACTTCCTAAAGGTAGCGGAACTATTGAGGTATTTGAGATATCCTCAGGGAAAATTGAAAAAATAAAGGTAATAGAGCGGCAAAATTCATTTAAATGTGGAACCTTTGGCGCCAGCAGTGATGTTGAGCGAAGATTGGCTACCGGTGATTTCAAAGGAACTTTGGAAATATGGTTTGTTACTATTTACTTTTAGTAAATAGATATGACTGTGATATTATGTCCATGTAAAAACTTAAAATCTTCTGTAAATAGGACACAATTGATTTACTATTTACATTTCCTTTGTGTTATTACAGCATTAGGACTATATTTATAATTGTTTCAATGTTTTAGGGATTTAGAAAAGAGCAGTCAAGTTTATATAACAAAGGAACATACAGACATAATAAATTCAATAGATGGAATGGGAGGCAGTACTGTAAATTGTGGCGCTCCTGAGATTGTGACTGGAAGTAGAGATGGTAACTATTAATTAACTTTTTAAAGAAAATAATTACATAACAATGACCAATCAAAAATGATTTATAACCAAAAATGACCAAAAGATCCTGAATAAAATTTACCATAATCACCAGCTCTTTATAATCCCCACTGAGGGTCTTACTTTAAGTTGGTGTGACTAGTCCTTAGTCAACCATGCTGGCCCACTGGAGGTTGGTTGACTTATTTAAAATATTCCATAATGACACTTTATTTGGAATAACATATACTATAGATTGTTTTCTTTAATATAGTCTTAAAAGAAGTAGTTTTTACATATTCCTCTTAAAGTATAAGCTATCGGCAATCTCAATATTGTGGTTGTGTATTGCTATGCAGAACTGCAGTTTCAAGAGGACAAAGTGCCATTAACTAATGGGTGCTAATTTTAAACTAAACAGGTGTTTAAGTCAGGATATCCTTTGTCCTTCACTTCAATTTCCCTGAATCTTCCATTTCATATATATTTTACATTTTTCAACTCTGGGGGCCTACCCCTACCGATCTATGGTGTGAACCATTCCAGTCCAATGTAACTTCTAGGTACAGTCAAGGTGTGGGACCCACGGCAGCGTGGTAAGCCAGTGGCTAACATGCAGGCGGCTAGCGGCGAGACGCGGCGTGACTGCTGGTGTGTCTGCTTTGGTAATTCGTTTAACGACGCCGAGCGCATTGTGATGGCTGGATACGACAATGGCGACCTCAAGATGTTTGACCTCAGAACTATGTCTTTGAGATGGGAGTGCAATCTAAAGAATGGGGTAAAGATTCCAATTGCATATATTAATTTATTAAGTTAATAGTGCAAAAGAAATAGTTAAAACAAGTTCATTTCATGTTTATCATACATCATACTAATATTAAAATTTTAGATAGAAGGATGTTAGAATTTGGAGCCTAAATGGCTGAATGGATTTCGATGAAATTTTGTGTAGATGTAGATGATAGTCTAGAAGAACAAATAGGCTACTCTCTTTTCTTTTTTAATTCCACGCGGCCGGAGTCGCAGGCGAAAACCAGTATATAATAAATGTCAAGTTATTAGTATTACTTTGTTATGTCATTTTAGGTGTGCTGCGTAGAATTTGATCGTCAAGATATACCAATGAACAAAATGGTTGCGACAACATTGGAGGGAAAGTTGCATGTATTTGATCTCAGAACACAAAATCCCACTAAAGGATTTGCCCAAGTAAGTATTTGTATCACGTTAGAAAGAGATAGATATATATTTAAACAAGAAAGAATAATTGAATAAATATTTGCTATGCCTCGGCATGGCTTGTGTACTTACACACTTTCCATTTACATACATACTAACCATTTACCATTTACATAGGATAAGTATGAAAAGTCTACAATAATGGGCACTCATAGTACCCACTTAATGAGTCTAATATAATTTTTAGGTGTTAGACCACTGCAGTCAAAGCGGCACAATATGGGCGGCGCGGCATCTGCCCCAGAATAGAGATATATTTATATCCTGTGCTGGGAATGGTTTAGTTAGTCTTTGGAAATAGTAAGTACAGTTATATAGAGTTATATTTAGAAGTATGTAAAACAACAAAACAAAGTCTTAGACCTTGCAAGTCACAATTGTCTTAAAAGTTTGCAAGCCATAGGTGTTTTAGAAGCTTGCAAGCCATAGGTGTTTAAGTAGTTTGCAAGCCATAGTTGTCTTAGAAGCTTGCCATCTACAGTTATCAGAAGCTTGCAAGCCATAGGTGGCTTAAAAGCTTGGAAGCCAAGGGTATCTTCAAACTTCGCTAAGCCATAGGTGTTTAAGAAGCTTGCAAGCCATAGGTGTTTTAGAAGCTTGCAAGCCATAGGTGTTTTAAAAGCTTTGCAAGCCATAAGTGTTTCAAAAGTTTGCAAGCCACCGATCATCGGTATCTTACAAGCTTAAGGCCAAAATAACCGTTCCCAGTGAGTACCCGGAGCAGCGCTGCCGCGTGGACGGGTCGGGTGCGGCGTACGGCGTGCCGGGCAGCCTGCGCCGGCTGCAGCGCGCGCTGCTCAGTCCGCAGCCCATCAACGCCTGGCAATGGAACCGCGACCACACCGGACTTGCGATCACCACCTCCTACGACCAGCAAGTGCGGGTCATTGTCACCACTAAACTCAATTTGCAGTGAACTCAGCTCATTTAACTACAGCTATTGGAAGTTTACTACGTTTCTAGTCATTACCATTTTTCTGCCCAATGATGGACTTGTCTTCCCAAACGCCTATCAAAAAATTTAATCTAGATTGAATTTTCATTTTCCTACACATGATATATTTATTTTACTTATAACAAAATGTGTTTTTATTTTTTGTTCTCAAGTCCATGTTTGTTCCAAATAATTATAGTATTTTGATGGGACTTTTCCTGCAAGTTAGCTGTCCAGAGTAACACAGCTAACTAGTACTAAATATACTCACTTAACGATTCCGAGTACGACTTAATTTGTTTTATGTCATAAATGGATGTTTTTATATATTAATAATGAGTTATAAGATTTTTTTATTGTAAGTTCTTTGAAAATGTATTCAAATTAAGCAACTTAGGTGTATATGTTATAAAATAAAACAACATATTAAATGTCTAACTCAAAAGAGCTGTTTTATTAAACCTAGCAATTATTATAAATAAAATTAAGGCTAGCAATCAGTTCTTATTTAGACTAATGTTAGAACATATTACACGCGTGATTTCGCATCTTTAGTATTGCAGCCGTCATATCCACGACTACGCCGTTCCTTTTCACACATCACGATAGTAAACAAAACCCATTGTATGAAAGTATGTCAACATCCATACATTAGATTTCATTTACACTTAATCCAAAATAATGCTAAATATATAAAAACACATTATTCAATGCAATTCATCGCAAAACTGATATTGAAGCGATAACTAAAAACGCAAAATTACTGTCTCACTAAACAGCTACGGAAAATGTCAGCTCAAATGTCGATTTAAAAGCTTTTCAACTAGAATATTTTAAGCTTATTTAATTATTGTATCACAAAAATTCGTAAAATAATTTATAAACCTCACTAGGATAACAGATACAATAAGGATGACGTATAGAAAACTCTTCCGTGTCTCACTAACTAGTGGTATCGAATTGTACAAAAACTATTCTTTCATTACCAATCATAAGCTAACACTACCTCTATCATACATTATTTATACAATTCCTCGTACGAGGTGCGTTTATTATTGGTATAGTCCGACAAAAATATCTGTTCTATTAGAAAAGTTTTTCTTGTCTTGATCTTGACACTCTGATGGCGCTAGTGAGCTATGCAATTTAGTGTCATGTCCACAAAGTCAAATAACTTGTCGCTTAAAAAGTAAAACATTTATGTTTTTAAATCAAAGAAATAAATACATAAACAGAACATTACAGTCATCTTTAATAAGACTACATTTACTAGACCATATTCTTTTTTTATTATTAAAGACCCGGTATATTATTATAATTTTATTGTCTATTTTATTTCTAATTTGTATGATCAAATTATTCGTCAAAGATTAGATATGAAAAAGCATTAAAACTGCTTCAGATTTGTCAAAAAAATGATTTTCTGGGCGCCTTATCGTTTTAAAAGAATCCTTTTAATTAGACGTCATACATTATTATAAGTATCTTGATTTTATAGAACTATATAATGTATAAAATGTTCTATCTATGTAATTACATCTTTCATTTATATTTCCCGCCAGTAAATTATTTTGTCGCCATAGTCATTTCTAACCGCCATAATCTTTGACCAATCATAGCGGGCATTTTCCCGCGTTCGAAATTTGAATATATCTTTTTTAAACAAGGCATTTATATACTGCCAGTGTTTTTCAGTTCATAAATATATGAATAAACAGATACACAAAAAAAATCGCAATATATTTATTAAGCCAACAATATTGAAACACATATTCTAGTTGGCTTGTGCTACAGCTAAGGCTATATAAGCCACGCAAACAATCATAAATTAACTAACAAGAACTGGAAATGAACACTATTTACATTTTCCACACATTCTCGATACTTAAATGAACGCGACTGTCGTTCGGGTGCGGTTGCAGAGAGCTGACAGCTTGAATTTTATAATATACGCTTACACACTCGAAAATATATACACAAGGTAAATATGTGTACATTACAATCGGTATAATTAAAATCTTTTGTATTCTTAGGAATAAACACCTTAATTAAACATATTAACTTAATTCAACATATAGAAATCAACTTCAACTTAGTCGTTAAATAGACTAAGGGTTCGTTCACATAAGACTGAGAGCAGGGCATTTTTATCGCAAATAAAATTGAGAAATGGTTTGAATTGTATTTTGCACGTTTATACGTCATTTTTTATTATCAAAAGCAAGCGTAATAAAGACGTGTAAACTAAAATTAAACCTTATTTCAGTCGTATGAAGCGCAATTTTATTTGCGTTATATTTCTATGCTCCGGTTTGTGTGAACGGATCTTAACCGTGAGTTTCCACTGCCGAAACATTACAAAAAACATTATCTGTGTCAAGGATTATGAAAATCAACAATGTTTTTATAGATGGTTTCAGTGCGAACGCACGCTATATGGGCTGACAAACTTAGTTGGAAACATGCCCTTACATTCACGATATCCATTTTCCCGAAAAAGCTGCATATCACAACGAAAATATCACGTAAACGAAAAAAGCATTCATACGTTAAATATATTTACCACATTTTATATTCTCAAGCACACTGATGTTATATTTCTGTTTTGTTGTTTTTAATATTGAATTTATTGTAATTTAGAGGGTTTCTGGATATTGTTCACCTAAACTCAGTTCCTGTTTATTTTAATTCAATTTCAAATCAAAATATTATTGAAAAATCAGATTTACCAGCCCAAGTTTACAAAGTTTATGTATCTACTGTTTTCCCTATCGAAAACCATATCTATAAATTTGTATTTTTTAAATCATTCACTCGTCAACGAAACATTAAAAAGTATCGCAATATACAAAGCATTGATTATTGTTCACTTATATGTTAAAATCCATCCGATATTTTTATTTTACATGTCATTAACAAATAAATAGATCGTCATCGGAAAACACTTCATCTTAAATCTCTTCATATTTAGACACTAACATTAGTGAAAGTATCAATATTATAAATATTTGCATCTCATAAAATCATTTATTTTCCGTCGATAATTTCTGTCGATAGTTTGCACAACACTAGCGCTTTGTAACATTTTATAATCATAATATTTTAACTTTATATAAAAATATATTAAAAAAAAGATTGAAACAGTTTGTCTTCGTTATACATTTCAACCAGAATAAATAAATTTCAATAGTTTATTCTAAGAACGCCAGAAAATAAAACTTTGTTAGACGATATTCGACTCTATGTGGGAATTTAATTGTTAGAGCGCATTTTGATGGCTTCTAGGTAAATTAGAGAATCGCATAATTCTCAAGACAAAATATTTATACAATTAAATACGATGCATCAAAGATAAATAATAGATCGCCAAATTCTTTACAATGTTACTTTTAAATGTATACAAAAATTATCGATCAAGTTAAGTTTAAAAAATCAATAGAAGGTGTAAATCGAATAATAGTGGCTTACGATAGTCTAAGTAGCATCGATAATTGTTAACTAAATTATCAACATTACTAATTTTGGATCAAAGAAACGTTGTAGTTAACCAAAGTTGCTCGTAAAGAATAGTGTTGTACGTTTTTACATCGATAACACAAATATACACGATTCTCAATTTGGTATGTTTTTTAACTGATTTAGTAATCGGTAAGTCGATTATTGTTTTAACACGTTCAATGCTACATTTTGTATTGTGAAAAAGTTTGTTGCACTGAATGTGTCAAATTGTCAATTTCTAGTTTAGGTTTTTTTCCAATTTCAGCGAATACATGAATAAAAATTAACATTTTATAGTTATTAATACTGGGAATTTTTAACATTAAATTTGAAAGAATGAATAGCTATTTCAGCATTACATTCTAAGTTGTATTATTCTGTTATTAAAATAAAATTGAAAAACAGTACACGCACTTGAGTTGGCACGTCACACAGAAGAGTACTCTTGTTAACGAAGTGCCAAACCGAATGCTCTAGCTAGCTGTACTATAACGAAGTCCTAAATTCCCAGTAAACAAACAATTCGCTGATATTTGTTGCATGTTTTGTCTCTGTTTTTCAAAGTAAATGAAAGAGATGACATGATTATCTAGGAGTGCTTTGACAATCAAACTTTAGTAAAAACTTTTTTGTCAATGCACTCACGTTGTTCCCACTCTTGAAGCAATAAGTATAGCCGAGTTGAGGCATTAGTGATGTCTCTTTGTTCTTTCGTTATCGATGCACTTTCCTACGTATAATTCTATACGCGGATCTGAAAATTAAAAAAAAATATGTATTAAAAAATAGAACTTTCTAAATTATCGATGGTCTTTAATTTGTTAATACATAATAAACGATTAAATTATATGTCTCTGATGTTAATTAACGTAAGTTATAAGTAGATGTCAGTCTTTATTAAAACAAGTTTGGTTTCTCGCAGATATTTAAAAATATATAGACGAGGCATTGCATAAAATTTTTTCACCGGTACTTTCTTTGAAAAGAATACCAGTTGGAGATACAAAACAAAATATAGACATTTAAATTTAGTGGCATCTATTAGCAATTAATTTAAAAAGAAATAACATATTGACATTGTTTTGAGTCTAATGTTAGTCTGATCACGTAAAAATCAAGTGAAGTGCCATGCCTCCTCTATATTTTTGAAACTCTTTGTTTTCTCGCAAGTGTGAGAGAGATAGACAAACGTAGAGGGAGAGGTAAGATGCTTACGTGTGTTGTGAGGTGAGATTCAGTCGAGGTTGTCCTGGAAGATGAGGCGCACGTAGCCGGGCGAGCCCTGCAGCGGCGCGGCGCAGAAGGGACAGATCGCGTGGAAGCCGTTAGTGCCGTGCGGGATGTCCACACTCGCCCAGTACCTGCACACCAGTACTTTCATCACTAGCTGTTGCACACGACTATCCGCGTGGAAAAGATATACCATATATCCTATGTTACTGATAACAAAGCATTTTAATGGTGAAACATTTGAAATCGTCCAAGTAGTTTTTGAGTTATTTCAATACATACAAAAATAAAAATCTTTCCACTTAATAATATTAGTATAAACTAGCTGAAATTAAAAATATATAGCCTATAAAATACTCATTACATTTTAAAAAAATACTTATAATGGTTAGAGATTCTATAATCGGCCTAGTAGTTTTAACGTGAATCGAGTACATACAAAAATACAAATTTTCTCTATTAATAATATCAGCATAAAAAGTATAAATTACACTAATATAATATTGATAACAATATTTTAGTATATCGTACAGTAAGTCATTTTTGGGCATAGAGTCGTAAGGGAAAGCTGTAAGGTAAAAAAATAGGTTTATGTAAACAAGAAAATATGCACAGATTCTGTAAAAGATCACATCACAAGAGGATGTAAAGGTGCATACTTGACGGTCCTCTCGGAGGCCATGTGTCCGCAGGGGTTGAAGGCGTATGTGGGCGGGCCGGAGTCGACGTAGAAGGCGGGCTCGATGCCCATGCAGACGCGCACCACGGGGCCCGCCGTCAGGCACATCGGGCAGCGCCGCACGCCCGCCTCGCTGCCCTCCGCGCCCCACGAGTGCTCGCCTGCACCACACAACAATCATAAGGATGGACGGATGTTTCTTTGTAAGAGTTTGTAGCCTAAACGGCTGAACAGATATCAAAGAAAATTGACATAAATGTAGAGAGGATAGCGGATAGTCTAGAAGAACACATAGGCTATTAATTTTTTTCAATACCACGCGGACGGAATTACGGACGAAAGCTAGTATTATACAATAAACAACAAAAAACACAAAGTCCAATTGGTGATAGTACTATGTAGTATACGAATCGAATCAACGCCAAGATCGCAAGCTGTCACAACGAAACTTACACACAAACTTAACAATGAACAAAATAAATGCTTTTAAGTGATAATATATGACATAAAAATCGGCTCAGTGGTTTTTAAGTGAATCAAATACGTACAAAAATCTAAGAATTCAAATCTTTCCTCTTTATGATATTACAAAATAAAACATGGATATTAATAAAAATAATTATCGGTTGTATCTCAATTCAATTTAATTTCGCTCCAGAGTAAATGGCAAAAACATCCGATAGTACTGTCAAAGGTTTTGGTAAAGGTCACAACGCCCTCTGACTGTGACGTGTCGTGAGATGACGTGAGATAATGTCGTGACGTGTGGTGAGGTGAGGTGTGAGCAGAGTCAGAGTCGTGTCGTGAGGTGTTACCTTGCACGTGTCCGCAGTGCAGATAGACGTAGGGCTGGTTGAGGTCCTGGTGCGCGGCGGACAGCTTGCGCGGGATGACGAGCGTGTTGAGGCCGACGGGGCACTGCGGCCGGCCCGCGTTCAGCTCGTCCACCAGCGCCTCCAGCGTGCGCTTCGTCTGGATTATATCATTTATCATGTACTTTATGAAATTATTTTAATGGAGGCCTTACTTTGGTCCCTTTTCCTTCCCACCATTTTTAATATGGGAAGGGTACGTGGATTTAACGGTGAAGGACACGCATAGGAAGGGGAAATATCCTCTTTATGTGCGTCTCCTCCTCCGTCGATTAAGGGTAGGCAACGCATCCGCTATTGCAAATGTCTATGGGCAGCGGTCGCTTCGCCATTTTGTTGGATTCAGGTGGCCGCTTGTTCGTTTCCCAACTCAAGGATATTAAAAAAATGGTGAAAGCTATTTTTAAACCGTTCCGGAAGTTATCGAGTTGTTTCAATGCAAACAAAAAAAAACAAATCTTTCTTTATTATAATAAAAATACTAATACTATATGAGTGATTCTCATCTTTACCTCCTCCGGAAAAGCGATAGATTTTATTTAGTATAACATTGGTTCATTAGACAAAATAATTTGATAGCATTAAGAATTTTTTGTATAAAACATTATGTAATTATGAAGCTTCATTTGAATGGTAAAACAACTCAACAAATACAACTTACAGGTGAATTTTTGAGACCTTCCGCGCTCCTCCATAGCAGCGTGGCGCCGCACAAGTCTATCATGGTGCCATCTCTTAGTACATTTGTCTCCGCTTGACACGGTACTCCCTGCAATACAGAAATGTGTGCTAAAACATTGCATTATTATTAAATTAGCTGTCGCCCACGATTCCGTTTGCGTGAGATTTAAAAAAAAAAAAACAAAACTGCCTATTTATTTTCCTAGCCTATTTATCCTTCTAGATTATCCTCTACATCTATGCCAAATTTCATCGAAATCCGTTCAGCAGTTTAGGCTACAAACTCTAACAAACAAACATCCATCCATCTAAACTTTCATATTTATAATATTAGTAAGATTAGCTGTATCTATCTCTCTGACTCCTTTCGCGTGGAATTAAAAAAACAAAAATAAGTAGTTTTAAATAATATAATAGTAACTAGCGTAATTAACTCAAACACTCAACAACTGGCTTCCGCCAGAATATCGCGCTATACCAGTACGTCTAATGACATTGACAGCTGTCAGATAGGAACGTCTATACCGAGAAGGTAGTGTTGCGCCAATCCTCCAGCGAAGTAATAATTTTCTTCTTAATATTATCCTATGTGTACAGACTATCTTGAACAATTGCACAAAACATCGAGATCCGTTCAACAGTTTAGTCTACAAACTCTAACAGACCATCCATCCATCTAAATATTCACATTTACATTTCTATATTGATTAATGTCCCACAGGGTTGCCTGGAAGAGATCGCTCTGAGCACTAAGGCCAGATTTGCTCAAATCTAGTAATTACTTAATAGCTTCCTGTTGTAATATTTGTGCAAAAGTATTAAATAAAAAAAAACTTTTAGTAAGAAATGAGATGTTAAGATGAGTTCATATCGTTCCTAGTAATTGCAAAATGAGTGTTCACAGTGAGACGTGGTAGACATAACCCATGTGTACCTTTTGCTGTGCGGAGCGGCTCTCCCTGAGCGAGAAGACGGCGCCGCCAACTGAGGTCTCACGCCATGGGCCGCAGGTAGCACTGCCGCCGCAAAAATCACCGCGTGGATGCATTATCAACACCCCGTTCGTCGTCAGACCATCTATCTCATGATTCTCCGTCCATTTTGTCGCTTTTTCCTGTAATTAAAAGGCATTCGACATCATTAATTGCACGGATTATAACAGCAATAGTCATTAACAGTATATCTTATGGTAATCTATGTTATCTGCAGTGTTAACACTTAATAAAATAATTTAAAACAATAGTCAACATTAATTTTCCTGTTTGACTGTGACGTATCGGTCCAACATCAAATAGCATCCTAAATTTTATCAGTTTTAAGTAAACAACGAGCTAGGAGTTTCTTTGTGAAAAGTACTGAAAAGTAACGTACGTCAAAATCAATCTTCTCTGTATGGGAATCCTAAGAGCGTGCGCTCCCTTTTGATTACACTATCGCACAGCTGTTTAGTCTCGTATGATTCTTATATCTCCATATAAACTCATAAGAGAACCTCCGTGCGCACTACACGATTTTTAGTTGTGAATAAAACAGTCGAATTGGCCGCGAAACAAACGAAAGTCGCACAACAGTTGTGCGATGGTGTAGTCACAGGTGTGCGCTCGTTCTAACACGTTCGTTACTACCGACTTGGCAAAGTCAACTCAGTGCCTAAAAACTGTAATGACTTGATCGTACCTAAAACTCTAAAAATCGGTACAACTTACGCCAAGAAATATATTCCTGGATGAGTCGAATCCGGCTGCGTAGATACGGCAATTGTTGACGTCGTTTCGATCAGCGAGGATGCGGCAAGCGAAGCGCGATATGGTGCTCTGCAGCACCTTGGTGTCGCCACTCTTGTCGCCCGCCACCGTATCCATCACCACAAAGTCGATTGGGGACTCCGATGATCTGCCGATCTGGAAACAAGAAAGACAAACATCAGATCTAAACAGTTTAAAGCAAGCAAAGGTAGACATTAACGAAGTTAATAATCCTTTAAATTAACTCAAAAAACGTTAACGCTTTTATTAATATCCATTAAATTAGACATTCATTTGTTCATATTATACAAGCTATCACCTGCGACTCCATCCGCGTTAAATTAATAAAAATAAGGTTACAAACTCTAACAGCCATCCTTTCATCCGTCTCAACATTCGCATTAATATTAGTATGAAGTATAATTAGTAGCTGTTTTCCTGATATCCTAAAGCATGTTATGTTAGTCATGCCAATCTGCAGGATCTATCTTGTTATGATAACAGACAGCCGTCTGTCGGCCTGCCTTATCGTACATTAATGATATGTAGACAGCGACGATAGGAAGCTTTTGTTTTTAATTCCTTATCGTTCGTTCATTCGAGTGACTGACAATTAACTTGTACCTACTATAGTAAACACTCGATAAGAAAATATTTACAGAAGTTCAAGAAACCGTTACTGTCACAACGACATTTATTAACAGATATTCAATCTCGTTGCGTAATGGATTGGTCTAATGTCGAATGTAACGTCTCGTCAGTTGTCGGTGGGTGTGAAGGCATGTGACGTCATCGGTTCCGCACTGCGCACGCGTCGCTCTGATTGCCAGCAAGGAAAGACCAAGGCTAATTACACCATCCTCTACTCATTTAATTTAAATTATTTGCAATAATTTTTAATTATATAGAAGTGTCTTATAATACATACACATTCTATGTAAAATTTCACTAATAAACTTTAGATAATCATTGCTCGCTACATATAATAGAGAAAAAGCAAGTAAACCTGAAGAATAAAATTCAAAAGCACAAGCACAAAGCTGAAGAGACGTCCATTAAAACAGTTTTTTTTTAAACGCTTTTGCAAAACGTACCAACAAGTGCAGACCCCGACGGGGTTTTAAAAAAGTATCTCCAAAGCCTGAATGTAAGGAATAATTCGAGACTTTAAAATTACCTCATTTACAATTTGAAGATAAATAGAAATTTCGTGGTGATTGCAGTCATCTCATACTTGTATTGACAAAAAAAACTCTACTATTTGTAGCCAGGGACACTGACATCATCCCTCTCTTTCTTCCTGCTGAAATTATTACTATACCACTCTCTCTAATCTACTGAAACAAGGTCTTTCGGTAATTGTAATTACTCCATTTGCAAACCGCGTCCGTGAATGCGCTTCACCTCGCAAGCGCCGACGCAGAACCCTTGAAGGCCATTCTTATCGCCACCGCGCTAGCGTTACTAATAGTTACTAAATTCATTAACAACCTTGTCAAACACTGATAATACTCGATATTTACAATTTAAGTTAAAACACCTTTTCACATACTAAATCTACCTTGTCCCCCACTTTGTATAAACTACTGGCAAGTACCCATTATTAGGGATTTACGTCAGTGAAAAGCACACTAAATTAACTTTCAAAAGCTTGCTGTATAATAGCAATGCTTAAATTAGTACCGCTTGATTGCGAAGCCTTTGAAAGGCTTGACGTCAAGAAAGTAATCCTTAAATTGCGTAAACTCAACTTACGAAACTTAAAACAATCGTAACAATTTAAATTACTTTATTCTTCCTTGAAATAAGTTACTAATTTCGGAATTAAGAAAATTTATCGTGGTCGCAACTTTCTAGAAAGATCTGATTTAGTTAGTTACCTAATGTTATTTCTATATTGCTATTTATTTAATTTAGTTCAATTATCAAATAATCGAACTTACTAATAATACATACGACAGATAACATGGAGTTAAAAACTCATTTTAAATGTTTTTATAGTGTTCGGAATGTACCATGTTGTATATTGTTAGTTTTTCTATATAAATCCAACAAGCGGCATGTTTCTGTCGTGACTTCATCGGGATTACCGGAGCATATACAAGTTCAAAGTAAACAAGTCTCCGACAATGATGGACAAATGATTTGTAGGAAGCTATACGTGCAACTAGATAACCACATTGTAATAAAGCTGTTCAAAGGGCAAATACAAACAAATCATAATATCGACGTTACTGTCGGTTCCGACTAATGACTTTTGAATTTGAAATACGTTTTATTATCCTTTATAATACATTTTCTTTGAAAAAAAAGCTAACAACACATTTGTCAGCAGTTGAAGACCACAGTTAAGATCGATTTCTTTAATAATTCATTTATTATTGCTAATTTCCTTCGGGAATAAAACCAATTACTTTCAAAATTACCAAACTGAGATCACTTCTCACCGAGGAAATAAGTTTAAATAAGAGAATTGAGAAATAGTGTAAAATAGGATAGGTCCACCAAAAGCACTTATTAACTTTTTAAAATACACATTGTAGCGTCAGCCCATCACAAACAATATATATAGAATTATCTCGATGTTGTCGGTAAAGAAATAGAAAAGCGTAAAGTAACACAAGAACAATAATCCTGCGTAACAGTATACGGTATCAGCTGGCCGTAGCCGCACAATGAACCTTCTGAAAGCGATACCCGACCGCAGAGATCCAAACACTATAGCATAAAACTGCTAAAGAGAACATAAACGAAATACTGTTGGTAATTTTAGTTATCGAAAACATGTAAAATATCCCATAATTATTATTATACCTGAATTTATTATAACCGAAAAGATTGCAGAAAGGGTTCAGACGAAAAAATTTAAAATACCTTTGTGCCTAAACTCTTGATTTAAAAATATATTTTTTTGGATTTGTAACAATAAAGGCGGTTAGAGCTGGCTCTTCCCTTTCGCTATTCAAGTCGGTTCTTTTATGAATACGTGATCGGTGGCGCGTCTGAACCGCACTCTCCGACCATGGTAACCATCTTTTATGTGGACAATGTTTCAAAATAATTTCAAAGCACATGTAACGTTAAAAAGCCACAGTTACATTTTTTTACAAAATAATCGTATAGTAAACTATCCATACTAATATTACAAAGAGAAAAAAATTGTGTTTTTGTATGTATTGAAATAACTCAAAAACTACTGGGATGATTTCAAAAATTCTTTCATAATTTTTAATGTAATTTATGTGTGAGTAACATAGCTAACATAGGCTATGTCTTTAACATTTTTAAATACTTATATTATGGAAATAAAAATTGATAAGTTTTCTTTGTTCATTAAGACAAATTGTCCATTTTCTATATGTCATGGTAACCCTACATCTACCTGCATTGTCCATTTTTGTAATTTAAACTCTTAAATAAAAAACCATACAAGCCATTTTGGTGTTCGAATGACTGAATCCTCGGAAATTTGTAAGAGCATAGTTAACGGCGTCACTTCCTTATTCTGAACCAGTTCAGACTAAGCTGCATTGGTCTTAACAATCTTTTGTTGGCGAACATGCGGGCAACGTCCCGTAACGTAGAGATCAACTTACTGCTTTGAATGTACAAAAAAAACAAGTAGACAATGTGTACGAAACTTGTACATTTAGTTTCAATGGCAACTTTGTTGATATTTTATATTCGTGACTATATTTGATAACAGAAAGGACTTATTCTTGATCAAAAGCTATACGTTCTAAATATTATACATACAAAAATGACAAAATTTAATTTACAGTTGTACTAAAATATCGTAATAATTTTCCTATTGAAAAAAAAATAGAAGTTGTGGATTTGTTGGTTTTCCTTTGTCGATTTTAAAATTAAATATTGAATGCATACGTCAAGAATTATTTACGCTGCATTTGCGGTTATTTTATTGCTGCGGTGCGTTTCCACTGCTAATTTCATCACTTGTCAAAATATTACGATCCTTTTCATTCCCTTTGAGTAAAAGACATACAATATATTTTAATAAAAATGTATCGACTGTGGAAACCGACGTTTTAGTTACTACGTTCATTGTACAGGTAATGTGATATTAATTCAATGAACAGCAGGAAAATCGAGATAGTATGACACTTCCCTAATCGGTCGACAGACAGCAATGTATTTAATTGTAGATATTTTCTTTACGGAAATAGATAACAATTAAAAAGCAAACATACGACAAAGACTGATGACTAATTCAGTACTTTCTCCTTTAAAATAAAACATAACAAGCGTTTTGACTTCCTCTCTGGCTCATCAAATAAACTATTATATTTGTATGAAATTAATATTGAAAATTTACTATATCAGCTCTACCACATTTATTAATTTTTTTTTTCTGTTAGATCTATGATTCTAGTAATTTAGTATTACTCGTCGTCACCTCCCTTACCTTATATCCTACTCCCGTTGGGTCAGCGCACCGTGTTTTCGTCTTCCAAATAACTCTATTATCGTCATCTCCTTCATCACTCCCTTCTTGATCATGTCTCCTTTCACGCAATACATCTATCTCTTTTTAGGTCTACCTCTACCGGTGTACCCTTCCACATTCATAACTAACGTCCTTCTTGTTACATGTCATTCATCCCTTCTCATATTACTAACTCCAGTTATAACCACCAAATAATTAATTATAGAAGAATTTTTGTGCATAACGAAAACGTTATTAAATTAGTTGACGTCAAAAACCGTAAATCGCGTGTAACATAGTCGTGTCTTAATTCCATACACGGGAATAATTTATAACACCGTTAGTTAATTTAAATACGGACGTCACGGGGGAACGCACGCCTCATTTCCACCTTTCCTAGTTTAATAATAAATGAATTCGCACCGGGAAGAGAGAACAGAATATTACGCTATGAAAAAGATTACAAAGGGTGGGGACGTCTAAAAAAGGTATACAGTATGACGTCACGCGATATTGGCGAGCCCTGTGATGTTTACTTATTACCACAAATTTCAAGCCTGGATTTTTTTTTTTTAAATTGAGACAAAACTCTTTCAACCTTACAAATAAACACGGTAAAAGGTTCAACTTAGGAATAGACTGAGTATAAGCAAATTTTGTACTAATATTTGCTTATATTCAGTTTATTCCTAAGTTTAACTTTATACAGCGTTTAGTTGTGAGGCTGTAAATGCATTGCTATAGTAAAATAAAAGATTTAAGTAAAAGAATAGTTTTACAACTATACTGAATAAAAATCATACGGTTACAATGTGGTTTAATTACTGTTTATTCGTTTTTAGTTTTTTTTTATAAAAATCTTTATATATTTGTAAAGAATAAATCGGAGGCGTATATACTGCACATACAGACTTTCAAATATTTCGTGTCAATTATTTACGTATAGTTTCATATAGGTACGCTAATGAGCTCTACGCCCCTGTCTTCGGTGTACGTACAATCTGCGCCAGTATAATATAACACGGTCGATAGGCCTCTTACAAATAGGGTTACCACATTCGAAACAGAACAATTGAATTCAAAAGTCATAAAATGCTATGCAGTGACAGACAGCATAAGAAGTTAAATAAATCTATTTGATGATATTATTATTATTATCATATAAGAGAGAAGAGCAATAAGTGTTATACAGTTACACATGTCATAAGTATTGATAAAATAGTTCGTCAAAATATACTTCAAATTTACAAAATTAAATCAGAAAAAATATATTCATCATCATTCATCACAAAATATCATTTTGTTTTCAATTAATTGTGGTTACCCTACTACGAGAGTTGGCGGAGTAGCGGAGCGTAGGCGACATAATGGCGAGGCGACAGAATCTGTTCCAAATGTTATTTAACTAACTTGTGTCTGTGATTTCATTTTATTACGAAAATTAATGGAACAAAAAATTAAAAATCACATGCTTGTTTTAATGAACCAAGCCTGAAAGAAATAAGCCGATTAAAATGTTTGCAGTAAGGACAAGTCGAATTAAAGAAAACAGTTTTATTCTCTACAAAACAACGTTTACCATGCGTAACTTAACAGGACAGCAAAGAATTAATATAATATAAAAAAATAGTTATTAAAAAACCAAGAAATGCTTATAGTACCACAATATACACATATACATACAAACGTATTTTAGAAATCTATACCTTACCGAAAGTCAAAAATGTCTTCAACCTCTAGGCGTTATCGAACAAAAAATCTTAATAAATCTAATTAATATTACAAATGCAAAAGTTTAGATAGATGGATGGATGTTTGTTAAAGTTTGTAGCCAAAACGGTTGTGCAGTTTAGCATAAATGTAGAGGATGGTCTGGAAGAACACATTGACTACTTACTTTTTTTTTTTAAATTACACACTGACGCAGTGGCGGGCGAAAGCTAGTAATAATTTACACAGGACTGATTTTTTTTTAAAACAGAAACCAGTGTACCAGTGTAAATACACATAAAGATGTAGTTTAATCTAATAAGTGTAGTCAGTTATAATACTCTTAAGAATTTAACCTAGATTTTAAATGACAAAGAATGTATTTACTTGGCACCTAGACCTTTACCTTGGTCGCAATCCCTTCGACTTTGTGTGAGAGTTGGAAGATGGAACACATAATAGTTATAACATTATTCTTTTCACTATTGAAATATTAGAACTGATAGATAGCTGGTTATCCCGATTTTTTGGTCACTAAAATTGCAATAACTAATGTACTAAGAGTATAAAAAATTATTAATATAAACAATAGTTTAACAGATTTTAGATAAATGTAACTTGAATAGTGAAACATGTCAGTGTGTGGGGATATTGTGCGGAGACATCTCTCTCACAACACCAACACATTGTCACACGAGTTCCTCCCCAGGGAACGTTTCAAACAGGATTGCGAACGCGGGGAAATTGAAAATGTTAAAATGACGTACCATTGGAGACGTATTTCCTATCCATTTCAGTGAATGCTTACAATAGAATTTGGTTGAAAGATATTCTTAACAACATACATACGTGCATAAATTATAGCTAATATGGTGACATACAAAAAAAACAAATGGGTAACAAATGTATATCTTTGACTATACCTCAGACTGAGATTCTTATTTATGTCCATTTATAAACGAGATTTATTACAAATTGTGGTCAACGATAATGGTAGTTTAATGTTAATAAATTCAGTATTTTTTGCCTTACCGATATCATAAACAAAATGTATGTGCATTAAGAAATAATGTTTTATGATCTGTAAAAAAATATTATACTTTAAAATCAGATCTCAGTGGGGTAACCTTTATAGGTTTCAGACGGAGTAGATATTTTGTTGAATTTACGTAGTTTTAGTTGATATTTATTGCAAGTGACATTCAAACCGCCACAATCGTTTCCGATATGTCCATGATAATTTCATAACAAGGTCTTGGTTAGTAACATTTCTACGTGGACGGTAAGTAAAGATATAGGCTGTTGTAAAACTGGTCTAATAGTATACATGAAACTGGTACTATATTTTTAAAATACCTTTTCTATTACAATGACAGGTCTATCAAAAGAATTTTATCACTGATATTTCTCTTTTTTTTCGTTAGTACACGTGTTGAAATGAGAGCAGAGGAAACAATGTACATATTTCGTATACAGTATGATATCGCGGTTCGCGTGTTGTCTGCGCACAATGCATTTGGCCCACGCAACCGGCCATCGGTAAATGGGACATCCTTTACATTGGGTTTTGCCTCACGATAGCCGTGTACTGCGGTTTCAATTGTGAAGGCCGTTTTAACAAGACGTGAATATAGAAACGTCAATCAGTTTATCTAACGATGTAAGAGGTGGATAAGAACAAAGGGCAAAATCAACTTAATAAATCATCTAGATTTCGTTACACTAGTATTAGACATTAATATAATTGTAACAACGTAAACCACTCAGATCACTAACTCCGACTAGAATAACACGCTTATTCCTCTAGACGTCTGAATGACATTGACAGATGTGATAGGGATGGGACGTATACGTATAGACCATTGGGGTCTAGTGTTGCGCCGATCCTTCTGTGTATTACTATTTTCTTCTTAACACTAGATAGATAGATAGAGCGTCGGTGACTGTGGTTTGAGCACTTGACTTGTAACCTATGGGTCTTAGGTTCGAATCCCGCCATGTACCAATGTGATTTTCAATTTTTTCAAATTTCCATATGTACATAATTAACCTAACGTTCTTACGGTGAAGGAAAACATCGTGATCCAACCTGCACATATCGGCGAAGAAATTCAAAGATATGCGTGAAGTCAACCAACACGCACTGGGCCAGTGTGGATGACTATGGCCTAGGTATCCTAACTTAGGGTAGGCTCCGAGCCCCTCGGTGGGGAGGTATATTGAGTTGATGATGATGATGACTAGATAGATGACAACAATCAATATCATGCAATAATCGCTCGATCGTATTCAACAGCAGCCAAGAAACAAGGATAAGAATTTCAATATTGAATTATGTATTTTAAAAGGGGACCGGCGGCGACGCGGCGGTTGTTTTCCAGTTATTGAAATTGAACACGTTAAAGTTGTCACGTACCTTGTCAGTATAATCGACCCTCAATGTACTAAATGGCTTACGTGATACCTGGCGGGTATCTCCGGCGGCGCCGATTACATTCAGATTTATTCCGTTGGCCAGGAACATGATTCTGTTCGGTCAAAGTATTCATTTTCATATATCAAAAGTGTCTAGTGTATATAATTGTTGGAAAAAATCTGATATACTAGTACCTTGACTGAAAAATATCCATTGACTTCTCTCTACATAATAAGTTACCACTCGCCAGAAAATGGTTTAGATTTTAAGGCCTGTCTCACCACTGGCTGATAGAGGCTCAGATTGCTTAAAATGACGTCATTGTCAGATAAGATACCAAAACCCGATATTTCCATCACATATTTCACACGTTGGATTGTTATCAGAGAATTTACAACTTGGTGAGACAGGCCCTTAATATTGTATTTTATACAATTTTAAACATAATTTGTAACTTTCAAATTAGATTTATGTTTACGCTAATGTATGAGATAAAATATTGTAATAGTGTGTATTGTTTATTAAAATATTAATTAGAACTTAATTTTTAAGCTCTTTAAACGTGTACATGCATACATACAAGAGCAGCGCGCTAAAGATGACACAAAGGGTCAATAGCCCTTGTTAATTAAGTCTAATTAAAGATTGTCTTTTATCGACCCATAGACATACCGCTAAATTTCGTTTATTTCTTCTTAAAACTTTTTAAAATTAATTTTTAATGGTGTCCATATATTATTTTCTGCACTCATACACCGAATGTATAATTTTTTCCCTGTTCAAATTCCAAAATCTGTTACAATTATTTATAAAAACAGCGTTTGCTCATCGGGAATACCTAAAAACTTTCTATGGAATTGTAGCAGGATAAATTATACTTCATTTTATGTTTTTTTCAAATGTAGGTCTCAGCCTGTAATAACCCAGTTATAATCGAAAATGATTCATCAATCTCAGCAAAGACACATATCATTTGCTGTCGTATTGAAGATTCACACGATATATCACCACATAAGTGACTGGGAAAAAGGTCATTCACCTCGTGCAGGCAATGTTCAATATCTAGTACACCCTTGCAATATATCATATGTGTTACATGCATTTTAAAACATGTTTTCGGAAACCAGTAACATTACCCAGACCGCAGTATTTTTTCTTTTTTTATCCGTCCGTCCGTTTTAGCATGTATAAGATGCGGATACCGCAAAATATGTTTGTGTTTACTAAACGAGTTTTTTTGCAAGGTTAGCGGAGGTTAGGCGCTAATTCAGAAGTGGAACATGCAGCAAAATGAGGTCATTGCTCCAATGTTTGACCATGTTCAATGGAAAAATACATTGTTCATAATAAACGGAACAGTTACACTATGAATATCTAGTATGATATATATAGAAAGAGATGGATGGTTTGCGTCAAAAAGGGAGTGATGACTGAGATGACGTATGCCATAGTTATTTGGAGGACAAAACCTTTTGTGCCGACCCTACGGGAGTAGGACAAGGGGGATGATGATGATGATGATGATGATATAAGAATTGAAAAATCAACATCTTTAAAGGGATAATATTTTCTGGAAACAAGTTTGCATGATGTTCCAGTTTTTTTTACTTAGCCTGTTTCATACATTTAACAAGATTACATTATATAATGCAAGCTTTCGCCCGCGACTCCGTCCGCGTGGAATTAAAAAAAAAACTGAGTAGCCTATGTGTTCTTTCAGATTATCCTCTACGTCTATGCTAAATTTCATCGAAATCAGTTCAGCTGTTTAGGCTACAATCCCTAACAAACATCCATCCATCTAAACTTTCGCATTTATAATATTTGTATGACATTACTATTAGAAATGACAGTAAGCTGCAATACCTGATGTATAATTATTCCTTGAAGAAGAAAAGAAACGGTACAAACGTACAAACTTTGTGCGATTCTTGTGAGATTTAGAGAAAAAATGGTTCAACCCTTCTTGGAAATCTGTAGTGGTAATAAATTGTGTTTATTTTTGTTAGACATTTTAAAACAAGACATTTATTTTGCGACTAAAGTTGATGTGTGCTAAGTAATAAAGGATCCCATTATATGAACAATGAAACCAGACGGTTAAAATAAACGATGGAGACAATTTCACTTATGTGTGCTACACAAAACGTTTCTCATTTTAGTTTTACATTCGGAATAATCATTTCCCAGGTTTATTTTTTACCGAAGACAAGGAAAAATTGGTTTTATTCGATCAACACATCTGTTGTATTTCTTCTTGTCTGCAGTCCATAACACTATGACCTACAACTCGAAAGTCATTGCCACGATATTTAGTATTTCAGTGTTACTAAGCGCAACCCGATTGTTTTGTCTCACAAGATAAATGAATTATGTGAAATTACACGTTTATATTCACACGATAGTATTTCAATGAACTTCATGAACATACGGTAATGCTTTGTGTACAGCGGGCAAAAGAACTGGCAGTAATGAGGTCGAGTCGTTAAAAACTTAAGTCCTTGTCGTTGGACGGTAGATGTTCAATTGTTATCTAATGGATAACTCAGCAGTCTCAAGAATGAAAAACTTAATAGCCTATCCCAATTCCCGTGGCCCTCATTGTGCTAACAATGACTGGCCAAGGCAGCGGGGGACAATAAGAATTGTAGGGTTTCCATATTCATACATGTTTCGAAGAGTAATTATATGTTGAATTTGGAATTAAATAAAAACAGCTCGAAAATCCTGTCACAATACATTAATATCATAATGTGTTAACAACAGAGCTAAGAAAGAGGCATAACATCTATCATAAAAACAGGTAAAAATTACAGAATACAACAAAGTAAGAATGTCACAAGTCATATGTTCACCATGGCCCTTACCCAACTTTCTTATTCGTGGAATGACAAAAAAAAAAGATTCAAAATGACCGCTTGTCGTTTTCTGAATACGACCCAATTTAGGTAGTTCCCTGAGGCGCCAAATTGCCTCATTACAATGTCCTTGCCTCTTCGATGGCTGAAACCTTTTATATCTGTTATTTACAAAATATCTTTTATCAATCTTTCGGTCATTTGGGCACTGAAGTATATTACAATCCTTACAAGGGTCAAATAAATATTTATTTTCAATAATCAAATGTTCGCTATTCGATTTTCATTATTCATTGTAGTGTTGGTATTATACATTGATACTAGAGGTAATTTTTTTAACGATTTTTTAAGACGTCTAGCTATTTCAACTTTAACAGAAATCTTTCTTATTAACATTTTAGTAGCAAAAATTCAGATTGATGTTTGTTAGAGTTTGTAGCCTAAACTGCTGAACGGATCTCGGCTTATTTAGAGGGTAGTCTGGAAGAACACATATGCTGTTTATTTTGTTTTTTTACTCCACGCGGACGGTGTGGTGGACGAAAGCTAGTATATGAATAATTTTGAATACTTCAAAGAAACATAAAAGACGTTTAATTATCAACAATCCGGCGATAAGCGTACAATCGGCATGATGTATTCACGCGCCGTGGCCCGTAATAGCCCGACCGTTAGACAGATGCATTTGACCTCCTTGTCATTTATTCACTCTATGACCGTCTTGTTCTCCATCACGTTGATAAGAAATACGTTTCTAATAATGATTTCTAGTATGAAATCTAGTAGGTAATTAATTACAAAGTTAATAAATGCATTTATTGACAAATATTCTTGTTTTAAGTATTAAATTCATCTTTATTGTTTTACTAATTATTTTATTTATTTAGAGAAGAGAAATTTAAGGCTAATTCATCTACAATCGTATTAAAACAAAAAATCACAAATCATTTTGTAATTAATCTGACTTCTTACTAATATTATAAATGTGAAAGTGTAGATCGATGGATGCATAGATGTTTGTTAGTGTTTGTAGCCTCAACTGCTGAAAGTTCGCGATGAAATTTGGCATAGATGTAAAGCATAGTCTGAAAGAACACTAGGCACTTAATTTTTTTTTAACTCCACGAGGACGAAGTCGCGGGCAAAAGCTATTTTCAAATATTTTACACAAAAGTACTCTGTAAACGTTAATGTTTATGTAGTACTCTGATAAAATTCTTGCTGGTCGTGAGGAGAAATTGATTTGTCTTTAGTTCCAGCCGATAAACCCTCCACGGTGCAATTATAGACGCCGGCTTTACCCGACAACTATGTAGCTACAAATAACTCGCTCATAAACGTTCTTCCTTATTACTGCGCCTTTATTGTTACACGCTGTTTATTTATCTTGCTTTCAAATTAGATCTGAGCTTTAAACGTCGATGAAAGATTTCTAACGCGGAATAAGGTTGAATTTAGGCTACATATCAAAAACAAATTGTCAGAATTATTATTTAATTCTTAAAAAAATACGAAGTAAATATTTACTCTGCACGAGTCAATTTGAGCGTTTCTAAATCCATCATACTAATATTATAAATGCGAAAGTTTAGATGGATGGATGTTAAGAGTTTGTAGCCTAAACGGATGAACGGATTTCGATGAAACTTGGTATGGATATAGAGGATAGTCTGGAAGAACACATAGGCTACTTTCTTTTGTTTTTTTTTTTAATTCCTCGCGGACGGAGTCGCGGGTGAAAGCTAGTTAATAATAATTAAATTAAATTAAATATACAGAAACTACACTATTTACTACAAAAATAATAACAACAAAGCAGTCGGTATAGCAGTGTGGGCGTTTGCTCCGAGACACAATATGTCTAGACGCCAAATAACAAGCTCGATAAAACATCTCCCTCAGAATTTCAAGGTCCGATGAACCGACACCTCACACCCCTGTCTTGTTGCCGAGCAATGATCTATGTAGCGTTCCAATCCAAATAATACAAACTACACATTACGTTAAAAAGTGGTAATTCTAAAATATTGCTTGAAAAAAATCACATTACTTTATGAAATTAGTTACCTTTAATTTACAACGCAATTGTTACAAAATAACTGAAATGGAATCATCGTAATGGCTGCCATACATAGTAATTGTCGTTTCTTAATTTACTCAATATTTTCATTGGATTAAGACAAGTTATGCACAAACTAAAATGAAATCCACATTCATATAACTTAATACAAATGTAGACAGGGTTCAAGAGGTTCACAGCAAAGTGCAAAATCCTCTAAACGCGCACTCCCAACCTTTAGGAACGTGCTAAAATATGCAAGCGGAAAATAAAACTTCATTTAGCGTAAATAGGAACAGTAATACATTATTATACTTTGTTACTATGAGATGAGAAATTGCGACAATTACGATATTAATATTTTAAATTTAATCCTTACAATTTAATTAAAACCAATTTTACATTAACATCGATTGTATAATAACCTCTTACAGCATCAAGACGAATGATATTGTTTTAAACTATACTAAAAATATAGTTTAAAAAGTTACTTAAGTACTTTACAATTTTTATACAAAAAGTGAAAGCAATTCCTGATGCAAATAATTAAAAATTATGAGAATTTTCGCACAAAGATTAAAATAAAAACATATGAACTACGAACTCTAATTTGTCCACCGTCATAATATGCTTAATTTGTCATGATTCGATAAAGTTATTAGTACATTTTATTGACAAAGTTTAGTCGTTAGCAAGAGATACGGGTGTTCGTTATAATTAAGTTCTAAACAAGTACTGTATTACAAAGAGCGACGCTGTATACCGAGGTAATGGCGCAGAAGCTCAGCTAACTTGTTTAGCGTTCAACCTCGAGAGAACTTTCACCGGTTTCAGTCTATTGGGTCAACGCCAATACCGCAGTCCCTACTACGGATATTTATTTTTAGAATTCAACCTTTTTCATCAGCGAAAAGTTTAAGTAAATCAATAACTCCTTCAACATATTAAACATTAGATTACCAGCCGAAGAGAATCAAAATTTTGAAGGGTTTAAACATTTTAGATAAAACTAAATTACAGATATAAAAAAACTTGTACTGGGTTTGTTTAAAAAGTTAAGGAAGACGGTCAATCATATTTCAAATGCTGCATTTAACAGTAAATGCCTTAGAAGGCGATAATTCATCGTCGCTTACGCAGCTTGTGTCGGGAAATACGCAGATAGTTGTAAAACGGCATTAAGATTAGATAATAGTAATGTTTTGTACTATAATCGTGGGATTTCACTACTTAAACACTTGTGGAAAACATGTTCTTTACTCTGTTCTTTTAAAGGGAATAATAGCAATGACAATACGTTATTGCATAAATGTTTTGACCGTGGAGTTCCACGCTAAAAAATTCTACGCCGTAGAAAAAAACGTCAAAGTACTACGCAACTGCTTCTGTATTGTATTGTTAAGAATGATAAAGGAAATGTTATTACAACAAAAATTAAATTTAAACAATAAAGAAACACCTCACTTTTGACTTCACATAAGTTGTTGTATAAATTGCCATCTCACAGACTATCGATTATTCAAAAGATTTCAGATGAAAAAAAGAAATGTTTCAATTAACATAACGTAGAAGTTTGTAATATTACACAAATTATAACGTGTTCCAATCAAATGAATACTTCAAATCACGCATATACAAATTTTAGATAACTGTATTAATGTTTTCTCCACGGTAATAACTTTGAAACACGAGCTTTGAGCGAGGTTCATGTAACAAAGGTTACATAACGAACGGCAATAAGACTTGATACAAATTCGTTTTCCATAAAGTTGTAATGGAGGGACGTGATTGGTGTTCGTGCGGGCCGTAATGATCGTTACACTACGGTACGGAAGTTGAAGATACAATCTATATGGAATACTCGATATAGATTACATCTTTATACGTCTACATCTATGATTTTCAAAGTTAGATGGCCTCGGGCACGTTTAATAAAAAATCTAATATTGGATTCCACTTCTACGCAATATTGGTACAGTCGATACTAAACAACATAGGGGCTAGCTATTTCGTTCGGGAGGAAAAACAGAAAACTGCAGGGTTTTTCAATGCAGATGTAAGATTGAAGAGGAAGGTATTGATTGCGGTGGTGTTGAGCGGCGGTCGGCCAGGCGACGGCCTTGGCCCCACCACACCGTCTAGCCATCCCCCACACACACTTATCAAGGTTGCCACGGCAGTCTAATGTTTCCTAGGATTAACATTAGAGATAGCCTAACAACTAGTCTATTTGTACTGTATTTAATTATATAAGATCTATAATTATAATATGTTAAATATTGTGTGGATTACCATGCTTTGTAACATGTTATTTCAATTAAAAGGTCAGATGTTCCTTATATGAAAATGTCTCAGATGAATACGGATGTGTACAAAGTTATGTGTGATAACCCTAGCTATAAATGACGTCACACACCCTTGTTGACATGCGGGCCGCAGCGTGTGACGTCAGAGGCTTCAATAACGGCGCAATATGCACGCCGGCGCATCCGCCTCAGTAACGGACTTAGATCGTGACAGGAAGTATGTAACTTGAATACTTTTTAAAAACCAATTGTCCAAAATACTCAATTCGAAACATTCTGTATTATAGTGTTTTTCTTAAGCCTTAATTACTATCAATTTTATGTAAATAATATTCCATTTGCAATTTGTAATATTTACATATTCACTATAAGTGGAACAGTTTCTATGGCCTTGGAAATTTGCCAAAAATATGCCATTTTATGTTGGTGTTTTTTATATCTCTGTATTTGCATAAACAACGGAACGAATATTTTATTACCCATATCTTTACATTACTCCTAAAACCGTATGTATATCCCACTCAATTCTCTTTTCTGAGACCTCGTCCGCGCAGAAAAAAAAAAAAGTAAATAGCCTATGGTTTCTCCCACAATATGTTCTAAATATGAGCCAAGTCTTTTAGGAGGTATGTATTTTTAGTGTATGTATTCATCCATCCATTAAACCTTTCCTATGTATAATGTTAGTTTTAACAAATTTTATTCATTGAATAATCAGTGATTACAGCATCAATATCGTATTGGCTCTTTAACAAGGATATCCTGTGCTTAAGAAGCCAAAACCTTTCCTTTCAGGTACATTTTACAAGTTAGTTAGTGTGAAGTATGATTTAACCAAATTATTAATTTAATTGTAGTCGTATAAAGGTATTTTTTTTTACTTAGGTTTGTTATTAGTTCCCATTTCCATTGAATTCGACTATAGGTAAATTCTGCGAGCGAGCGTCAAAACAATAAATTCTTATCATATTTCCATTTGTTTACATACGAAAGCGTCAATAACTACTTACAATTTATTTATTCTATCCATCCGTTCATTTTAAACACTTAGCAAGTGCAAGTATTAAATGTAAGCTAACATTTAGCTAAAGTGATGCATTTTTTTAACATAAATAAACCAGCGCTTGACCACGACTCCACCTAACCTGAGTGAAGACGCGGCCGAAAGATAGAGCGCGGTAGCTCAATAAGTATTTCGGATAATTAATTTGGGAGGTGTGTCTCGGCTATAAAATATGATCATCTCTAACTACAAAGCTTCTCATTGCGTTGTTATAGCTATCAAGTAGACAATCGTGTATTCTTTAAACAAAATCATAAGAATCATTTTAAACAAAACCTGGATTTAAGGCGTTTAAACTAGTTTCAATCGCCTAAGTGTTACGTCAGAAATATCACTAGGGATACCACTTCGAGTTTGCATCGTTGCATGTTCCATTCGTGCTAAGTGTTAACTTAGAGTTGGCAACCCTATATGTCACGCAGGTACGCATGTGAAGTGACCGCCAACTACACTTTGTATATCTATGTGTCTACAGATAATGTAAACTCAAGTGCACGTCGGAAGCAAGTCTGAACATGTTTCTAAGATGCACGCGAACTACCTACTTACTCGCATGTCCCTGTGTTATTTACCGTGAGTTTACATTGCCAAAAACATGAATATATAAACATGATGTTTTCTTTCTTACTGTTTAAAAACCTGAGAGCACAAAAATATATTTATGTGAAGGAATTTATAAAACTTTTGTAAAATTACGTTAATACAACAAAAGGAGAATCCAACAAGACGTAGATAAAATGAAAGATGAACAGACATTAAAGTTAAAACATCGTAAAACAGCGATTACGTTACGGAAATCATAAATTGCAATTTCAAAGTGTAGAGAAAGTAGCAATCATTCAAGTCTGCGATTTACTAAAATCTATGGAAGTGAAACTTACTAAGGCTTTTAATGTTGAACGATAAAAAATTTTATCATTTTATTTTAATCTTAATATTTTTAACCTGTACTATCACTGTTGCGTTAGATAGTCAATTAGTTTTTCCGGAAACATTTAGTGCGCGTCTTTGACTAAACTATCGTACAACAGTTGTGCGATTGTCGATTTTATTAATGCCAATTCAACTGTTTAGTCAAACTACAAATTGAGTAGTGTGCGCTATGTCAGCTAATAGGAATCAAAGCGATTCAAAATAGTTATGCGATAGTTTTCAGGTGTCCGTACGTTTTAAACTAATTTATTACTATCGCGTATCTAAAACCAGCAACACACATTCAGTTTTAACTATAGAACTGAAATACACGGTAAAGCTACTTCCGAGTTATGGCGCCATATCATGTAAACTTTGCATTACATAATCTGTAGCGAGATCCATTCAAACAGTTAGCTGCGGAACACACCAGCTGCCGCACATCGGCATCCGTCGGCCAGTAAAAACTTGTATTCTCCGTTTTACGGGCCCATATGTGTACCTTTATAGCTGTGTTCCACATACAAATACTGAAAGACCACCTGCGTACATACTAACTGTAGAATTTATTGCAGAATTAAAAGTTATTGGGCGCTAGCAAGTCAGTTAGTGTAGTTTTTTCATACTAAGGAACTGTTTAAGTATCCTTTTGAGTCTGAGTAACTATTTGGCATAATAAAGTACAAACAGACTGGAGTAGAAAGGTGCTTAGTCTATTTAGCGAAGAATTTAACGTAACTCTCGATTAAATAATTGGACTGGATGGAATGCTATCTAGAATATTTCGGTCCAGATATTCTAACTATTATTAACTTAGTTCGTTAATAGAATTTGGAGCACATTGTTTTAGCGTCTGAATAGTTGCGATTATCACTTGAAACCAATTTAGTTAGAAAAAAAGTGATGGTCTGGTAAGTTTTTAAATCCACAGCTGGCATAAAGTACAAAAAAAAACAAACATCAGACGTTTTCAAGCAATGTTTACAACAATATCGGATCCGACTGACAGGATGCGATAGTTCGTCGACCCGTGCTGCAAACTTTACGGTCAATTGAACGACCATCCAGCAGCAAACATTTGGGGACTAAGTAAATGTACTGAATTCTAACTGCAACAAACATGATTATACTAAGTAACAAGACATGCCATCATTTGCAATGTTCATGCTCAAACATTTTATTCTAATTGTTGCAAATATTTCAATTTCCATTGAAGCCAGCTACACACCTTCAGTTTAAATGAACTGTGCAGTTAGAATTGAAGATGTGTAGTGGGCTTTAGATCTGACATCCACGGAGCTTTCGCACTTCGTCGCTATTTTAATTAATCTCGTTTTTCTCCACTGGTCGTAGTCGTGTGGCAAATCGTTCAGTGGAAACAGGGACTAAGATGTTATTGATAAGGGTCGTTGTGCGGCGTGCGGCTGGCGGGACCAACGCATTGTCCTCGCCCCGGGGGGCAGTAACCCATGTGCGCCGATTAGATACCGCCGCCGCGTAAACACGCACCAAACGACTTGAGAGTAAATTAACTCGTCGCATTGTTTGTTTGCAATTTGCAACAACAGAATAAATAAAAATAAAATTGTGCAAAGTACCTAATACAAATATAATCGGGTAGAAAACTCAGATGTATCTATTCTCAATAAATAAAAAATGCTTTAAAATAGTATAATAGTAACTATTGTGAGCGGATATACAATAACAAAAAACACAACAGACATTCCCTTTGTCACGAAGTGACAAGCTTCCGAGTGTTTACATTGTAAATGATAGCAGTATCATCACTATCAAGTGATAGTTGTATCACTTTGTAACTTGAAGTTTTTAAGTAAACTAAAACTTTAGTTGACCTAATTTAGATAAAAACATGTATAGTTAAAGAACAAAACATTATCACTTGGTTTGAAAGTGCACACGTGCGCTTGTGAAATGTTTTCGTTATCACAACAATGTTTTATGTGGTTGTTTCGAAAGCAGTGTTGTCGAGGGCGTCTTGGGACCGCTTATCGGGCGAGACTTGTTAACAACGAGTGTTTGCACCGCAAGCATTGTGTGATGACAAATATGAGATGATGAAATTGCTCAAGCAATTGTTTTCACAACGCTTTAAATATAACAAGTTTTTTAAAAAAAACTTTGTCGTGTATTAATCGCAATAAATTCAGTTATCTTCCGCATGTTTTCCTTCTCTATATAAAGTTTCCTCTACAACTTATAACATATTTCCTCACTTTAACTCTATTTGAAAAATTACAAACAACAATATTTCAATACAAATATTAGAGCAGTCCATGTCATTTAATATTGTCATCAATTCAGCAGACAAATAAAAAGTTACGATATAGATACATTGCCTTCGAAGAATGAATTTAATTCTTCTTTACTATTGTAACATGATTTTTAATATATCATGCTTAATTATGAACTATATGATTATTTTTTTATCGGAATTAAAGTATCATTGAAAGTGAGTATAGAAGGCGTATAGTAAAACTGTTCCGTTTACAATGGCCTTTGTCGTGCGGGCTTTAAATACAGGAAATGTTAATTACACTAAGCTAGGGAAATCCGATATGCGTAGCGTATTGTACTAAAACAATTCATTTGCTTTTCATAGATATCCACACATTTGATTGTATAAGTAAAACGTTTTTCGCTTTTAAAGATTAGTACTTTAAGAAAGTGTTGCAATTCCTCCAACGGATGTTACCCGAAGGGGACTGAGCGGATGTGGGTTTCGCCGGATCGTTTCACGTGAATTTATAAAAATGCACTTTAAAGTATTCAATTTATTAACCTTTTTTTAATGTATATAGGAATACCAATTCTATGTTCATCCTTTTAATAAATCATTCAAGTCAAATTCGACAAGAATCTATTATAAGAACATAAAATTGTTTCAGTAGTGATGACAATCAAATAGGTCGATATTATGGACCAGTATTTCGACCACAAAGGTAACAAATTATAACTTACTTGAAACATATCAGTGTCGGGGTCTTCTGTGTACTCGACGATGACAGCTTGGCTACGGCTAAGCGTATACGAGATGGAGTGCTGGCTGGCGTCGAGGATGGCCTTACTGCTGTGCGGCGTCTTTACCACATAGTGCTTGGAGCGTCGCACACCGTTAGCAGCCGGCCGTCGGTACAGCACAAACTTGCTACGCCGTCGACCACGCTCGCCCGCCGGCAAGTAACCGTTGTACCTGGAAGTATACATCTATGTTATTGACGCACTCATACACTTAATGGTAATTTAATGAGTCGCTACAGCTGTCATGGCCTGGGACCGGGAGTGACGGCGACGCTCTTTAGGCGCCGTCTGCACCACTACAGGCGCCTAGGACTAGGTCGATAAAGGAAGTCGGAAGCGACTCTCCTAGTGGGATCAATACGTAACCACTTAAGTGAGTCAATTAATTATAGATTGACGGGTGTGACTGAAGCAGAATAGAATAGCGTTGCTTAGCAATTGAGGATCACAGATGGAGCCATAGCCTCCAAATTATAGTAACTAAGCTATAATGACTCCTGAATTCCGATTAAAAAGACCTTAAAACATTGAATCTTGTCTTTGTATTAAAAAGAATTACGATATATGCATGCCTATACAATGCGTTAGAACACTTGATATTCAGGTCATTAGAAACCAATAAAGACAAACGTACGTGTACAATTTACATACAATACGATGATAACGAGACTTCGTCCTTTTTTTTTAATTAACAACACAAAAACCCGACTGGCTGTACAAAAGACTATGAGAAAGGTTAAACTTCCGTGAGAATAACCACGGTGGATTGTTGTAGCGATGTGATGTAATGAAACGAATAGATACAACGTGTGGAATCCACGACAGAGATAAACAACTGTTGCCAAAACAAAGCTTTTTATATATTTTCAAGGTCCCACTCCGCATCGTTTTGTTTCTGATGCCAGAACTCTACCATATTTTTTATTTTGATTACAAAGCAAATGGAATTTTTCTAAGCTTGATGGATAAAATGTATTCTTACATCCGAAGCGGTGGTTTACATGAATAAAATATGCTACAAAATATTCAAATTTTGTATCATGACGTGAGTTTATTGATCATTCGTGATTGGTTCACAGCCATGGCGATGCTAAACCGGACGACATATGGTCGCTCTTTACCCGTGTAGTTCACGCAATAAACGCGCATTACGCTCAATACGGCAACAATGCGAAAGAAATTGGATAATATCAAGTGGATGCACCGTGCATGTGAAGCTTAACAACTGCAACCTTTGTTGTGTAAAGTGACGTAAGGCGAGGTACACAACATAGTGTGTGAATAGTTTGTCGAATAGCTCATTACGAAGGAGCTCAAGCATACCCTAAGACTTACAAAGCCTAAATCGATCAAGCAGGCACAATGCGGATTGGATAAGTAATTTTGCAGATATCGTTCAGTTTACATCACTATGCTTTCCTTCGTCTTATTGTTTCTTCGTTTGCCATCCATATTTAAAACTCCTTTTTTTAGATGTGGTGTTGCATCGTATATATGTATATATGTGACATTTATGTTCTAGCTAATGTTACTGAACTTATACCTTTTAAAGTCACTATTTTCTTGTTTGCTTTCTGGTACTAAAAAAACAAACAAGCAGAGTTTAGTCTTACAATTTTGCATAACAACACTCTTGTTTTTCTCGTAACGTTACTAAATATAAACGAAATCCAATTTATGATGAAATGGCTTCGTACTGAATAAAATAACGTTATACAATGGTGGACAGTAAACAAGTATCTACAACAGAATATAGACTAAAAAAAATTGACGGAAGGAAGACTTATTGACTGACATTGCCGTTGCACTTGTATCGAAAAACATTAGTATCTTATTTTTTTCAAGAAGAATACGAGGGATATTAATATTTTCGTACAAGACTTTAGTGTGAAAACTCACAGTTAAATTGATACTTGTTTAAACAAGTAGAATTACATTTCTCACGATATATTCAAAGGAAATCGTTCTATTGTCTATATTCGTGTGTTTTGGAAGTACCAAGTTTAAGTTTCCTTTTTATAACGATCAAATAACATCAACACAAGATAGACAAATTAAGCAAATTAATAATAAGCAAACTAACTAAAAAAAACATTAAAAATACACCAACTCATAGAAAACTATACAATCATCTTATTGCCATCAATCAGCAGGAGGCTGAATAGGGCTATACTCTATTTTTTTATAGAAATATGTTAATATTAATTTATAGGTCACAAAATAAAAAACCGGTTTCATAGCAGGAGGTATTTTATTTGTATTGGTTTTGTTCATTGTCATTGAAGCTGTATTGTGGTGTTACAGGAGTGCACTAAATGAGGACAGCGGTAGGGGACCGATTTAAGCTTTCAAAAGATCCAGCTGATAAAACAACGATATTTATAAGTACCTTACATATACAGCAGAACCTCGATAAGTTAAACTCCAAGGGAAACACAAAATATTTTAATTTATAGAGGCTTTGGGCTCTGATGGGAAGGGCACATATTATTTTTTGAAGTTATAGAGGTTTTTAAGCTACCGAGGTTTGAGTTATCGAGGTTCTACTGTGTTCTTAAACATGTGCATAAATGAATGTGATCGGTATTAGTTCATTCATAAGTATTACGTAAAAGGATAGTAAATAACATAGTTACAATTGTACAAAAGGCTGAATGCCAACGTCAAGAGTAGCAGATCAGTTTGGCGTACATCCAAAGGTCAGAGTGCAATGCTGTAACGACGCCAACGCTTTAACGCCCCTTTTCTATTGAAAGATTTCAATATAATTTCAAAGAGAGTCCATTAAAAAACAGCGACTAAAACGACACTTGGTGCGAGAGTTTTGAATCCACAAATTGTGAAGATCGTCTCAAGAGTCGGTCGATATCCGCGTTATTTTCACATTTTACGAATATTTCAAGTCAAGATTCGAGAAATCGAACTTAAATTTACAATTAAGTTAAATAATGGTCGAATTACTGAGTTGATAAACAAAAGTGTTGTAAAACATTAGTCTCACGTAGGATACCCTCAAATGCATTTAGTATAGAGGCAGACACGATAAATAGTCTCATTTGCCAGAAACTGTCATAAATGCCTTTAAATACAACTGAAGCGTAAGTTCTATTTCTAACTGGCTGTTGCCCGCGACTTCGTCCACGCAATGTTTAGATAAAAAAGTATTATAACATGCCCGTGTATGTCAGCTACCCTTCAGTGATGGTCTGGTCGAAGTCAGCCCAACCGTTTCAGAGATTACCCGGAACAAATGCGGCTTGTGGACAGACAGACATAACATTTTTAAATGCGATTTTCACTATCAGCAACGCTAATACATCATCTTCCCGAAATCTGGAATTTTTCTTTTGATGTTACAGACACTCCAATTTTATTTTATGTATAGAAGATATAGATTTTAATGGGATGAATGGCCTTTAAGATGTATGTTGTAATAAAGGTAGAGTTGCAGTCTACAAGCGGGCTGTAAGACGAGTAATAAGATTACCTGTCTATTACCATAACACACCAGGCTTCGAAGAGCTTAACATTCTTACGGGTTTTGTACACAAGTTATTTTTACAGAAACTCTTCATAAGCGTAGGTATGACGGGGAATGATTTACTTAATATTGCTTCGAAAACATCTTAAATTGGAAGAAGAACAATGGTAAATTATGTTATCAATTGAGTTATGATGATGTACTCAAGCAAGGCGGTGTTAAGAGCACTTGAAAGCGACGTATGTCTAGATCTATGGATGTTGAAGAAGGAAGACAGTTGAATTCGGACCCTTCTAGGTTTCGTCCATCACCTATTGTAATGAAAAATATTCATCGGTTATTGTAAAATTTTGAATCAAAAACATAAGTCGTTAATAAGATCGTATGCCAACTCTCAAGGGCAATGGATCGATAGTAGTAGAGAAACTGCAAAACAAACAATTATATAAGTGAATGCGGATTATTGAAACGCTCAAGGAAATAACGTAAATTATTATTAAAGTTAATGTCACGCTAAATAATACTACATTTTTTTAACTATTTTTACATCGGACTAGTATTTAATTAAAAAAAATTATAAATCAGAATTGTAAGATTTCCAACTTAGTGACGTAATTCGAAACACTTCAATGCATAATGCGTTTTAAAAATATATGTTCTAAATATTTTATTTATCTATCTATCTTAAAGGACCCTTTGTACTGAATTCCCGTAATCCTTTCATTATGTATCAAAAGACTCTGCAACTTGTAACTTTAATACCGTCTTCTATTAAGCTTCTTATATCACAAAAGGTAATATTTTTCTATGAAATTCTGCGCTAGGTATATACACTCTTGGAATAAAGATTTTGCAAAAGATATCGCTAAAATATTCCACATAGTAACTTAATAACTTGAAAATCAATAAAGTAATAACGATAGATATTTTGTATCAAAGACATTCGATTATTTCAAGGCAAAAGTATAGTTAAGCAAAGACATTTCCGATCTCTCAGATCGTATTGAATTTTCAAATGAAATGGATTAATAATCTTACAAATATTATAAATGCGAAAGTTTAGATGGATGGATGGATGGAGGGTTGGATAGATATTTGTTAGGGTTTGTAGCCTAAACAGCTGAACGAATCTCGATGAAACTTTGTATAAACCTAGAGGATAATCTGAAAGAACGCATAAGCTACTCAGTTTTTTTTTAAATTCCACGCGGACGGAGTCGCGGGCGAAAGCTAGTAGATAAATAATTCGAACTCTGGACCCGACATGAAAGAAATACACTTTGTAATAATGCTACGATGAGCTACGTGTCTAGCTCAACAAAGACTTGTCACAATATCACGGAAGTCATCGCACTAATAACGAGAATGTACTTAAGCCTCTTAAGGAACAAGGCTGGCGGTCTCTTTCCTTGATCGCGAAGTACAGCAATCGTAGCAAATATAATTAATTACTGTTATCTTGCAAAACCTTCTAAGGCTAACAGACATCGTAATCTGATTTATCGCATAATGTTTAATATATTATAAACTAGATATTGCTTGCGACTTCAAAAATATAGCCTACGTTACTCACTGATGCCATAGCTTTTTAAAGGTTAAAGAATATTTTAAAACGGTCCAGTTTTTGAGTTACTTCAATAAATACAAAAGTACAAATCTTTATTGCAAAGAACATAGTATATTTCAAATAGGAGCAAAAACAAAATGTTCTCTATGGTGTGAGTTAAGCTACTTGCAGCTGAGACAAGATCATTCAGTTCGATTACCTTCTGAGATTAGACTAGAGTATCGGCAAACTTAAAACAATATTGAAAATAAGACAATTAAATGAAGATCAATTTCCCAAAATGTAATCTTCTAAAACAGAGTAACGTAAGCTTGGTATGACCTACCTTTATACACAAGACATAACCAGATTGCTATTATAACTAGATACTTCTAGATCTTGACCTTTGAGCTAACATTACACCGCGATGAGACCGGTTGCGGAATTAATGCATTTAAACGCAAACAATAAAAAACTACATTACCTCGTTGGTTATTACTATTAAATAACTTGCAGACGCTGGTTCCGTCTATTATTATGACAGCTACACACGTAACGCTCTATTGGGACAGGTAGAATTTTTTTAAAGGGTAAGCTTAAAAGGAATTTAGCCGTTGTATTAGAATTGCCCCTACCACTACCACTATCACGTCTTAGTATGTATGGTAGGTTTACACATGCAAAAATCTGATAGCAATTATATAACTGTCTCTAACAGAGATGACAGTATTTCAAATCGGTGAAACACACGTTATAGGTGTACAAAACTTGTGAGAAATACTCGCGTGCATAGCCACTATCACCTAAGTATTAATGACGTTTAAAACATTACTGAGAAATGTTGGAACATTTCCGAGTAGAATTAATTGCAGTTTGAACACGAGCATGCTTTAACAATATTGATTTTTAATGTTAGCCTGCTCTCATACAAAACAAATACTGCTTGTTTTAATTGCTTTAAACTCGGCTTCGAACGCATACATAATTAATAGATATTCGAATTTAAACTATTTATCTTGTATGCTATGTCTCTTTTAACTTTACAGGATTGCTAACAAAATTATATAAGAGATACGTTTTCAACCCTTATGAAAAAACAGTAATAAATGCCATAAGTAACACTAAATAAGGCTGTACAATACAAGACATTTATAGAATACTCGAAGCAATAAAATGACTATTCTATCGAAATCCTGTATGCATTTGAACATCGTGCGGTACTTCGCAGTTTACACTTGCATTGAAAGTTTATACATTGGAAACAATTTTATAATTAAACAATGTCACCTTGAAACATTGACGCACGCCAAACATATGTAAATTTTTAAATCTACTTTATAAATTTCCGCTAAGAATAAAGTCTATCTAAAAAAATACAGGATTTTTCATAAAGCGCGTATGACAAAGATCAGATAGACACTCATCAAGACAGATTTTTTTAAAACAAATATTTTGATATTTATAATACCGTTTCGAGCAATCGACAGTAGCCAGTACTTACGAGTCAAATAACGGTCCACGGTCCAACAGTGATGATTACAAAGATTCACGCTCCGCGACTATCTAGGACAATCATTTAGACGCGCCTTAGTATAATTTTGCAAAGTAATTTGCGTAAACCGTAAACATGATTACAGCAAAGTATATCACTTGATCGTAAGATCAAATAATTTTCTATAAAGGAAAAAACCAGTAAAAACATAAATAGTTCTGTAATTATTGAAATAAATCAAAAACTACTGGGCCGATTATAATTAAAAAAGTACGGTATTTCACTATTTCTTAATTTCATATGGACGAAGTCGCGATGAGCTAGATGTTTAAAAAAGTGTTTATTTGGAACGGGTAAGAATTTTTCACCCGACGGACTAGAAGGCAATCGCGCTTATGTAATTCCATTGGGGTCTTGTGGCAAACAGTATTGAAACTATCCTCGCGAGAGTGGTGTCATTAGATTCGTGATTTTCATCGAACAGCTAGTCGGATTTATTGATTTTAATTAGTTATTCTGAGCGTAACATTGGCTGAAGTTCAAGATCACGCAGCGCATCCCAACACTGTTCACGTCAGGTGCAACTGCAACATGATTACGTTCATTGCCAACGCGACCAGTAATGGATTACACGCGCCAACAATCTGTCGATTTATTACAGGGGCCGATAACATTTTATGTGTTTTCGTACATTACATTACCACTATTTACAACTCAATTGATTTTCTAACTTAAGTATACAAAATAAAACTCAAAATGAAAGGAAATACATAATTAACTATTTTGTGAATTCGAACATTAATGAGCAAGGGTATGCAGCACGAGATTTAGATTCCCTTTCTAGATATAGGCCTTCTGCAGAGAACGAGACCGGGCGCTAAAGTATGTTAATTGTAAATTTTACTATAATCGAAAGTTTCAGTATAAGTTTTTAATTATTTTTATAGACATAAATCACATAGAAATAAACTTTAATAAAAGCATTGTATTATCGAGATTATGAAAGCACGCTATATTAAACGCACGAGTAAACTATTATGTAATGCTCGAAAGAAATATGATTAAAAATGTACAGCAATATTATTTTTTTCAAAGAAGTCTTACACAAAGACTTCGCTCCGAGAAATCAATAATGCAGGCCACACACGTTAGTTTTTGCATAGCGGTTGTAACAACATAACAAGCAAACCCAAAAATGTGTAAAAAGACTGTAACAGCTACTATAAAACTCAATATCAATTATTGTCTGCAATGTTAAAAATGATAAAAACCTAACGTGTGTTACTATAATGGCGCAGATCGTGATGCGAAAATCATAGAATCGGAAGGAATGCGCAATAACGCTAGCCCTTGTACGCTAACCCGGTTACGTTTATGACCTTGATCGGGTCCAATGACACCGGCCTCTAGAAATATAGATTAATTGATGGGAGGAAAATCACACGTAGCAGAGATACAAAGAAGTAATATGTGTTAGGTTAACCGTGTTTATATTATCAACTGTCGCACTGCTTACTGGAGGCCTAATTTTAGTTCACTTTCATTTCCATATTTTCGGACATGGGAAACATGGGAAAAAGAAAGTGGATTTACAAGAGTGAGACATACATAAGTAAGGGAAATATTATCTTTCTTTGCTTCCCCTCCACTGTTAATAAAACGTAGGCAAGGCATCTGCAGATACGTGTGTCTATGGGCAACGATCGCTTCGGTCGGTCGTAACTTTATAGTATAAAAAAATTTTAATTGTATATACCACATCTACCTAAGGATTAGACTTATTTTAAACAAGTTTAAAAAATTAATAACGGTTATGCCTTTATATACAAAAAAATGAATATTTTTGAGTAAGTCGAATTTACAAAAACCGGCTTTTAATCATATCTGAGAAACGTATTCACCGTGATCCCATTTATTTAAACCAGGTAACCTTAATTGGTAACGATTTCTTTGGAAAATATGGTTAAAATAATTAAATTAATAAAAGAAACAAATTCAATACCCGTAAATATTCTGACTATTAAGCCACTTATAAATCACTTATGAGAGGATTTCATAAAAATAAATATCGTACAATAAGCAATCAAGCATTCCACTTTTAATTTAATAATCGTTTCGTTGTGTACACAGCAAATAACATAAGCGTATATCACACAATGGGTAAAGTGTATATTTGATGTTATCAAAACATCTCATCATCATCTTCCGCCATATCCTACTCCCGTATGGTCGGCGCAACAGGTTTTGTCCTCCACATAACTCTATCATACGTCATCTCAGTCATCACTCCCTTCTTAATTATGTCACCTTTCACGCAAAACAAAAAGTTATGTTATCAAAACATCAATAGCACTCAAATAGAAGAAGCGAAGTTTAAGTTCTTTCCGAGATGCAAGACAATTTTTTCTGTGGGATACCGCGAACGTAGTTAACTGTACTCATAAGAAACACCATGACTAATCAAATCCAAAAGAGTCGGTGTGATGATTCAGACACTCCTCGTACAAGTTTTAACGTGCAAGCGCATGTGGTAGATGTGTTTTAGGACATGTGTTGAAGATGAGTAACCAACGGGCTAACATACGTATTAGTGCTCTTTTATATTATAAGGTGGCAAACGAGAAAGCAGCCACCTGAAACCGCCGAAATAGCGAAGCGACCAATGCCCGTAGACATCCGCAATTCAGATGCGTTGCCTACCCTTAATCGACGGAGGAGACGCACATACAGAGGATATTTTCCCTTCCTATGCGTCTCCTCCACGGTCAAATCCACTTTTCCACTTGCCGCATGTCTTATGTGTGGTGGTGTTATTTCACCGGGCAAGTCGGCCCATTCATGCAAAGATCTTAAAGCGGGCTCTATAACAGTTAAGGTAACGCTACCTTTTTAGAGACCTTATGACGTCAAATGCTCCTTTTAACCGTAGAATTTCACTGCCCCGACTGGTATATATTATGGCCCTTTCTTTCTTTTAGACGAAACAGAGCAAATTATATGTCTGTATGTCACGGCAGTTCATTTTTCGGTAATAGTAGACTATTAAATGGATTACCCATCGCAAATTGACTGGAATTTTGTCTAATGCCATGTCATTAAGCCTCGAAAATAGTCATAAAGGAATCCGTCACACGCTATTACAATTCCTATTAAATTAGTCGGAGGTAAAAAAATACTATTCCAGTATTTATATAAAGTTTTTACATACAAACCAAACATCAACGCATGTATTTTCTTTTTGTATGTTGTCATTTAATGAGAAGAGTCGCTGTTAGAATACAAGTATTCATTAAAATTGACATTTGCGTGTCCAATGTGTACTATGCATCCAACAAGGGTAGATGCAATCATCGTTGACTCACTGGTCAAGGGAAATCCACACACAGTCATAAAACATATCTCAGCCATAATCACGCGGAAATATTTAAATTAAAGTGAACACCTTTTTGACATTAAAAAAAATAAACAACAACCGAATGTAGTGAATAGGATTGACTTCTAAGAATTAATCGTAAAAAAATATCAACTTTACCTACCACAGTTGGTTGGGGTTTCCGTTACAAACACCAATAAATACATACATCCCTAATTTTTTGGTAAAACTAAAAATTAGGTGTGTATGGGGAATAACCATTTATAATATGAATCATGTTCTAAGAACATTTCAATCATAGTTCCAATGTTTTACCGTTCCCAGACTTAACATAAGCAAGGGCTACCTCTTTAGGCTTAGACGCATACTCAGGCTACCAGTTTAACATCAGTCTTAGAGTCAAAGTGAGTCCGCATCACTAAAGATCATAGGCATTTGTTGTTAATTTTCAGTTATCTAAGGTAAATTGACAGCCCTATTGTCAACAAATCCACTTACCCAAGTATAACAAGTTCTCCATATTTGACGAGTGGCTTTGGTTTCTGTTCGGAGCCGCTCTCACCGGCCTCCTCCAGAATAGGTGAGTCCGCACTGTCCGCAGCACTGCAAACAAAGGAAACACAAGAATTAAACTATTGTTTAACACCAAAAGCAATACGGTTGTAGAAAACATCTGAATTTCTATACCTTAAATGCTAACCCGTAAATATTTTATTTGAATAAAATAATATTCTGTGCGTCTTAAAATGGTTAAATCAGATTTAAACAATTCTTTTACTTTCTTACTGTAGCATTGACTACATTAAATAAAAGAAAAATATATACAGAGTAATAAAACAGTAAAGGCAATCATTTTAGTCTGTGTGAGAAAGGTACTTTGGGGTCGCACCCTTGAGTCTTCTCCCCACAACAGAGGTCATAAATTCACTCCTGCATTGAACAGATACCGGGGTTCACATCGCAATAAATATAATTCATTAAAAACGAAATGCGATAGTGAATTATACTCTAATTTGATTAAATTTAATGATTTTTATCACATTTATTATTAAATGTGAGTTACGAGAAATAAGGGCAACGATATCAACACAATGAATGTCAAATAAAAAAACATACAAGAAAGTCGATTATAATGAGAATACGGAAAAGAAGGATTTATTGATTTTATAGCCTAACCACATATTGAAAATCTTGACTTGGGACGTGTCAATCGCTATTTTTTGTTACATCACTTTCTTGTGCAATGCGCCATGTATTCAAGGAATTATTTCCGTAATTTCCCGAAATATGGCGAAGGTTTTTATACTCCTATTAAGGAAATACAATCAGATTTTTTTGTAATATGAATATACTAAATCCCTTATAGAAGCTGCCTTTGTCTCGAAAGAAAAATGTAAACCATTACTACAATTACGTCGTGATATAACAAAAATTCCATATAGTACGTGATTTAATTTCAAAGGGCGCAAACATTACCAAATAAAAAGGTACAAGATAAAAGATAATAAACAATAGTAGAGCGAGTTGATTTCATGATAATCCACGCCCACGAACACCCACCAATTTCCGGAGATAGGAGCCAATCTTCACATCTACGGTCAAAACTGAGAAAGGAAAATGTATAGTGGCGGACAGCTGTGGGTCAAGATTACCGGAGTAAGTTATGAGCAGTCGACAAAACCGGTTTGAGGCCGATGCACCGACACTTACGTAAGCCCACTGAAACGATGCGGTCAACTTCTTACAACCTACATGTAGACAGTACTTCTAATTTTCAATACCCACTATGTTTTATAGTTTTCACATTGATAGTTAACTTTATCTGCCCTTTGTGGCTAGATTTGTCAAAACTTGTATCGCTAATGTTTCATCGCTTATCAAAATCGCTATATAAAAAGACAAGTGCAAAATTCCTCATTCAATAATCTAAATAAAAAGTACAAAATCCAAATCCTGTTTAAGGAAAATCCCACGAAAATCATCCGGTTCAAAGGTGCGCTGTTAGTAGAATTATTTCCTTAACAGACGTCAAATGTACAAAATAAAAATGCGAAGCGCGTCTAAAAAATATTAATATTGACTCGCAACATTCAACCCATTCCAAATAATTTTAATTTTTAATAGAGAATGGAATTAGATTTGTTATAACTATTTGCGCGAGAGGCATATTTCGCCATGTTGATCAAGTGTTGGTAATATTCAAGTCATCATCATCCACTTGCCCTTATCCCTGACGGAGGGTCAGCAGAGTATGTACTGCTCTTCCATACATCTCTGTCAGCCGTCATATCTGAATCCACTACTTTCTTAAGCATATTCTCTTTTACACAATCCATCCATACTTTCTTCGGTCTTCCTCTTTCTTTGTAGCCATCCACATTCAATCTTAACACTTTCTGGTTAATGTCCCCATCGTTTCGTTGTTAACATTCAAGTCATCAAGTATTAAATGGCAATAAAATCTCAACAATCGTGACTATAATGAAACAAGAAAGCTGTTTGATGGTACTTTCGGTTACAATTGGAACAGTTTGTTTAGCACGATATCGATCGCAATGGCGATAGCTTATCTTTAGCTATTACTGCGCTCTGCAAAGGGGTAAGTAGGTCGCTTATGCCCTAAACATACAATACGAGCGTTATCAGCTAAGCTCTAAGTGGTCAGTGCCTGACACGAATTGCCTAACCCGCTTTGTCACATCCGAAATAGGATTCTTCTAGAACAAAATGTGTACTCCTGACATGTGGATAATCCCAAGGGTTCTCGCGGAAGTATAGCGCTTGGTACTTCAACGAGAAGCACCCAGCATTCAAAGATGAGCTAGGATCCAATTCGGTCAGCATTGGAATGCTCATTTAGATATTACTTTATCCTTTAATTAATTAAATAAAAAAATAATTGTAGTGTTGATAATAATTAAATGTTATTTTATTTTTTATTTTACTAATCCTAACGTTAGCGTTCAGCATGACATCATGGTTACCATAGAACTGTGTAACAAAAACATTTAATTTAAACTGAAAAATGATAAATCCCCTGTTCCATGTAATATGAGTCGCATTACGGTAAAAAAAGACGTTAGAGTGAATTAATTGTTCATTAAGGAATTCTTTAATAGTACATTCTGAGTAGTACGCAAGTTAAATTAACAGTTATACGCTGTCCTTCCAACTTACAAAAAAAAAACTTTTAACAACTGAAGATTGAAGATGCCGCATACATCTTTAAAACATTTATAATTACCAACTAAGAAAGTTGTTAGCCCACGGCTATCTATTATTCCTTTTTGAAATAAACTTATCTTTCAAAGAAATCACACTTCGGGATTATATTTCATAAATGATATATTGCAGGACAGGGGTGGCGAACCAATGGCACGCGGTACAATAATTTAGTCTTTTCACTCATTACAAAATTATTATGCACTACGAAAACAGTATGAATTAGGTATTTCATGAGGATAGAACAAAGGGATCCCTAAAGCGTGTGCTCGATAATGACAAAATCAGAATTATTTCATGGCACGTTATAACCGCATTAAACATTTCATTTGATAAATGACACGCTGATACGTGAAATTTCACTACCCCATAGTGTCATCGGGGTCATAACCTCCATTAGCTGATAACTCACTAAGGAAAACACCTTGTGAATCCGTCCAGTTCTCTGAATGAGAAATTATAATTTACCAATTGTAAATCCCCGAATACTTTTATATCACACTACGGGAGATTTTGGGTTTACGTAATTTTGTTCTTCAATATAAAATTTTACTCGTATAACTTTTGTATCGAGATTTTTTTTGTCTAATGATTTACAATTTATGATAATGCGATGACATTGGGTCTAATCTCTATGACCTATTTACCTAGAGCTTACGTGTTAACCAAGGGATGAACTAAACAATACTGACCTAAACTATGGTAATCTTTAGGAGAAATACTAGCAAAATAGTCCGATTGGTGCTATGTATTAATTAATCCCATATCTATGAGATTGAAAAAAAAAAACAAAAAGACTATTGTATTATATAAATCCTATACCGTGTCCGTGCATGTCTCAATGCAATTATTCGTTCCCGGTCTAGGCTCCGTCTACCGGTACATTTTAATTTCGCCGAGATTGCTTCACACGATACCGATCTGAATTAACTCGTACGCTTCACCCGATAGTCGGTTCCACGAATTACTACGGATAGATGAATCAGACATTCATATCGAGTGCAAAGACGTAACATGACGACGGTAAAAGGCTACTCCGTGTCCGGTCCACTGACGCCGACGACGGAAGTTTAAGTCACACCTACGTGGCCAGAATTCTATTGACTCATATCTGCGAGGCGATAGTTTATTCACATATTGCAGTGATTTATGGTTAAAATTGATAAGGGTACATTCTTTTATACGATATGAGTGCAGTGCAGACAGTGCTAAGATTAAACAATTTGAAACAGAACTCATGTAATTACAAGTTAAATACACTTGTATTCTGTTTGGTCGAGTTTGTTACTTTATGAAACTGTGATGTTAATTTAGAGGACAATCTATTCCAACATCAGAACATGTACTTCTAATTTAAGTGTACCTTTTATTGACTGTTGTAAAAAATTATGTCACAGTCCTTGTAACGATATCATCTCACAACGTGACCGAATTTATAAACTAGTCATTATTTATTTACATTATTCCACTACTGTCGAGAAAACCGCGGATATAGTAACGGAATTTTTCGGTACTTCATAAACATATTTTTAGCCTGCTAAACTGAATCTACAGAATCACCATAGCATAACAAAGGCTTTTTTTTCTTTATTTTTAATAGGGAATTTGGTTCTTTAGAACATGTCAGTCCCATAATGCCTTTTAAAAAATAAGTAAACCATATAAGTATTAACAAACATACAAAAAGAAAATGAAAAATAATAAAAAAAACAATAAAGAGTTCATATTTACAAATTATTAAGGCCTTTAATACCATGCTGCGTACTTCATCCAACAAAGGCTTAACATAGTGTAAGAATTTCTTTGTCTAAACGACAACTAAACATCTGAGATTCCGTATTTATTTATATTTCGTAATACCCATCACTAGAACAATACACAAACGTATAACGCTTGCGAGTCATTGTATAATACTGTTTCGTTAGTTTTACCTTAACCAGTTCACACGAAGGCAGAAAAATAAGGCTAAGCAACACGAGTTTTACGGAAAACGCAGAGACAGAAAAGCACAGTTTTGACAGTAGGCGTGCGTTCAAACAATACCAATACTTCACTGCCTACTACTCTACTTAACAGTTCCGCCCTCGTGTGAAACTAACGTAAGCTGGATTTAATTGCGAAATAGGCACACAACTAACAATACAACATAATACATATAATAGTGCAATTTTACCCCACTCCCCGCATCTCTCTCTCGTGTTTGTTCACTTTCGCCGTTCGCACGGTCACGATCTCGTTACAAGCAGCATTTGGATCCACGCGGTCACTTTCTACAGCCCGTATATATTTCTATTTGATGTCTTGTATACAGATCTCACGATTTAACCCAATTGAGGTAGGATTTCACCGACCTTTAAGTGCCTGTTGCAATATACCAGGCAAAATTATCTTAACGTTCATTTCATTCATCATTCATCATCATTCATCATTCATCGTACTAATACAAACGAGCAATTTGCATGTTTGTTAGAAGGTATCAGAACAACAGCATGGATGAGGATGAAATTTGCTACAGACGTAGAACACTGTCTGGAAAAACACATAGCCTAATAACTATTTTTAATCCGCGCAGACGGAGCCGAGGGAGACAGCTAGCACCCTCATCAGACTGGCCGAATGTTATTAAACTAACTTGGTGAAAAATTAACCAATTTTTTCGCTTTCACACTTAAATTGTACGAAATTTAGTAGTAATGAGAGGTAATTTAAGTTAGTTTAGAAGTCAAGGCTGAAAACGACTATTGAATCCTACTTAGTGACAATATTAAAAAAAGATTTAATTATAATGACTGATGTTTCATACAGTTTCGACTTAGAAACCCAAACATTACATGTAGCAATTACTATTACATACGCCTTCAACGTAACACATTACCCACGGTGAACCATTACCTATTGTTGCGAGGAACAGCGATTAACAAACAAAAACGCCAATTTTAAGTTAAATTTTTGGGTTTAACTCAGTAAAACTATACATTTTTAATTACTAGATAAATATACATATTATTTCAACGTATGTCATATGACTGCTGGAGATTTTCATACTAATATTGAGTAAAAAAAGAATCATATAAAAGCTAGCTATCTTATTCTATCTCGATCATTCCATTTATTGAACATTTCGCTGGCGTTTAGTCAATGGCGGCTCAACGGGTCCAATTTTTTTCGTACAACCGGAAATTAAGACGGAATCGACGCAGAGTCTGAAAACGTAGCGATTAACAGAAAGGAGCGTTTTTTGTACACCATTTGAAATGAGATTTTAAATCAGTGTCGAATGTCGATTATAGTAATTTGTAAGTTAAACTTCGATACTAAAATTTAAGGCATTCTAAGAAACAAGTAGCTTGATTTATCGATTTTTTTCCCAATTGAATCCTCTGGTGTCAAAGTATGCATATACGTTATATAACTATAGTATGTTATTGTACATATAACCCTGGCATAAGAGTCTTAATTTATAACATCAACGGTTTAATTAATTTATATGCCATAAACAAAGAATTCCCAATTAGGGTTGGCAGGCAAGCGGCCGGCCGCAAAAAATAGTGCCAAATCCTAAAGTAGGTTTTTGATACCCAGAAAAAAGGGAGTGATGACTGAGATGACGTACGATAGAGTTATTTGAAAGACAAAAACTTGTTGCGCCGACCCATGGGAGTAGGATAAGGAAGTTGATGATGAAACAAAGAAAACTAAAAACTGGATTCAGTTATAAATCAAATCAATGAGTATTGATTTTCAAGTTATTATTACAAGTAATATATTAACATAAAGTGTTGCGCAGTATAATGAAGCGTCTGTTTCTGCGCAGTTTGGCGCAATCAGCCTTGCCCCTATTGTATCTCACTAAGGTTAACTTTAAATGTAATATTCGTAACTATTATATTAAACTACTATTTTTAATACAACATAACAAAAGACTCTCAGGTTCTGAATAATACGTTACAAATGTACACGTCATTAAAATAAGACAATCTATTTAATATTACATTTAGTATCTATTTATAATATCTCGGCTTAAGTTAAAAGGAAAATTAACTTTATCAGTGCAAATTTAATTAAGAAATGTAGGAAAGTTACACTGATTCGTTAGGGGAGACCGATGACCTATTTGTTTAAAGACATGTCAAACAAAAGTTAAAGTAACCATTAAATAACTGTGAGTGGGGCAGAAAGATTATGTACCTTAGTACCGTAATACACTCTAGTTTGCAAAACAATACGAGTAGGGTAGCTCAAATATCATACTAATAATATAAATGCGTAAGTTTAGATGGATGGATGGATGTTTGTTAGAGTTTGTAGTCTAAACGGGTGAACGGATCTCGATGAAATTTGGCATCGAAGTAGAGGATAGTCTGGAAGAACACATAAGCTATTATACTATATTTTCTTTTTTTTATTTACATGCGGATGAAGTCACGGGAGAAAGCTAGTTGTTTATATTAGTGATATTTTACACTATTACAGTAAAATACGTAACGCAGGTACTTTACATGATTGGGAATATTTATCAAAACAACATTTACATCATGTTAAAACGTAATTTATAATTAAAACATGAAACATTTGTTTAAATTAAACAAATTAGTAAAATCCCAAAATATTATAAACATGGGTTTTACATACAACGTTTACATATAGCGAGGAATTTCCAATCATAAATAATTTGATAAGGTGAAACTATTTAATTCTATTTTAATAACATATTGAAATTGGAGCAAACAAACGACAATATACATTTAGAAACGATCGATTTAGTATTATTGATGGCAACGTTTATACACAACTATAAATATGGGTTTAAAAAAGTTTTAACTAAATAAAACTGTACACTATTTATTGGGAATCGAACACAGAACCTGCCTAATATCTAAACTACAACATACTCATTCTAGAGAAGTGTCAACTGTCACGTAGCCAACTGATCGATAACGTGAGTAAACAACTTCAGTGACGTCAGCTATCACGGTATTTATTTGTTTCACATCTAAACAAATGATAATCTTAAGATTTAACCCGTAGTCTAGGCATCAAGTGGCCGTTATTGGGCGTGATTTACGACCTCGGAGATTTTGGCCAAGTGCGAAGTACACCGAACAAGGCCGAACCACAGAGGGTCAACGACCTCGATGCCAACACACGCATAAACAGGGCTGCCAAACTTGCATGGAGGTTTCTAAAGGGCAAACGTGAATAAAATATAACCTGCTACCAAACATTCATTAACTTTACGCTTTTGTAAGATCAATTGAAATGAAAAAATAATTACACTAAATGTCGATGGAAGAATAAACAATGTGACGTTAATTCCGCTGTCGTAAAGTACGTTTCGCACACGACTAATGACCTGAGAGGAAGGAACTTCGGACATTTGAACATCAATCATTTTCAGTTCATTGATTCATTTAACACGAGAGATCCTACTTCCGTTATCTGTACTATTTCTAACAAATTAAATTATTTCCTTATTTACAAAGACAATGGATATACTAAATAGTTACAAGCTTCAACTTCTTTTGTGTAGGCAATACCATTTCAAAAAACTTTTATATAAATGGCGGGTTAAACATCCTACAAGTGGACACAATTCTTAGGGCTATAGAGGTTATTTTGGTGAGCATCGCCGGGCGGTAAGGGCGGATAAGTACAATATAGGGCCTTTCCCACCACTGGCTGATAAAGGATCAGATAGTTTAAAAATGACGTCACTGTCAGTATATCTATTACTACTATAAGTAGTACTACTGTAAGGTAACAAAACCCGACATTTCCATCACATATTTTACATGATGAATTGTTATCAGACAATTTATAATTTGGTGGGACAGGTCCGTATGGTCAAAAAACACAATGTTAACACATGTAAGAGTATGAACACATCCCTACGTAAAGGACCCTTTTACTATATCGAGAAATTTAATTCGATTGCTTCCATACGAATCGAGTTAGCCTGGACGTTAAGTTACGTAGCGGCGCGTGTCTAGAGGTTGATAGGGAACTAATAGAATTAAAGAGTTACCAGTTGCTTTATTTAACACATTTGCTATATTACAATCTTTCATTTGTTTACAGTATCCGTCACTAGAGTGGACACATGGAAAAGAAGATACTATACAAAGTTCTTATAATTTCTCTTCATATTGCAACAACTAAAGAATGTAACAGTGTAAATAGAATCTCTTAAAATAGACTCCTGATTCGTCATTTATATTTCATTGAAACCTAATGTCGAACAAAGCAAGCACATTTAATTAAAGTCATTGTAGGGGTCACCGCAGCGCTCGCTACGCTGGCAGTTGAAATTAGACTCGTTAAACAAAGAAATTCTACAGCTTAATGCTATACTTTAATATCTATTAATCAGCTAACAAAGTACACATAACTCTTATCTATACTAACTATAAAGAGGAAAGATTTATATTTTTTAATGTATTGAAAAACTCAAAAGCTACTGGGCCAAATTAAATAATACTTATACCACTAAAAAGCTACATTTTCAGCCAGTAAGGTTATTTTTGACCGACTTCTTAAAAGGAGGTAGCTAATTCATCTGTATGTTTTTTATTTAATTTCACGCAGTCGAAGTCGCGAGCAACAGCTTGTAAATTACAATTTCAATATATCACCGAAATTAACTAGTTTACAATTAAGAAAATGTAAAACTCTAACTAGACTCCACCGAGCAACCGCGAAGTATTTATTTTATAAAATTAAAAAAAAATTACAAATACGCAATTCAAAGTACTTACACGTGAAAAACGACACGTGTACGTTTGAAGTAAATACCTTATAAGTTCTAAGGCCGGTCCCTTGCCGCTGCCCTATATTTTTGTATGGGGAACGAAACATCTGTTGGGCAGGTGCGCGCCCCCCACTTCGGCAGGTGTCCCATATGCTAGCGGCGGATGTTAACACTCCACGTGCTTCCAACACAATAAACGATAAAAAACAAAATAACCTTTGCTGGCAGTAAATAAAAAAAATAGGCTTGCAACAAGCAATATATTCGGCGGTATACCGAGTATCGAATATTTGCCCCCTGACTGAATAGCTTAATATCAGGCAAAAGTATTCAACAAGATTTTAGCACCAAAACGTAGATCTATGACAAATTGGAATGCCCTGTGAGAAAAAAGAAGTAAGCTTCTTTTTAAAATACAGGAAAATTAGCCTTTCTCCATCATAACCTTCCCCTTCTATGTTATGATTATCAAAATAATTTAAATGCATAGAAATACTCACATACTTGAGTTATACCAGCAACTACATAAAAAATAATAAATAAAATAAAATCCTTTATTGATCTAAAACAGTTTAGTACAGTTAGTGGGACTCTGTCTCCTGAGCTAGTAATAACTGTGTTTCAGGAGGCAGCGTCTTCTTTTAACGATTGTCTTGCGGAATTTAAAATATGTGGTTACAAAATAAGATGAGAGTTATACATAAAAAAAAAAAAATTTGTTATAAATAGTTATGTAATGAAAATATGAATACATTCATAATGAACCAATTTTTTATTTTAATTTTACTATCTCCATATAACAAAGTAATAATTTAAGTTTTTAGTCGAATAGTATGTAAATATTCTTTATTCAGCCAAATATTATACAAGCAGCTAAATAGGCAAATACCGATAGTAAGCATATATTTGTCGCAAGCCTAAAATAATATTAACTACATATTTTCAATGAAAAATCAATAAACATAAATATTTTGGATAAAAAACCTAATGGGAAAGAGACCATAAGTTTCTGCCATCATCAAGGAAGCAAGGTTGCCATGGTTTGTCATCATGTCATATCCTTTGACATTTGCAAGTGATAATTTGACAAATGTAAACAATAAAATAAGATTTTCACAATTTTATGCTAGTAGAAGGATTCTGTTTCATCTGATAAATAACCCGCAAGTATGCAATTGATATGGCAATTCAATTTCACACAGATTAAAAACCTCTATAACTTCAAAAAATAATATGTTCCCTCTCTATCAGAGCCCAAAACCTCTACAACATAGACCCTTGATAACTTAAAACCTCTATAATTTAAAATATTTTGTGTTTCTCTTCAACTTTATTATTGCAAAGAATCTACCGCTCAGCCACATTCCCTCCTGATCTTAAGTGGTCGAAGGCTACATGCTACTTTATTTTTTAAAAACAAAGATTGAAACATAACTATTGCGTTTTTACTAATTATATATGTTTGGAAGTATAAAATGTTACCAATATTTTGTAAACTATAAAACTGGTAATATGTATTATATTGCTACTCTCAGTTCAGAAGAAAATGGAAAAAAAGCATTAACACAAGAAACACAAAACATCACTGTAATAACTTATAGAACCTAAGAAATGAACAAGTATTCCAATTATCTATAAAATTTAACAAGATTTATATAAACAAATGGGGCCAAAAGTCTAACTATGAGAAAAGACGGTGGACATTTAAAAAAAAAGCAAAAGGCTTTACTGTAGTGAATCATGCCGAATTTTCATCAAACTTATTTTAAACAAAAAGAAAAGATCTGAATTACATTATTACAATAACTATATTAATAAGTTAATTATGCTCTTTGTATTTATAGTTCATATTCCAGACGTTAACTAATCGAGCAAATTAGTTTGACGCATAGAAACTTAACTGTTTTTGTAAATTAAACCTTGTCAACCAAAACAATAGACTAGCAACTTGCTATTTAGTAAATCGATGGATATTGCAGTAAACAAAGATTTAATCCTAGAAATATAATGGCATCGAAATAACTGGACTGTACATGAAAAGATTTAATTCAGCCAAAGTAAACAAACAAAGATAAACATGCACTGCATATTAGCTAAACTATGAATGAGGCGCTATGATCAAATGTCACGGAGAACGATAATTAAAATAAAAATCGTAGAAACAATATGGTTTAAAGTAATTTCAGATGTATAAACGAGTTTGGCAACGATTTCATGCTGTTAACAATCTTTACGTACAAGGACCACGTTGTAAAAAACTTACCGTTTTACGACCATGATAGAATCCGTCTGCTCCTTTATGGACCCTATGATTCGAACTATGCTTTGCAAATAACACTGATATTTTCTGAAACACCATGAATTACATTAAATCACTATCAATTCAAATTACTGAATTCACACATCGCTACAAAGCGATAAATGCACTGCTTTTCATTATTCCACAATCCCCAGAGGATTTACACTTCACTTTCAGAAACATGTATTATTACGATCCTGGTAAGGTTATTCCAATCACGTATGCAGAAAAAGCACTATTTTTAAACTATTTTGATAGTTTTAAAGATATACCGCTCAAGGTGTAACAAATAGCACACACAATCATAAACACAAACTAAAATGTAATCGTGTTTTTACATTGAGTTTTGCTAACTTCGCGTTGGTCTTTGAATGCTATAGACAAGTTCACTCGACATGGTGGCCAACATTTATGCGCGGTTCCCTCTTGGCCAGTACAGTTGGTTGGTAGCGCACAGTAACTGGACTGGCAATCAACTGACTCAGGTAAACGGTAACTGGTACCAGTGAATCCATACATTTTTTCACTGGTAGTCGCAACTGTAACTGTACTGGCCAAATGTGAACCGCGCATTACAAACGAAAAATTAATTAATTCACAAATTGTCATAAAATGAGTTACCTGGTTTAAAAAATCGTTTGATTCAATTACAAAATTTCATTGTCGCAAGTTAACTAGAAGTTAAGTTAAATGTTTATCCGAATTTTTTTTTTGTAGAACTGTTCAAAGTCTAACACCGAAAATGAGAAATCTTTTTTATAGCAACCCTGTATCAAGTTCCTTGACTGTGGAACAAAAGCGGGAAATTCGAAATTAACTGTTCAATAATAAGATGGTTTTTTTTAATATTCAAACAAAAGAAAATAAGTTTTTTAAACCAAAATTAGATTCAAATGTATGTAATTTAAAATTAAAAATGGGTAAAAATTTAATTATATACTTACGGTTTTATTAGAAGTATAGTTGAATCATTTAACAGCTGAATAAAATTCATTCGAAAGGTAATTTGGCCGCGTTTTGATCTTAGATAATTTTTAATCTTCGAAGTTATAACAAAATTAGTTCGCACAATTTTGTTTCTTTTTTGCGGTCGACACAAAAACCCCATAATAGTGTAAATTATCACTTGGTTCCTGATAAAACTGAATGTGGTGTACGAACGTTTGTTTGTGATCTTTTTATGCAACTACGACTGATTCACTGAACTTTGCTGCGGTGGGGTCGCGTGAACAAGTCGCGCGTTCTTGTAGCGACAAGTTTCGTTCGAGCCATGCGTTTGCGCATACTTGTACATTAGTTTATTGTTTACTATTTCAAAGAACATAATAGATTACTTAGGTGATTAGTGGTGGTGTTTTATGATTTTTCTTTCAAATTGGTTTTACATTTTGAGTGAAATTTGGTTGTCGCAGTATTTAGTAACTCAACTGAAAGTGCTATACTAAATATCTTCATATAAAGGGTATATAAATCACTACATGTCAAAATATGTAGATATTGTTAACTGTTCATAGCAAGTACAAATACTATGTACTATGTAGTACTATATATAACTGATTTGTATGAGCTCATTTAGTATATATGCAAAACAAATCACTTTGTAAAAAAATATTGGTAGAATCATACTATGAAATATATAGGACCTAACTTTGTTGCATTATATCATTATTTTGATATATACTCCCTTTTACTTTGTCTTAATTTATCATAGTTTAACATTTATGATATATAAAGTATTTTGAACTTACAAATTCACGTAAAATGTTATATTATTGAGGGTAGTCAAAGTTAAAAAAAACAAATGTATATTATAAAATAAGTGAAACTCCTTTAATGATGTAAAGTATTGCTTTCCGTGAAATGGCAAGGCTTAAATATAACTTGCTTACATTACATAAAAACCTTTATATTCTCAACATACCTTAAAATCTACGATACATATTAAATTGGAATTAAATACTCAGTAAAGATGCCTAATATTTGTTACTTTTACAAATTTTATAACGATAAATACAATGTAAATATGAAAACACATCTAAACTAATTAACCTAAAATATTGGAAATAAAACTTAGAGCTAATCGAGATCATTAAATCGCTAAATAATCGATTTTTTACGACAAAAGATTGATCTAAAAATTCAGTTTGAAACAGTTTTAATAATATATTTATTCGCTATTTTTAAATGTAAAATCTTTGAACAATATAGTAATTTATCCAAAAAATACTTACACTAATGCTATCACATTCAAGCATGTGTGAATTGGTATTATTTTGTCCTCTATCTTATTAAAAATATATATTTATTTCACTATAGGGAATAACATACATACAACACAATACATTTAAATACACCTTATTTTCTTCAATACAAGTATATAAGTACATATAAACTAAACTTAAATTTCATCTACACATATGAATTAAAAACAACACAGACCAAGTACAAAGTTTTTAAAAACACATCGATTCTCTAAATCGGAAAGAATAATCAATATGCATATATTATTAACTTTTTTTAAACGTTTTTACTTGTTATAAGATAACCAGAAAAAAACATTGACTCGAAAAGATTCAACTATTAAGCTAATGGAATTAGAATCATTTTCCTACGACTAAAACGCGGCTGGAGCTGGCTTGAGACATGTGACGTCAATCGTCACATTTCATATCACATTCGCTCAGACGTCACTCCGATGTAAAATAACAACAGACTATTTCACTGGTTCTCAAAGTTATCAAATCAAAAGCCGAAAATCGATTAAATTTATGAGTTTTGGAAAACTCATAAAAATAATTTTAAAACAATACAACCACGAGAGAATACACAATACTGTGTTCATGAAAATATTTACTCGGAAATATACACGACCAATATTTTATTTAAATTTCATTATTCTTACAAATAAGTAATAATGATTCTTTCCATTTATTTTAAAGCTAGTTTTGTTATCTTTGAGCTATAGTTGCGTTTTAACACTTTTTAATGATTGAATTTCGCCACCAAATCACATTATATTACAAAAAATCTTCACATGTATCTTTATATAGTAATAAAGTATACTTAAAAAAGTTTGGCCCAATTTGGCGTCATATGCATATCGCCTATTGGTACGAAATTGTACTTATAAATATTACATTTTATTGCTTTTATGGTATATAGTATATAAAATATATACTTTTTAGTTAAATTTAAAAATGTATTCCAATAGGAACATTGTTTCAAGAAGTATTGCTAACAACTTTTTCAATAGAGCCCAGCTAAGCCCCTAAATTTATGTTTTAGCAATATTTTTAAGCGAAATATTGGTGGGATACACTTTTGCATAAAATTATGTAATTTACGTTTATTGATAGTTTTTTTTATTTAATATTCGTCATAACCGTAGTAATCATCGTCGTCGCCATTTTGCAACATGGCGGCGAGCGACATCTCACTGCTGACGTCAGGCACTTCCGGCTCATCCTCATCATAGTCATCCATTGTTTCTGGAAAAAACAGGGTTTTTATTTAGATGTACAGAGAAAGTGATAATATAACGCTTTTCAAACGTCAATATGTCCTTGTAATCCAAAACTATAATTGCGTTCTTTCGTTCTTCTGTTCAGAGCCCATAAGATATATGAAAACATCGAGACACTGCAAGGACGCGTTAAGTGTTTATTTTATTACATAAAAGAGCTTTCGCCAGCGACTCCGTCCGCGTGGGAATAAAAAAAACAAAAGTACGAACCCTAAGTGTTTTTCCAGAATATCCTCTACATCTATACCAAATTTTACAGAAATCCGTCCAGCCGTTCAGGCTACAAACTCTAACAAACATCCATCCATCTAAACTTTCGCATTTGTAATATTAGTATATTAGTATGATGATAGTATGATTTAATTCCGCGTGGTCGAAGACAACTAGTGTAATACTTTTTTATTTAGGTACATAAGTATAAGAGAATGTTACCAGTTTCTGTGGCGGGTTTGGGGGTGGGCGGGGCCGGCTTGGGGCTGGGCGTGGGCAGAGCCCCACACTTCTCCTTCTTCTTGCGTTTACGAGGTACAGGCGACGGGGCAACTGTTTCTTTCGGCGTCGTTAGTTTAGACCTGAAATTAATTACCCCATGAGTTGATATTTTCCAATACATACATAATTAAAGAAATAAGTGGCAACACATACATATAGACAAATGAAAGAAAAACAGATTTCATATTTGAATTAAATCAAATCCAACATAGTAACATTAGGAGTATTAAAATATTTCGATAATAACTGTCTTTTTATATATTGTGACTTACTCATCTACTTTTAAAGTCCTCGCGGGGGTGGTGGGCACAGTGGGCGTGACGGAAACTGTGGGCGTGGTGGAAACAGTGGGCGTGGACGGCACAGTGGGCGTGGCGGGGACAGTCGTGCTGGTAGCCAGCGAGCCGGGCTGGTCGAGGCTTTTCAGTATATCGTAATTAATCTTGGTGCTTATCTTCTTTTCTGCCAACATTTTCTCAATAGCTTCTCCCGCGGTCGCAGCGTTCAGCGCTACTTTCTTCTTATAAGATCCACGTACCTTCTTCTTCTTACCTTCTTCCTTTTCTTTGGCTCGTATTTCTTCTTTTACTGAGATATTAGAATTGTTAAAACCCTTTAATTTATTTGTAAAAGACTATTCGGAATTATATTTACAGCTATCTTAAGTACGACAAAATTGTTAAAAGACTAGATGTTACTCGCGACTTCGTCTCCGTGAAATTAAAAAAATAATATAAGATATTGCCTATTTTACTCACAGATAAATTACCGTTCTAATGGTGAAAGAATTTTTGAAATCGGCTCAGTAGTTTTTGAGTTATTTCAATACATACAAAAATACAAATCTTTCCTCTTTATCATATTAGTATAGATGTATATTATACAACTAATACTTGCATCAGTATTTAATTTGGCACGTCAAAAACAAGCCTATTCTTTTAATCGACGTGCCAACTACAAGACTTACTTTTCTGTTCCTTCAAATAGCTAGCATTCAAGTTGTTCCACAGCCTGGTCTTGAGACGCGCCTCCTCCTCGCTCATGATGAGGGAGCTCACGTACTCCTCATCGCGCTCGCTCAGCTGCAACTCCTCCTGCTGCAGATCCTTGCTGAACTGGGACTTCGGCTCCGGCTTTACGAACTTGTCTTTCTCCTCGGGTTGACCGAGACCGATCACAGCTAAGTCTGGACCTGCGGTGGTACATTCCATTAGTCAATTTGACCCTACGGAGGGTCGACATGTGTTCTTTCATACATTTCATCAGCCGTCATATCTAAATCTATTCTCTTAAGCATATCCTCTTTCACACAATCCATCCACACTTTCTTTCCTCTTCCTCTACCTGTGTAACCATACTTATTTGATCTTAATAATTTCTTTTTTATGGTATCATCATTAGTAACGAACAGTAATACCTAGTCCGAACTAAGCTAGTAATTTAGCCGAGGAAATGTTTAGACGAGAGTATTTTAGTAACTAAAAAATTCGGTTTCACTAACATAAGAGATCGCGAGGAAAAGAGAGAAAAGTATTACGAATAGACAAATGTCAAGTCCTAAGCATAGCGGTACTTACATATTATTTTGTGAAAATAAACATATAAATGAAATAAACTAAGTAAACCTACACAATAAATGGGAAGATACTAATATTACGAAAGTTTGCATGGATAATTGCACGTATCTCCAAAACGCTTTAAAAAATCTCTACGAAATATGGCACAGATGTAGAACATAGTCTGGAAGAACACACAGGTTACTAAGTTTTTTTAATTCTACGCGGCAGAAGCCGCGGGAACACGGTAACGTATTTACCTAGTCCTTTTTCGAATCTTATCTTATTCTGTGTGCGGTCTCCAGTGACGCCGTCCGTCTCCCGAGCCAGCTCGCCCAGCAAGTCCAGCGTGTCCTCCGCCGCGAACCTGGATGCCTCCACGTCTTCAGTCGAAACCTCCTCTGAAACCAATTGGAATAATCTTAAGAAAATATCTTCTACTAGAAATGAGAAATACAGAACAGTTTCTTTAATTAAACTTTCCTATGTTAAACGATATTATAAATGCGAAATGTTAGATGGATCAATGTTTGTCAGTTTGCAGCCTAAACCTGCCGAACGATCTCGAACTTTGGCATAGACATATAGCATAGTCTGGAAAGACACAAATGCTACTTTCATTTGTTTTTTTAACTCCACGCAGATGAAATCGCGGGCGAAAGCTAGCGGAGGTGCTTTGGTAGATGTCCTAGGGCGAAACACTTGTATCAAACGTATTGTGATCTCGTTCATTATCTTTAAAAATACAAGAAAACAATAAGTTTTAATACAAATGTTTCTTTGATTCCACCCTAACATGGTTTTTACACTTGTATTCGATGTACCGTACCGATGCTTACTGGTGATAATGTGCTGGTAGTGGCCACCTTCCTTCGTCTAGAATTATCTCTATCTAATTGTAATTCTATCTCTTTCTGCAACTCAGTAATTTCCTTCTCGCCATCCTCTTCTTCCATTAACTGTAAGACAAGATATTTCTATTTGCATACGGGTACCACACGTAAACGTATTAAATAAATTCAACGTATCGACAGCTCTTATATGTCCCCACCGAGGGGCGCAGTCTACCCAAGTAGACTAGTATACCAAAAGGGTAACTAGGCCATAGACAAACCACACTGGAATAATGCATTCACATATATTGTAGAACCTAAGCATGTAGAGTCCAGCACTTAACAACTGCACCATTAACGTTTTGAAATTGAGTACGGAAATCTTATTTATAAAACTATATCATACCCTTTGAAGTCTTTCCTTGTCCTTTTTTCTTGCTGCTCTAAACGCTGGCGGGTCTTGTTCCTCTTCTAAATCAACAGTCATGAATTCGTCCAGTGTAAGCGCACTAGAGGGAGTCTCTCCAAACTCAAGTAACCTCTTTCTCAAAGTCGATTCATGCACTTTGACTATACGCACCACATCCGATGGTGTTCTTGAGAAGTCATGTAGACGGGCTGCTATGAGTAGTGCTGGAAATTACGTTATATTTCTTATGATACGATAGATACTAGCGCTTACAACCTTTCTCCAGACCTGGATCTTAAGCCTGTCCGTAGTATGAATTTCACATTCTAAATATCCATTAAGGGACTCTCTTAAAGTGGCAGTTGGTAGAATTTCGTATACCCTAGTTTCTTACCTGCTCCACAAATCCCCGATGGCCGTCGACCTGAATGTATGGAGTCTCTCTTCATCCTCTGCACCAATCGCAGCGCTGTCATGCTCACGTCATGCTGTTTCACATCGAACTGCAACTGCGATGCGAACCGTAATATATATAGACAGGGATCTGCAAGAAAATACATAACCTCAATTTAAAATCTTGAGTCTTGTATGAGATTAAGGGCCTGTCTCACCACTGGCTCAGGCTCAGATAGCTTAAAAGTGGCAGCACTGTCAGATAGGGTAATAAAATCCGATATTTCCGTCACGTATTTCACATTGGATTGTTCAGACATCTTATAATTCGGTGTGACAGGCCCTAAATGAACAAAGATACCACACGGGAGGTACTGTGAGATGATATTGCTCTTTGATATTTAAAAAATCGACTACAACTCGGAATAGTTAGTGATTGTTTATAATGAAAACTGCATTTTCTTTATCTTCTCATACACCCAGAAAATCTGCAACTCATTGACAGTGAATTTTCATTTTCCTAATGCATAGTAAGTAATTTAAACTATGAATGGTAAGGTAATGATTCTAGTTTCACATCAGCGTACTTTGAAATATACGCTTAACCTAGATATGTAACATTTGCATAGCGGCTTATTGTATGTTAATTATTTTCGTCATTTTTTAAACAAATACTTTGAATAAACATTGAAAGAAGCGCCTACCAACATTTTAAATCAAAGGTAAGAAATTGAGGTGACATTAGGTACAAACGTATTGTTATGTTAACGCTGAGATCAACATCAAATGTTTAAGTACTTTTATTAGAAGTAGAAATGTTTACCTCTAGACATGTCAGAAAAAACTACGGCTACTAGACATTTTTAAAAACAAATGAACAGCGGGAAAACTGAGATGAACTGCAGATTAATTGCCGGTGGTCAAGGTCACTTCAAAATCGGACAATCCCTTTAAGCCACAACCCACAGTAACTGAACTTTAACATTACCTTGTTATTTGGTAAAATCAAGATACATTCCTACAATCTCAATTCGATCGTAATCGTAAACATAAAAGGTACAGAGTTGCTGAACCTGTGTCGTATCAGTTTCACAAGGATTGCGTTCAGAATATCTCGGCTTACTTAGCGCATACAAATATATTGAACAAATAAAATTGCGAGACCATGTGCCATTTAAATGGACACGGCCAAATATTCGACACACAAACTTACGAAAAAAAATTGTTAAAAGTTGACAAACGTTAATTAATTACTTTGCTAATTATTATTCATTAAACCAATTAACTGGATTTATTTTAGTTGTTTTCATTTCTATGTCCATAACAAATATAGCAAAGAGAATTAGATTCCTTGTTTCTACATGCAGCAAAGGCCTTGCCCAAATTATTACAAGGACTGATGTATTATGGTCGTTCTAGACTTTTCGAATCCTCAACAAGATGTAACTCGTATAACCGTACGTTTCCACTGCCCAAAAACCATAAAAAAATAGTTATAACTATTCTATTTTTGAAATTACGTCCTCGTACAGGTGTTACGGCAATAGAGACCTACGGTAACAATGTTTTCAGAGCAAATTGATAAATTTGTAAGAAGATAAACGTCTATTGTATTTTTATTTAGTATAGCTTGAATATTTAAAAAATCGCATACAAATTAACTCTTAAAACGAATTCCGCATTTACAGTGACGTTTATTATATTAAATTAGAATGTATTATAATATATTGTGTAAACTAATAAAGTAGTTATTGTATCTCATTGGACTAATCAATTTATTTACAACTAGCTTTCGCCTGCGACTCCGTCTGCGTGGAATTAAAAAATAATATAAAACATACTCTATGCCACTGACAATGTAGCTTTATAATGGTGAATTTTTTTTTTAAATCAGACTAGTAGTTTATGAATGATTTTTAATTACAATCAAACAAACAAACAATAATATTAGTATGGATAAATAGTTTCAGTTTCGAGAGTAGTAGAACTTACATAACAAGCAATAAGAAATGTGGGAATCTTCGGTCGAGTTTGGTTAAATTGTTTTTTACTTTCACTCAAACATTGACTAACAATATTAAAAGTGACTAAATTAAAATTGTACAAATGTATTACTTTCAGTTCAAGGTTCAGTATCTTTGAGGACATTTTAAAAAGTTGTTTTCTCAACTCAGTCGCGTACAAAGAGCGCGCGCACACCTTTGACACAACAAATGTGCGATCGTCGCTTGTTTCGTAGAATATTCAACTGTTTAGTTGCACATCTAAAAACCGAGTAGTGTGCGTACCTCCATATAAGCTCATAGGAATCGAAGCGAGACTACACAGTTGTGCGATAGTTTAGTTACAGGTGTTCGCGCGCTCTAAGTGATTGTAGGCCGCGCCGTTATTTAAGAATTTGGGTAAATATCAAGCGCCATATTGGTATTGGTTGGAAATTGTCATTATTTTTAATGCAAATTTGTAATTTGGTTAAACATTTAGTTACTTTACAGATTGTACAGTTTTTACAACTTTTATTCACTTGATACATTTTATAATTCACTTATAACAAAAGAATTATTCAGAACCCTAGATGTACATATTACGTCATATAAGCTTAGAAACAAAACTTATAGTTATTTTATTTTTTTCTATCGTCTTAAAAACCAATGTGATTTAAATGATTTATGAATGTATCAACGATTGTATTATTGTTTTATTATAACTAAAATATAGATGTATGCGGAAATGATTTCGTCATTCCAAAGAATTATATTTTTATTCAAACAAAGCTTTCGTCAGCGACTTGATAAACAAAATTGTTAATTCTATGATATTTCGACTAAGTAATTTCTAAGTTTAATACAAAGAAAAGTGAGTAATAATATTATTCACTTTTGTAGACTTTGGGCTTAATTCGAGCACTTGAAGTTCGCATTTATTTCAATTCATAAAATTTAATTTAGAAATGTAAAAGATGAGTCATTTACTTTCTAATGCAACTAAGAGTTAATTAGTATCGCTTTGATGTATTTGACTATAAAAAACAAATTAATTACTCAATTAAAATATAATTATCAAAAAAATAATTTTAAAGATTTTAACTACAGTATTATTAAATGAACATTTTATTGTCTCTCTAGATAAATTAAATTTTGTAAAACAAGAAACTAATCATATAACGGACACAGATTGAAGCTATCTACTTCTTCTATAGCTCTAAAGCCCGTGGGCCTTGGCTTGGTCTAGAAACTTCTTCCATTTCCGCCTATCTCTGGCCACGGTCCTCCATTTTGCTATGCCAACGTTTCTCGCATCTCGATTTATGTCGTCTATTCACCGGAAATTTGGATTTTCTTAACAACTAGTTTCGGGCCCTACCTCAAGTAGAAGTAAATTAAGATAATGGTTCTATGGGAATGAAATACATAAAGCGAAAAACTTCCTAGAGTGACATCACTGGATTCTATATCCTCAACAAGTAATAGGAAGAGACCATAGAGGTCTATTAGAGGAAAATGAATATGTGAAGCAACTCCGATACGCTTTATGTCTGTATGTATGGTATGCGTATACTTAGTACGGAATAAGCATACTAATGGCGGTTAAGATCGTGATCTGGCCGGTCGATGGACCGTAAGCAAACGGATGGGTTGAAAAAAACGTGATTAATATTAAATCGAGGTCGTACAGCGTCTTTGTTACTCTGCGCTGTTTTTAAGCATTGTCTAGAAAGTAAAAGATGGAGGATAGTGTTGGTTAACATCGCCAATTTGCGTCAACGAATCACCATGTCTAGGCTATAAAACAGTCGTAAATGTCTAATAACTTTAACAAAATTTTGATTTTTTCTTAATTAAGTTGCTTGTGAAGGCAGAGAAGAGGAAAAAGTCTAACAGAGAATTACTCTCTGTCTATTTAACCTTTTAATTTGTTAATAGAAGAGGTATCCCCTGATAGGGTTAAGTGAAAATCCGTAATATTTTACCTCTACTCTCCACAGACCAGAGTATAATGCATTGAAAATTTTAAAGAAGTAAGTATTGTAAAATCCTGCTTATAAACCCCATGTTGTGTGCGATGACCCAAGTATGAAATCCACTATAACCTGAATGATAAACATTCATATCATGGTAAAACTATAATAAACTGGGTCACAACAAACAATACGGTCTGTAGTGTCTACATAAACATCTGTTTATTTATTTATTACGTTAAGATAAACTACCGATTGAAACATGATTACAAAGAGTTATGGTCTTGTTAAGATAATGATATCATGCACTTTCTCGATCGCGGTCATTGGTGACAGGTCCAGAGGCGTTTGCGTAAGAGTGGATTTGGTACACAGGCTTGCGCGGGCGCAGTCAGTCGAGCGCATTCGACCGCGCACCTTTGCTTTGATAAATAAAAAAAATTGTGAGTGAGTGAGTGATACTTGGATATGTCCGCGAATTTTATCAGCCAAAGGATGAAATGAAGGGTAGACCCCCGATACCATCAAGAAAGATCCCATTACTGTTGGGAAAATTATTCCTACGTTGGATATTTACGAAAGCAGACCTCGTGTTTTTTATATACCGGTTGGTTTACAAATAAGGTATTATAGATATATGCGATATTAAAAAAATGTAACTATTGTGTAAGCGACATAAACAAGTTTAACATAAATTGTTTGTTCTTTTATAACAGAGTTAAATGTCAATCGATTTTGATCTTTATCTAGACTTTTATAACTTAAGAAAAATAGTTGTTTTTAAGAATGTGTATTATGAAGCAGTTACGCAATTCGTTTTAGGGGGAGTTTCAAAGAGTTTTCTATAGTGAAAATTTTCTACCAGCATCTTTCTATAATGAACATTCATTTTTTTTGGAGAAAAGGAAAGTTTTCTGTTTCGTTTAGTGACTAGTGTCCTATGCGAAGAGAAATTAAATTTAAATTAACTATATCAGAAGTAACAATTATATAAAAGTTATTACACAACTCGATATATATTTCAAACGTAGCCGCGTATTACTTCAATCGAGAATTTATAAATGCATCTATTTTATGATAAGATATACCATACTTACATGATTCTTATCAACATTTATTTAATGTAATATATTTTTTTTAGTTTATCTTAAACTTTACTCTTTTTTAAATTTGCTTTAAATAATCAAACATCTTGAGCAACTTTGGCTGTTATACTGCGATGTCTATACTAATATTATAAAGAGGAAAGATTTGTATTTTTGGATTTTTGTATGTATTATTATAATTAAAAAACTACTGAGCCAATTTCTATAATTCTTTCACCTAATAGCGTTATCGCTGAGTAACATATTATTAAATTTCACATGGACGAAGTCGCAATCAACAACTAGTTAAAATATAAGTATGGGTGTCCACACCCGAAACACATACAAAAACATACTAATATATCTTTCATTGTCTTTGAAAAAATGAGACTACGATATCTTTCCCCCTTTTTTGCAGATAAAAATGCAGTTTATTACACATTCATATTTCAAACATTCGCTGTCGTTTGATTATTTTGTAAACATCTCGCAACAGGTCAATTTAATTCCCACAGAAAAGACAATAAGAATTCATTAGCCACTGTTTTAATTAACCTCAATTTTCTTTCAACATTAGTAGTTGAGAAGTTTTTATATCATTAGCTTTTGCCTGTGACATCCTCCCCACGGAATTAAAAACAAAACTTAGCCTACGTGGTCTTCCAAACTACGTGCTAAATCTGTAACACCCGCGTTGTATGGAGGTACGTAGTAACAAACGTCCATACATTCATCCATCAATCCCAACTTTCGCATTCATATTATTAGTAAAAAATAAGATTCTATAAGCATTGTTTATAAATTTGGTGCAGTATCGAGGCTGGACCAAGGGCGGATCCAGCTTCGGCGTCTGAGGCGGGGGGTCACCACGCTTACTACTCAAGCTTGACAAAATATGTAAATATAATTTGTCAAGCTTTTGACCAACCAGCTCAGGGGGGGCTAAGACCCCCATGACCCCTCCACCCCTGGATCCGCCGTTGGCCTGGACTAAATTCAAAAATGGCAGAGCTTATCTTCATACTATATTTGCACGTATCGAAGGGCATTAAAAGTGCGTTTTCATTCATTAAATCAATACTTTTGATAAAATGAATATCGATTGACTAAAGTAACTCAGGTTATATAATTTGCTCGAAGGTCAATAACAGTTTTTTTTGCGTTGTTTAAAAAAATTGACAACATTCTATACTGTTATTTTTATGTTCTTTTTTCTACACAAAGCTATATAGGAGCATTAAGTCTATAACACGGAAATAAAGCAATTTGATTTATGACCACTTACTTATAATAATCAAAAGTATACGCGACCGCGCTTATAATCAACAAAAACCGTTACTTTTAATTTATTACAACGATTATATAAACCTGTATAAAGTGTTATAATTAAAATATAAACGCATATATTATATTTAAAAACACAATCACAGGGAAGTACATAATAGTAAGAAGGTTGACAAACCCCCACTCTAATTAAACTTCCGCTTGCCTTAATACGAGATACACAAAAATTTATAAAAAACCACGTAAAGGACAGTTAAAAATAATAAAAAAAAGTGATAAAATAAATGAAAAACTTATGATTTAAAGTTTAAATGTAACTGAGTTATCTCAATTAATTTTAAATGATGAGCGGAATCTATATTTTCGGTACGAATATTTCGACCGTGAATCACCACGATTACTTTTATACGTCTTAAGTAGTAAGTAGCTTTTGCCCGCAACTTCGTCTGCGCGATATTAATAAAAGAAAACCTTAGCTAACTTTCAGTAATCCCGTAAAAGCGGTCCAGTTGTTTCGGAGATTACTCTGAACGAACGCGAATTTACGTATATAATTTTTCGACATTAAATACAGGCACTCCAATTTTATGATAACTAGTTTTCGTACGCGAGTATATTTTAAGGTTATTCCAAATTCAAAACGATAACCGGCGATATGTGCAACTCACCCTGAGTAGCCTATATTCTATACTTCCGTCAAATTTAACAGAGGTTCGTTAAGCCATCCTGGAGATAACTTCATACAAACATTCAAACTTTCGCATTTTTAATATGAGTAAAGTAAGACATAGATTTTGTCTACGACCACTCTGAACTGTCTACTTGAAATGTTAACAGAAGTTGCATATTTAAAATCAACAATTAAGTAAAGTTAAAATTCTTGATTTTACAAAAATAAAACGGAAAAGTATACTGCAATAGACAAAGGCTTTTTAAAATTTCAGTATTAACTTTGGACAGTTGTAGAGCCCGCTTTAACATCTTCGCACGAATGGGTCGGCTCGCCCGGTGAAATACCACGACCACACAGAAGACAGGCTTGAAGTGGGAGCAATTCCGCGTTTCTTCTGATGAGTGTGGTGCCGAAAGCCTAATTTTAGTCTCTTTCCCTTTCCAACCTTTTCTTAAGACGAAGGGATGGGAAGGAAAAGTGGATTTAGACGCATAGGAAGAGGAAATATGCTCTTAATGTGCGCCTCCTCCACCGTCGATTAAGGGTAGGCAACGCATCTGCAATTGCGGATGTCTATGGGTAGCGGTTGCTTCGCCATTTCGGCGGTTTGGGTGGCCTCTTGCTCGTTTGCTACCGTGTAATATATAAACAAATAATAAAAGAGGTTTCGTCGCAATGCCATAAGTTGTTATCATTATAATATTTAGCTTTAAAAGATTTTATTCATTAAGAACTGATTTCACTTGAAGATTACGTTAAATGTTTAAAAATAACATTTAAATTGTTTTACTTTGTATTTCAAAATGTTTACGGAAATGCAGTTTTCATTTTGTTAAAGTTGTCACAGTAAAAACATAACAGTTTATTTTCTGTAGTTTATTGTTTTTTGTGCTACAATATTTTAAGTTGTAAAATTATTAAAAACTGCGTTGTTTAATGAACTTGATTACTCTCAGTGTTTAGAATGAAATTAGTAAATCAGTGAATTCTTATTTACATCGTATACCACAAACGTTTATCTTCTTAAAATTCCATATTCAAATATATTTCGATGATCTTGTTATTACCGCCAGTCTTTTATTTCATTATTTTAAGCGATAGCCCTACGTATACTTCGTGGTTAAGTAATTTGTAAAACTTACCACTAAGCACCATAAAAATACAAATTGTTTTGTATACGAAACAGTGGTAGTGTGCTAAAAATTATTTAAAGTTTTAGAATGACTTCACATATACAAATAGGAATAAGTGTGTCAAAGCTCAACATTTACTATACGATGTAAATTTCAAATATTTATTACTTTTATTAAATGCAATTACAAGATACGTTGATTTACATGTAAGCCAAAGTATACAAATATAGAAATATACTTTTAAATACTAAATAACAATGCTCACACATCAATACGATTATACAGATCTCTTTACTTGATCTCCTTATCTTTTCCGACAAAGATGTTATGAATAAAATGAGTGTACCGATATACAGAATAGACTTCGGAATGGATACTCAACATTTTAACACCCTATAATCTACCATATTTAGATTATCCAGTCGGATTGCAGTTGATAGCCCTAAGATGGTCTCTACTCATATCGGTACACAGTAAGATTCGAAATCGGAAGAGGTTTATTTAATTATTTTTTTTTTCAGTCTTTTTTGGTATGCATTTCAAAGCCGGTCATCAATGAATAGTAGCGTGGATTTCTTTGAAAGTCTGATAGATGAGGATGGTCGCTTTTCTGAACTGAATTGTCAGGAACCTAATCAACGTGACCATCAGAACATTCGTGCTAGACCTTTGGTTCAAGGTAAAGTAAGTCTATTTACTAACCTGTCGATTATTTATTGTGTAACATAAAAATAGATATATTTGAATTATTTATTTGAATAATATCAACCGCTTTTAAGGTGGATTATAATGAGATAGCAATTGTTTTTCCATCCACTCAATTTATAGTAACATCGGATTGCTGTGAAGTGTTAATAACTCTATAAAAATATTATGTCACCAATTCCTAATAATTCCACGCTTTCTATTTATTAAAATCAATTATGATAATAATCCTTGGTATGACACGACACAAGCTTTTTCTATAATCTAAAAATGTCTCCAATAATTCTAAAATACATAATTTACATAAAAGTTTCATTCACGAAGCAAATTGTATTAAGTTTTTTTTCATCACAATCTAATGTCTGAAAACCGTTTCAAGTTAAAAATGTTTCCGAACGTAATGTCAAATGACAATTTGCCCGCGTCGCCTTCGCTACCGCTCGGTTCTGTTCGGTGCGTTCCGTAACCAGCCGCGAGCCCGCGACATCGCAAACAAGATGGCTGGCTTACGTCATTGAGATACGTCCCGTGTTCAAATGTTTAAATTAAAATATTGAATTATACGTTAATACACTATGTCCAATTTGTGTTCTAGAATTGTTTCAAAACCTCCAAAAAGGTTACAAGAAAATAGGGATAGTATGTCTGTCGCACAAACAAATACTTGGATGAACGGTGAGCGTTTTGTCTTTGTAAATATTGATTTATTTAGGTGAGCGAATTTGTTAGTGTTGTTTATAGGCATTATCAATGAATAACATTAACAATTGTTTTAACACTTTCCAGCACCTCGTTGTATCATTCAATCATAAATAACACGTAACAATGATGTTTGTGACATTTGAATAATTAATTTTATATAATCGTGTCCTTAACCTTTGTAATTTATAACATCTAATTTAATTTTTATGTATTCACAGCAGAAAACATTAACAATGGTGGTGGAATTTCGTTGTCCCCGCCTCATACGGTATCTCAACGCGAAACAGGAACACAAGTTTCACAGTGTTATAGCGGACCGCCTTCACCTTGTGGCTCCTCGAGCTCTGCGACGTCGCCCACAGTGTCCCCAGCGCCGCCCCCCGGCACTGCCACTCTTGACCCCAACTGGCAGGCCACCAAACCCACCGTTAGAGAAAGGAATGCCGCCATGTTTAACAACCAACTAATGGCTGATATCACATTTATAGTTGGTAGCCCAGGTAAATACATAACAATTCATCTTGATATAAAATCACAGTTTTGCAGTATTTGTAATATTTTTTAAATATTTTCAGGACACACACAGATAATCCCGGCACACAAATATGTATTGGCAACTGGCAGCTCAGTATTTTATGCTATGTTTTATGGTGGACTTGCTGAATGTAAGCCAGAAATTGAAGTACCTGATGTGGAACCATCAGCTTTCCTTACACTATTGAAGTGAGTTATAAATTATGTTGTATTACATCTAAAAATAACAAATTATGAAAAATGTTGCAATTTTGAAATGTGAAATTCTCAAGATTAAATCTAAATGTATGTGGTATATTAACAAATTGATATTTCTATTTCAGATATTTATATTGTGATGAAATCCAATTGGAAGCTGATACAGTACTATCTACATTGTATGTAGCAAAGAAATATTTTGTCCCTCATTTGGCTCGAGCTTGCGTTAACTATTTGGAAACTAGTCTTACAGCAAAGAATGCATGCCTTCTGCTAAGTCAATCTAGATTTTTTGAAGAGCCAGAACTTATGCAGAGGTGCTGGGAAGTAATTGATGCTCAGGTATGTGAGTCTACTGAAAATTTAGGAACAATCTGTCTCAATCCATCCTCTTCCTATAGTAGTCTAACAATGGAGCTCTCTGATTCATCTAGTCGAAACTTCTCAAGTCCCGAATGTAAAAATATATCCTCAGATAATCTTCATAGTTTTTGTAATTAATTTTTTTTATGTTAAAATATTGACAAATGGAATACTCAAATTTTGGTTGTGACTTAAATTAATGGTTTGTTATTTAACTTTAAAATCTTGTACCATTCCAATTTATTATTAATTATTTATTTCGAAACTTACTTGATGTTCCATGTATTAATAGCTACTAATTATATTAACTGCAATACATTTTGTAAGTGTTTGTTGTTGTCTGCATGATAAGTGTCAAGTATGTAATTGATGTTAGAGTCAAGACCTTGTAACATTTGAATCTATAAAGATCTGAATAAACTATTGAACAAATTGTATTGCAGTTTTAATGAACCTGTCCACTTAAATAACACCATTATAATTTAATTATAGGCGGAGATCGCTTTGACATCTGAAGGATTTGTTGATATTGATGTCTCAACTCTGGAGTCAGTATTAGCCAGGGAAACGCTAAACTCTAAAGAAATTAACTTGTTTGAAGCAGCTTTGGCATGGGCCCAAGCGGAATGTGTGCGCCGAGAAATAGAGGCCACGCCATCCAATAAGCGTGCTATGCTTGGCAGTGCGATATATTTAATTCGCTTCCCAACTATGTCATTAGACGAATTTGCAAACAGCGCTGCACAACTGGGTATCCTAACTCCACAAGAAACAATTGATATATTTTTGCATTTTACTGCAGCAAATAAACCACAACTCTCATATCCTATCAAACAAAGAGCTGGACTTAAAGCTCAGGTAACTGATGTCATTCGTATTATGTGCATTATTATGGGAAATATATAACTAACAATATTCTATTGGTTTTTCAGATCTGCCACAGATTCCAGTCATGTGCATACCGCAGCAATCAATGGAGATACCGTGGTCGCTGTGATTCAATACAATTTTGTGTGGACAAGAGAATTTTTGTTGTTGGTTTTGGACTATATGGATCTTCCAATGGTGCAGCAGATTATAATGTTAAAATTGAATTGAAGCGTTTAGGCAGAGTACTCGCTGAAAACAATACGAAATTCTTCTCAGATGGATCAAGTAACACTTTCCATGTTTACTTTGAAAATCCAATACAAATTGAACCAGAATGTTTCTATACTGCATCTGCAATTCTTGATGGCAGTGAGTTAAGTTATTTTGGGCAAGAAGGTCTTAGTGAAGTGTATATGGGGACAGTGACTTTTCAATTCCATTGTTCATCAGAGAGTACTAATGGGACTGGAGTGCAAGGAGGACAGATACCTGAACTCATCTACTACGGACCAACAGTGAATACTTTACCAAACTCTAATGCAGGCGATGACTGACAATTGAATAGGAGACATCTCAATTATCACACAATATAGTTAAGTAGATTTACATTTCACCATTCAAAGAGAAAATTTGAATATTTATATTATGTCTCACTTCCAAATGTTAAATTATTTTGTTGGATATTAAAATCTAGTGTATATTGTTGATCTTGGATAGAAAATAAGTACCTAAAAATGTGATATGGGTGTTGTAATAGCTCTCTATAAATTCATAGGTGTAAGGCAGCTACATCGTATTTCATAAAATTTTCATTGCAATAAATTTATGGCTTGATTTTGTATTTTGTGGTTTTATTTATAAACCTTTTTTTTAATTTTATTTATGTAGTAGTAGTAGTAGGGGCTACAGTTTCCGCAACTCCACGACTAGCGCGTATTTTGCGTAAGAATAGGACATGGATTACTCCAGCCAACCCAGCTCACCGAAGAACCCCAGCAGACCCTTTATATTGCTGGTGATCTCCGGGAGCGATCACGGCGAACCGAGATACCTAACCCTTAATTTTATTTATTTAACAATTGAGTTTACATCGTTTAAAATATTTTTAATTCAATTCTGATTAAAATTTAATACACAGCTCTTAAAATTTTTTGCACTAATTAATAGAAAAAAATATGAATATTAGATCAGAATAAAACATTTACAACATATATCTTAAAGACTAGATAATGTTAACAAAATATATACACAGAGATCTCATTTAGAAACTAAATCAGGGATGAAATTTGAAAACGATCCTGTGAAATCGGGAAGTGTATACTGAGTTGACTTACCAGTAGGAGGTATGTTGATGCAAAGTTTACGAGACAACTTGAAGTAGGTGCGTCCAAGTTGGTAGCAGCATATTTGAAGTGCATCACTTATATCAATCAAAAGATCTGGATTAATTTGTTAAAGAATTAAATTTGTAAAAACAGAATACAATATTTTATATGAAAATTAACTCACTAGGCTACTTTTCATTGGTATAACACAATAGATAAATATTCTATTTGTCTAGTTGCTAAATAAAACTCAGGTTTTGTATTTTAAACAACATGAATGTCTGTTTTGAGTAGCAATAAGCACTGTTCAGATTATGAAATATAATAAAATTATTTAGTTATATAATCTTACTATATGAAGTTATTAAAAAGGATACGTGCAGTGCCTTCCGTTCTGCATGTCATGTACACACAAGCAGCTTGTGTTAGGTTCGCTGGTCGCCCAATAGTTAAGTGACGAGACAATGCCATCTTAAAGAAATTGCAGGCAATGTCAATGCATTGTTGATTTAGACGAAGTTGCTGACACAAAGCTGTGATACTTTCTCTTGCTTTCCTTAATGTAATCTCTCTTGACTCTTGTCCAATACCCACATAAGCTAAAATATTTTTTTTTTATATAATTAGCATAAGTTGAACTACATTGGCATAAGAACCAGACAGTATTTGGCTGTTAATTACATAGGACATATTGATTATTGCAAGGTCTATGATGCCTCAATAAAAGTAAATAACAGTTATGAAAGGTAAACAACATTTTTAATAGACAATCAGAAACCGAAGAAAACTTGAATCCTATAACAAAACTTATTCACCTCTACCGAATCCCGAAGCTCCGCCTTTTGATTCAGCGGATACAAATTGACCAATAGCAGAAGAGCCACCATGTGCGTTTTCTTGAAATTCAACTTCTGAAACTATTATGTTATCCTCCAGAACTGAGCCACAGTTCGTGCACACAGCATCGCCTCGGGCCGGGTCTACTTCTATCTCAGAGGAACCGCAATGCTTGCATTTTTTCCCCGACATCGTGTTTTTCTACGAGGATACGACAAAATATATTATTATTTGGATGCGCTTTTCTTTTTTATTTTAATAGGTTTATGATATACGAAATTGAAGTGACAAATCGTATGTTTTCAGCATCCCTTTACAGTTATTTCTTTAATAAGAAATGTAAATATCTTTCGTATAAAAACTAATACGGCAAGTTGTTTGACATGGGTGGATATGGGCTGTGATTTTATGCTATCGCTGTCAGTGTCATTGTCACATTATTTTGGCGGTTCATTTTTCAGAATAGATTGTTGCAAAAACAATCTTTACCAATGTTACTTTTATAAAGAAATGAATTAATTAATCAATGTTAGTCAATTAATAAGTGAAAAAATGTTAGCAGTTTTTGTTATTATACAAGTGATAATTCTTTTACTCAAAAATTAAAATGCCTTACATGCAAATTCTTATTTAATTGATCGTGATTTTAATCATATCAGAAAAAGACTTTTAAGTTAAGTACTTCCAAGTAGATTTTTTCCCTTTTTTTTAATGTTTCCCCTCCCGTCTTCCCTACGGTCCTACAATCCGGCATTCTTTACATTCATAAAAAGTGACGTTATCGATAAGATACGCTATGATTGGCTGAGTATCACGACATGCAGCTAAAAATAGGCGATGAGATCACCCTTCAAAATGTTGCGACCAAACTAGAATGTCAAATCTAAAAAGTATGTTCGAGTAACATAAAAGTGGGCGGTTAGGACATTTCGTAATACCAATGTGAGAAATTCTTAGGAGAAGGGCATCCCCAAAGCGAAGACGACGTCACCGTGCAAACTGCACTGATGACTCATCAATGTTGTGTTCTCGTTCGTGGATAATTTCTTTGACGCGTTTTATTTTGTTGTTGTTGCTGTCATAATTAGAACTGTCAAAATCGTGAAACGTCGTTGAATGTTCTATAGTTATTACGATTTCTTGTTAACGCGATAACGTTAAAAACAATTACGTAAATCATCTTCCGTGTTTGTACTTCGAATTGAAAAGAATTTGAACTGATGACGATGAAGCTGGATGTTAGTGATAGTCAATCGAATCACTCAGACTTTTCGTGTGATAGTCAGTCCTCGCAGGGGTCCTCGACGAATGATTTCACACCAGCCGTCTCGACCTCTAGGTCCCTCACGCTCACGGTAAGTGACCTTTGGCGTCTGTTGAAATGACGACATCCTGATATTTATTCTATAGATTTTGATAAATACAAGATATAAAAATTTACTGTATGTACCCTTTACTACTAAGCTCTTCTTTTATTTAGCACTATCTTCTATTACATTGGATGGATATCAAAATTATGAAATCAAGAGAAGTTTATAATAAGCTATGAAAAAAAACTTCCCATTAAAAAATCTTAAAGAAATATTGATTAAGTAGTGAGTAGTGTAACTCGGTTCTATTTACTAAATTTTGATACAAACAAAAAAATCTAAAAGATTCTTGTAGTCGGATATCTGAAAAATAGCAACCATTTTGTTATTATTTCTACTGTTAGTGTTGGAATTTACAAATATTTTTAGGGTACACCTTGTAACAAGTTATAGGGACAATTTAACACATTCAGTGTGATCAACTTGCGAACTGTGTTCATTTTGGTTAGAAGTTATGGCATGGAATGTGTTAATAGTGTCCAAAAGGCTTATACCTGCTTATCTATTCTTATAATGATTGTAGATAGTGTTCTTGTGAATTGTGATAACATTCTGATAACATAACCAGTTATAATACACTTGTAAACATGTGTTTGTCATTTTTATTTTTATACTTAAATCTTATATCATAGGAAATGAAGTAATTGGCTTCAACTCTTAGTTATACATAAAATGTTACCTGCTTTTTTAATAATTGTCAATATTACTTTAAAAATCATACATTTGTCTTCACATGTATTTTAATAATCATTTTAAACTTGAATTGGATGAATGTCTCTAGTCAATTGTTTTTTTATTGTGAAAAATATGTAAACTTTAAAATACATGATGTTGCAGTCAAATCGATAAAGTAGCTTATGTTTTGGTTCAGAGTAATCAAGACAAATAGAGTGATGACATTGTAAGGGGCATCATTAAGGAGAGTCCATCTCCATTTTCTACCCTCGGTACCAGTTTTAGTGCTACTAGTGCTTAAGTGGGAATTCTATGGTGCCCCCTTTTACAGCTCTTTGGCTGGGGTTATGTTAGACTGTGTTGTTTGCAGACATATGATGTACCCCTTTCTGTACAGCGCCGTACTGTCGGTACGGTCACCTAAACGGCAACCTTGTCTACTCTTTCTTTAAAAGAAGAGTAGAAATGGAGGGATGACTACATTTTGACATTTGGGACAACAAATCAGAAAATGCTTGAATGCAGAAATAATTCCAATTCGACCTAACTTTTAGTAGTTGTAGTCAGAATTGTAGCAAAAAATCTAATATGAATGCCTGTAGTCTAATGTTGCGATTATACAGCCCAATAGTAAAACGATACTAAAATAAGTAACAGCGTTTTAAATGATAATGCCATATCATCTGACGTCTGTCAGATTTAAGCGACACATATCTAAGATTCGTTTCAGAATTAGACCCAAAGTTTTTATGTTTAAAGTCCAAAAATCCAAGAACCGTACAATGTTGTCAATAGTTACTACGTCTGTAGTGTGATAATCGAAATTTTATTCGCTGTGGCTTTTGATCTACAGAAATGAGGAAAATGCTCCCTTCGAAATAAGGCGATGACCGACTCGATGACGTCATCGATTCTCGGAAAACACGGACCGCGCGTCTTGCTGCCAACATTGCTAGCCAATTAGCTCTTAATGGTATATCAACGAATAGTTACATAAAAAAATTATAGCATAATTGATATGTAGAAATCTATAAGGAAAGATGTGAAACTCATAGATTGTAAGTAAAAGTTAAGTGACAATAAATAACAGAGAATTTTCGGGAAAACTTAAAAGTCGGAAAGGACATTAATAACATATTTTACAAGAAAAACAAAATTAAAGTATTGTTCTTGGTAAATGTAGAACATGGAAATATAAAAGTATATTACCAATAATTTTTCATGTTGCTTTTTAAAATGTACTGCATTAAATGTTTGATAAAAAAAAATTGATTGCTTCGGTTATTCCGCGAACAAGTTTCAATTATGTATTTTTAACGACGACCTTGACAATCACTAGCGGGTTTGCTTTAAAAGTAAACAAATTATTTCGATAAAAGAGATTCGAGATATGAGTATATTGAAAAAATACAAAGTCCAAACCAATACGACTTAGGTCCTTCAAGAAGCGAGCATACAATTTCTTAAAAAGCCGCTAACGCATCTGTAGTTTTGCGGATGTCCAATTATTACGGATGTCCAAGGTCGTCGTTGATCAGTTTGGTGTTGCCCGTTTGTCCTTGCTCTTATAAAAATACATTACCATAAATCCATTCCTAAATAAATTAGAGTACTAAAACCACTAAAATTAAACAAAGCGTTAACAAAGAGCCGATTCTTGGTCTTATTAGAGGCGTAACTGTATCTTAACCATATCGAAATTTCGTGAATCATTGGTCGTTAGACAAATGTATTGTACTTAATGGCATCAAAAATCAAGGTGTAATTATTACATTGAAACGGTCGCCCGCAAGTAGGTCTCTTATTGCGTCAGTAAAGTGGGAAAACTGTAAGAAGGTGACTTGCACATTTTATCGGAAAAGTATTTTTTTCAATATTATCCTGCAGAATTGTAACCACTGTGGTCACCAAATGATGAATTAGGGGGGTAGCTACCAGTAGGCAAACCTTTTGTATGTTCTCTCTCACCATTGAAGTTAGGCAACGTATTGACAGTAATCTCCAACCATGGTAAAGCCTGCTTTAACATATTCGCACGAATGTGTCGGCTCGCCCGGTGTAATACCACGACCACACAGAAGACAGGCGTAAAGTGGGAGAAATTACACGTTTCCCTTTCCACCCTCTTAAGTGGAAAGGATGGGAACGAAAAGTGGATTTGACGGTGGAGGAGACGCTTAGGAAGGGGAAGTATCCTCTTTATGTGCGTCTCCTCCTCTGTCAATTAAGTGTAGGTAACGCATCTGCAATTGCGGATCTTTATGGCAGCGGTCGCTTTCCATTTCGGGGATTCAGGCGGCCGCTTGCTCGTTTGTAAAAAAATAATCTTAACTAATTAGAATGGTTCATTAGTCACATTAAAAATGTCTCATAATTAATTACAACATATTGTAAAAATCACTCTCTTGCTTAGCTTGTTAGGAAAGCTTTAGCAAAATTGAGGTTTTGTTACGGATTGAAATTTTGTTTAATTTTACATAAAATATTATTGCATAAAAAAACCATTTATTGAACGTAATGTTTGTGATAGTCTACAGTACTCGCTTGAATGTTGCTTTCTCGTAAACACTGTAACTATGGTTTTATTTACGTTCGTGATCGCAGCGATTCTGCGAACTGCTTGCCGTTGCGTGTTTTCACTGTCTGCCTACCCTTGAACTCCAGCTATATGATTCACAGTCACAAGTATAAGGTCATATCGAATTGAAATCTATGATTTTCTCTTACTTTTTAATGTGTGTATACCTTTTAAAATATACAATTGTACCAAGTTATTACTTGTCACTCATTTTAGTTTATTTGAATGTTCAAGAAGAAGCGGTTTCTATGAGATTAGTAATGTAATGTGGAATACACACTGTGGTCTTATGGGTGTAAAGCTGACCCTTTAGATAAAATAATATTCGATTTTCGAATAAAAATGTATGGAATTGGCAATAACTTTTGATAAATGTACGTGAAGACTCATTTTGTCGATTCCACTAGAAATGGAAAGTAGCTTTGTCTAGGGAGGTTCTTTCGTTTATACGAACAAAAAATTTAGTCTGCTGTATTATTTATATTGTTTTATTTTGCAGGCAAATGAATTTTTTAATATTAACGTTTATGATTGCTATTGTTGTACTAAAATTGATTACCGTAACTAAATTATTTAACACGAGCTGTTGCCCGCGACTTCGTCCGCGTGGTATTAGAAAACATACGAACTACTTAAATAACAAAAAGCTTCGTATCCCTCGGGAACCGGACACCTCGGGGATGAAGCTTATCCTATGTATACTCCAGACTTTGTTTTATATCTGTGCCAAATTTCAATAAGATATGTTGAACCGTCGCAGAATGATCGAATAAACATTAAAAAACTGAATTAATGAATCCCACGGGAACCGTAAGTTATCCCGAGATAAAAAGAAGCCTATGTGTTCTTCCAGATTATGCTCTAAACCTGTGCCAAATTTCATGGAGATCCGTTCAGCCGTTTAGACTACAAACGCTAACAAATATCCATCCATCCATCTATACTTTCGCATTTATAATATTAGTAAATAAATTATAATATTAGTAAGATTTAACATTATAACTTATAACGTAGCGTGGTAGTAGGCAATAAGTAACGTTGAAATTACTGTAAGTTCCAAAAATCGATTAGTTTATCACACACGGGTATAACCAATACCATATATTTAATAAGGAAAGTACGGAACGATGTTATCTATGATTTCCAAGATTCGTTTGATATGGTTTCCGGTAAAATTGTACCGCAACGTTGGTATGAATCAATGCATTGTTGTTTACTGGAACAGGCATCACCTGATTGTACTATCAGACAGCTTGGGACCTGAGCGAGAACGTAGTCCTTCTAGTGATTAATATTTTCTATCTTCGTCACCGATTATGTTACCATGTGGAAAAACTGGACAGTGTTTCTAAGAATGCTTCGTAAGTACTTGATATTGTTTGTGTAAAATGTTATCAGTTTTTTAAATGAGTGAGCGAGAAGGCAAATTTTCTTTAATCGAGTGTTTTAGGAGTGGAAGCAAAAAACTATCTTTCTAGTTTTTGCTATTTTCATTGTGTCCAAGGAAATCCGCGTTGCATTTTCTTAGTTTACGGTTCGGTAACTTAAAGCATGTTAAATTGTTTAGTTTTTTACTTTTGTTATTTATGAACTAACTTACTTGACTTTAGCCTTTCAGACTATAGTCCTGTCGACCTTTAAAATATGAGCGTGGTTTACCTAAAGTTTTTTTGGTTATTATTTGCTGTTTGACCTAGAATGGTACACAAAACTAAAAAAAAAAAAAATAGTTAGACAAATGTTATGAATTGCCGTTCATCAAGATTCTGACACATATACAGACAAATTATAGTATTATTATATACTTACATATAATGCTCAAATTTTAAGCAACAATAATATCCAAATGTATCTTGACCTTGAAAATCTTTCGTGTAATTTAATTATGTAAAGCAAATAATTTTATGATTATAGCAATGTTATCTATTTCGTCGTTTGCTTCATTCATTATGCTAATGCTGTTGCGTCGCCATTTTATTTATTTTTTTGAGTCAAGGCTCCCGGATTTATTTCTTCGCCTTAACTGTAAGCATGGTTCAATATACGTCTCGAATTACACCTTTGTTCTTTGAAACATTCATGTTAATTTTTACATACCGTTTAATTGTTACGCTCGTCTAATGTTCCTTAGTTTTGAAATGAATGATTTTTTTTTGTAATTTTTAGCTACTATCTTTAAAATTAATGTTTAATAATAATTGTATATGACAGTTATGAGAAATCCGCGTTTACCGACCTTCAACGAATTCAAATTTTTGGCATAATTCCGAGTGTACGGAGAAACCGTTTTTGATTGTGCCATTAAGATCACATTTGCCTACGCCTCTGCCTTGTGAATACAATTAATGTGTTGTGATTGTGTGAATGAATATTTTCGATCGTTGTTCTTGGCATTGCGTAGACGTTAAATTGAAAAGCAAACGTTACTAACTCGTGTCAAAATGTCAATTTGATTTGATAGTTAACTCACAAAGTTTCAATTATTGATTGATTTCTTTTTATCAAATTAGATAAATGTTTTAAATGAAACAAGTTGAATGGTTCTAATTTGCGTGTTTTGATTTAATTTGCATGATTGTAAATTATTCTTTTACTTATTTATTGTATGCATCATTGATACTTTGATCAAAGAAATTTTTTATAAAGTTTTTATTCGTGGTTGTGATTAAATCGTGAGGTATTGTTTTTTGTTTACGTAAATCTGCATTGAAAATTACCGTATATTTTGCCAAAATGTTTGTCATGAGGAAAATATTCATTGAATCATTCTAAGACTTGCTGAAAAATTGTTTTTGGCGCCATAGCTGAATTGTTCGAATAATTGTCACTTGTAACGTTTCGGCTGTGAGTTGGAAATTTGCGCGTGCGCGGAACGTAGTCCGGTGTCGTACAAAACCAGCGGCGAACGCGCGAACTGGCTCAGTTTGATACCAAACATTGTAGAAGCGTGCGCGTTTACATTCACAAATAATTCTATGACTCATACGTCTTATCACAAGTGATTTGTCTCAAGTTTTTTTTTTGGTTAATTAAATTTAAACCTTCAGTGTTACGGTTGTTGGACGTTTGTGGAAGTATTGAACACCGATGTCTCAGTTGGTGCCATATCACCTTCTCAGCAGCGAGCAGGACGAAAGTCTTATGTTCGCTACCATGTTCGACTATCAAACAGACGAATACAATAAGCCAGTGGTGAGTTCATTGCCGTTTTAAACTTTGAAAACTTATTTAGGTTACCAATCATTCGTGACCCGCGTTTAAAACAACTTTCAAAACTTTTTCACTTGTTACATTTCATAACTTATAAATATTCCTATGCAATATGTTTTCTGATTAGATTTTTAATAAAAGCTTCGTTTTTTAATTTATTTATTGTAAATTCGACGTCAACGTATTGCGGGTAACATATGCTTCCAATACGCTACGTAGAATTTACCGTCTGACAGAGGTTTATTATTTATTTTAACTATGACATCACACGTATCAGGTTTTAAGAAAAAATTCAAGGTTATTCCGAAGTTCCAATTCACTATTACTATTTTATACTATAAAATTTGTTTCGAAATTAAATTGGTAGTTTTAAGATAAAACATGTGAGCAACATTTTAAGAAGTTATAGCAGTGGTCGATAGATGGCGTTACTAGTTATGTGAAACACTTTATTTTTCTAAATGCGTAATTTCATGCATGCGTATCAATGATTGGTGATTTTTTGTTTATGCAAATATATTTTAAACATAACTGATAACGTATAGATCTGTATAATATCAATGTACAGATTTACATCTCGTAGTACTCCATTTATTACTCAGAGGCGTAAATATGACGTCATAAGGCCCGTCACTATCCTCCATCTACAAATTGATTGATTGTTCTATTAAATGCTAGGCAGCTGGGAATACTATAGCAGACTATCCTTTTATTTGTATTCCTAGAACATATATACATATTGATATAGCCCATTCACTTTTTACGTCTTATACTGCACATTCTAGAAACTTCGACTGATTTGCTGCGTTTTCTATATTTTGAATGACCTAAACAATTACGTTCTGGTTTTTGTTTTGAGGCTTAGGTCACGTAGACATACTTTTTGTTTTATTATGTTATTATTGTTTATTTAATACTTCTAATCTACATTATTGTAGAATTGTAAGGTCGATTATTTTCATGTCTCGAGTATAAGGTAAATATGTGTATTATTATATCGTTGTTTAAAACGTGATACCTGGAACAACGCGGGCTGTAGCAATAATGGCAATAACGTCACCGACCGCAAACTTGTTTACTTTCAAAACATGTCTCGTAGGTAATATAGTTTATAGTAGCATGAATGAAATCCTTGGGTAATCCCAGTGTGGTGGAAACCCTTTTACAATGTTAAAATTTAAAATTGTAATATGTTCCTCGGATTATAAGTCATCGAATGGCGTTTAAGACTGAATCCCTGAATTTAGGAAGTGTTCCATTGTTACTTAAAATGCAATCTAAGAAATAATTTGAAATGTTTAATATGCAATCTTTATAAAGGTAATGGAAGCGATGTTAATGCAGAGTCGCACGTAGACTGTCTGATGTAATGCATACGCAATAAATTGGACATACCTCGTCTCTTATAGTATAAGATTTTGTAGTCCTTTACAGTGGATTTTCACATTAACGTATGGATTATCTGTTATAGAAGAGTAAAAATCAAAGATAACATATTTTTAATCTATTGTTATAACTCGGCAATTGATCTTTTAAACGAGTCTAAATTGCGCAAGATCGCAACCGGACTCGGGGCGACGCGGTAACCTTTGCGCGGCGAAAACTTCAAGTCCGGCTGACTTGACCTACATTGTACTTGTGAAATTTCTCCTCAACACACCACTTCCAAGAATGCGCGTCCGCGCGGTATTCCCCAAACGTGGTCACGCCATCGTACGATTCTTTTGCAACAATTTACCTGTGTTTAGTGGCTTTAAACCACCAATAGCGTGATTGAGTGTACCATACGATAATGTAGACTTCGGCTCGAATCTATTATATTATTATGAAGAACTTACTATAAGTATAAAAAATCTGATGATGTTTTTAAAAAATCTTGGTCGTCATTCGAAACTTAATGTTCTAATAATTGGAAATTTATCTAGTATTGATAATAGGGTCATTATCGATGTTGGTTTTTTTTATTACTGGAAAAGATGCAAACGAGTTAACAAATTACCGGATGTTGGGTGACCTTTTAAATTATTATGAAATTTGTTTTAGTTCAGGTTTTTATACGATCCTCTAATTTTTGTACATGTTTATTTCTTTTTTTGTACACTTACTATATTTAGTATTAACTGGCTTTCGCCGGCGACTCCGTCCGCGTGGAATTAGAAAAACAAAAGCAAGTAGCCTATGTGTACTTCCAGACTATACTCTACATCTGTACCAAATTTCATCGAAATCCGTCCAGACGTTCAGGCTACAAACTCTAACAAACATCCATCCATCCATTTAAACTTTCACATTTATAATATTAGGATAAATAATATATTTAAAATTCAATGTCAAGTATGCTATATTATCTGTATCTATACCAACATTGGAAAGAGTTTGGAAGCAATATTATGCCTAGGTGACGTGGACTTCATTTACTACTTTTTTCTCTAATTTTGTGAGGGCGAAGTCGCGAGTAAAAGCTAGTTAATAAAGATTCAAACAGTTGAATGATTGTTGCTAATATCGAATCATAAGAATCGAGCAGATGGACGGGTTAGATTGACCGACACCTTTTAAATAGTACCAGCCAATAGAGGCCGGATGTGGGCAATTTGCTTTAATTGTCCTGGAGTCGAGTGGACCCAGGAACGCTGGGAAGACAGCTCTATGAGATGGGCCAAGCAGTTGGTACAAACGTTTGATATAAGTTGGCTCAAACGTTTGGCGCGTTTTATAGCGTCAATAATCTCGTAACAAGCGTATTTGTTCTAGGAATATGAGTCATTACAATACAGCGTATCCGATATAGCGGAAAATCGGAAGTAAACAGTTTAACGGTACATAATAGTATGATTATTTAAATCACACAATTTATATAATAATCTATATCTATACTAATATCATAAAGTGTAAACACACACTTTATTTTGCAGGATGTCAGCCAATACTGCATTTTTTGAATATTTTTCTAACAAAACCTCTGCACCTAGGAAACACTTTGGGTTACATATTTTTATACTATTAAACATAGGGGGTAAGTAAATTGAAAAAAAAAAGTTTATTAATCTGATCACGCAAATGTAGCTTCATATGTTGTTATTAAATAAAAAACAAGTGGTTAAAATCTAAAATTTAAACCATAGATAGTTGTAATTAATTCTGGAATTGTAGTATGTTGACTACTAAATAGTGGTCGTTGCTCAATCAGCTATTTCGTAAGTTTAACCTTTAATGACCTTCGTAAACGAAACAATAAAATTTCAGAAGAAACGAACAGTAAAGGATATTAGTGTTGGCGACCGTCGTAAAGTAAATCGTTCGTTTAAGTAGCTCAAGCCGCGGTAACAAAGGTCTAAAGTGAGTTCTTTATTGGTCCCGCAACAGATAGCCGCGTCCTTATCCATTTTCCTCCATTACACAAAGTGTGCCTATTGTCCGTGCCTTTACAAATTTTTCAAATTTCGAACGGCCCTTTACAAATTGCTGGTCGTAAAAGTTATTGACGTTTAAAGTGCGTTTAATAGCTTGTGTGTTTTTTTTATGTTGTCTTTCTTGCTTCTGTATTTTTTGGTTTAATCGGAACTTTTTAATAACGGACCGAACAGGTCTAAATTTTGGATTCATAGGTATTTAGTTTCAGTAACAGTGTAAAGTGAATTTCAGAATAATTAATATAATATGATATACAGAAAAAAACGTAAAACTTAGTCGCTTGTAGCGGGCGCACACCTTTGACTAAATTATCGCACAATAGTTGTGTAATTGTCGATTGTTTCGCAGTCGATACAACTGTTTAGTTGCACAACTTTATCGAGTAGTGTGCGCACCTTAATATAAGCTCATAGCAAATAATGCGGGACTAAACAGTTGCGCGATAGTTTAGTCAAAGGTGTGCGCGCGTTATATTTTTTTATTTTAACTAACTTGTCTCGACTTTATTGTCATACAAGTCGCAGTAGCATGGTACGTGCAATAACTGGGGTTGTTACCTGCCACCGGAGGCAGTCCGTCATCCCGGGCTCAATAAATACCACCGCCCACGTAGCTGTCACCGAAACGTTTAGATATGACCCTTTGTGTGACATTTGATGGCACATCAAAACATCCTGATTTAAATGTTCTATTAGTTTTTAAAGTTTTTTTGCATGTTGTAGTTAAAAAATAATGTTGTTTTGTGGTTAAAAAACCTTTTAAAAATACTTAGTTTCAGTTAAATTGTTTTTATAGGTTGTGAAGACTATATTCGAAATACTACAAGATGATTTGTTGAATGAGAAATAGACTTTTACACAATACAATTTTAAATTAAATAAGTTTATTTACTTAACATTTAAAACACAAATATTAAGTTACATCTTAATATTCGTGTTAGTGGCGCTAATAATCATTTTAGATTTCCTGTTGTTTTAGTAAACGGTGTTGTAGTTTACTTAATAAATGTTTTGAATAATTCTAACTAAAGTGTATGTGATTAATACGTTTTACGCTCGTGTTTTACATAGAGAAGGTCGATTTGTCGTTGATGGATTACTCTGTTCGTTGCTTTAGCTACGCTTTTTATCCAACAAACACATTCTTTAAACGCACAAAGACCCGCTTCCAACCTCTGGTGGTTATTAAAACTCTATGCGTGATTTATAAAGAACTGAATGACAAGAATGCACTGGCATTGTTTTTTTATCCCTTTTATTTTTTTAATAATGAGAAGTGATTAAAGCAGCCAGCATGTTGTTTTTTATTCATAAAGGAAGACAAGTATACGAGTTCTATGACAACCTATTAAAATATTAACTATGGAAAGCTTTTTTTTATAAATATCACTGTTTCTTTATCCTGCCACAACAAAACCATATGATAATCTCTGTTTTTAGAGACTTAAATTAAACCATTTTGTTTTCTCTCTGAGCGTCGGTGGCTCAGTGGTTTAAGCACTTGACTTGTAATCTACAGGTCTTGGGTTCGAATCCCGCCATGTACCAATGTGATTTTCGATTTTTCGAAATTTCATATGTACATAGTTTAACCGACGTTCTTACGGTGAAGGAAAACATCGTGATGCAACCTGCACATATCGGCGAAGAAATTCAAAGATATGTGTGAAAACCAACCCGCACTGGGCCAGCGTGGTTGACTACGGCCTAGTCACCCTTTATTAGGGTAGACTCCGAGCCCCTCGGTAGGGACATGTAGTGAGCTGGTGATGATGTTTTCTCTCTTATTATTTTGATGTCATATTTAAGACGTAATGGTCAATAACCTTACTTAGTCGTTATCGAACAAAAATAAGACTATACCAATTGTCTTGTGAACCGGTACATCTCAATATTACAGAAAGCGGCACTTTACTGTTTACACAAAACATTGTCCACTCGAGTAGACATCTTTTAAAACTATAGTTATAACACAACAAAGGAGGTTGTAAACCTCTTTGCTGTCAAAATTCCGCAAGCGACATTCGTAGACACTTTTTTCTGAAAGCTTTTAAAATCGCCGGCGAGTATTGTGTGTGGGTAAGGGTGTAAAGGTACAGTTAAGGTGATAGTTAGGGCCATGTAAAGTGCGGTGAGTCATGCGTAAGGCATGTTCGGCATTCCGACGACAGGACACACGAGTAGGCATGTGAATACCTACATCTCTCGATTATTAACCGGCTAACGAATTAACATAAAATTGCAATTTGTTTACAAATATTTAGACGTTGGGCAGTCGTGTAAGGGCTGTGTAGCTAGAAAACTAGACAATGACAGAATAGTGTAAGTAATTTGAAAAACTATGGAAAAATGAAACAAGAAAGTACTTTTCTACATGCACCATACAATTATTATTATTAATATAAAAATCAAAGTTATCTATGAAGAACGGGCTGATAGTGCTGCTAGTTATCAATTAAAACAAAGGAGAAGCGATAGGTTCGCGCGCATTTTCTTTGTTCTAGACAGCAATAGTAATGACGTCACAATGCTGAATGCTGCCGATATCCAAGCCAGCTGCGGAGTCCTTGTGCCGATTATGGTCAAGAATCGTGCTCACTGCTCTATACATTACTGACATTTTCCACGTTTCCGCCTCAACTGCCATATCGAAAGATGTCATAGTTACGCACGTGCATTATTGTTATTAAAATACTACGCAACCTATATTACGCGATTGAAGTAACCCGCTAAGGCATGTAATGGTCCGTGAGAAATAGGATACGTTCATTCAAAAGGCATTCAAAGGTTGTATGTTTATAAACTGTTTAACGGAAAAAAACTTAGTCATCTTTTAAATAGGTTAATGTAAATTACTTTAAGCTACATACGACTCATGCCTAATATTCCATCGAAAATTACAAAGAAACATTTTCTGTTAATATTGCAGGGTTGGAATATATCTGAACATTAAAAGAATCCGTCTCCATAGATGTAACTGCATAACCAATAGGGTGACTCCTGATGAAGTAAATATACTTGAAAGAAAATCTAATATACTAAAGTTGGATATTTGACGGATGACCGCGTAAAGTGACAAAGGTCCGTAGCTCCGTATGGTTATCAGATGCTATTGAAATTGTCCCTCAAAGCTTTGGTTGGAGCTCGGTCCGGGCCCCAGCTCGCACGTGAATTGATAGACGGCACAATAACATCACTCCAATACCCGCCATTATTTAATGAACCCTCGTCACTTGGAAAGGTCAAATTATTTGAAGAGATTAATCTCGTTATTTATGTAGGCTTAATTCCGGACGAATATTCCCTTCGGTCGAATTTTGTATGAGTTCTTATTGTGTTTTAATTTTTTATTTATTTACGAGAGTTTAAATTGATATTGTGTGTTAGGTAAACCACTAAGCGGTTTCATTCTGAATGGAATTCTCTAATACGTTGCATGGTCTGTCATCCGTACGTCAACAATTGCGGTTTTTCAAACAATGCAAAACTTTCATGCGTGTTTCTTTCACAAATGTTACCATAGCCACATTGTATATTGTTATGGTATTATAGATATTAGTGTTTTGTTGGGATTAGCATTACCATACTTGATATTATAATAATAGAATAAGGATATACCTTTGGCTACTTTGTAATTAACTCGATTGCACAGGAACAGTGACTTTTCCTACCCTTCGGGGTTTTAGAGGTTACAACTTACATGTTTATCTTATTGCTATCTCTCTCTTTTTTAAGCATATAAAGGGTTGACAATATGCATTTATTACTTACAGCAGTGAAAACCTACAGTTAAGTCGACGAGTCGAAGTATAATTTATAGGGGTGTGCCGTATCGAGAGTGTAACGCACTCGTAAACATTTACGAGTTCGGCAGCTTTTTCACCGCGCGTTGCACTTAAATCATCGTCTTTTTAGGCGACACCATACGATTCCAAGGAGGATCACAATGTCCGTCGTAAATTTTGAGTTATAAATGAACGCATTCATTTTGTATAGTGCGAAATTACCGAATGATTGTGACTAAAATGGCGACTTGTATTGCGCGGTGCGATGATATACTCGTAAAACTTTTTCGTTGCACCTTATTTTTATTAAATAACTTAAGTATAAATACGTATGTAGATGTATTCTTAAAACGAAACTTAAATCTTACTAATATTATAAATGCGAAAGTGTAGATGGATAGATGCAAGGATGGATGTTTGTTAGAGTTTATAGCCTAAAACACTGAACGGATCTCGGTTAAATTTGGCTTAGAGGTAGAGGATAGTCTAGAAGAACTCATTGGCTACTTACTTGTTTTTTCTTCAATTATACGCGGATGGAGTCGCGGGCGAAAGCTAGTGATGATTAAATATTGAAGTTCAAAATGTAATACAAAACAGATATTAAATTAAAATCATAATTAAATTGGTGCTTTTAAAATGATTCAGTTAAATACTACTGTATTTAGTTATATTTTGTATGTGTTTTTGTAGAATCTAGTGTTATTCTTTTGTTATATAATTTCTGTGGCGGGTTTCTTTACTTGGCATTTAAAGATTTATCAGCAATCAGAGATCTGATGATAAATTCATTTGCGTTTAAAGATGGGAAGATATGTATTTACAAAGGTTGTTACTTGTATATTCCGAATTAATGCGTTTCGACCGACTGGCCGTTCGGAGCAATTCGCCGAAACCAATTTTGTATTTAGCTACTCCCACGCACTTTGTAATTTCTGATTCCTTTTAAAAAGGTCATATTTTGTTGTAATTTTATTGTTTCGTTCTTATCTATCTGTACCTTTATTCTTTTGTCTATAAATAATACAAAGAACACAAGTGTGCAAATGGGTTTTTTCGAAAAGGACTATTTTTGTTTTCGAAAAGTGTCTAATCTTCATTTCAATTGTTTTTCATTGAGTAATCTTGCACTAAGAAAGTACACGAAATAAAATACGTTGAGTTATTTCGCGAATTTTCACGCATTTAAATTTGCATAGGGTCAATGTTTAATTTGGTGTTGGTTTGTAATTACGAAGTGTAAGGTCACGCTATTGCACCGAGGTCGTTGAACTTTGCACGTCAGATGTAAGGAAGCAAACACGTATTCGCGGTTGTTATTATGATTAGTTACGCGTTTATTTATCTAATGGCCCACTTAGTAGAATTTAATTTGCCTAAACTTATTGTTCGTGGAAATTTAAAGCTACAGGCTCTCAGTGTCGTTTTTATGGTTATTTAAGTGGTCCCTTAGTGCAGTCCTTGTTGTTTATATTTCAACTCTGATACGTTTTTTATAGTAACGAATATGAACCTTTCCTCAGTGTTATGATTTTCCTCATTGCCTCTCCCTCTTGTAGACCTAGTTCAGTTTGTTTTGGTTTTCTTTACAATGGTTGGATCTTGAGCGTGTTTTGTTATATTTATGGTAGCTTAAGTTTTACTTTTAAAATTGGATACCGTGTGTGTGAATTTAAGGGTGACTTTCATGTTAATGTACTTGAAATCAGTCTTAAAAGAGTCAAAGTTAATACTATAACACAAATTAAAGTATGTTTTCCTTGTTATAACGATGTTGGATGTAGCTAAAATCTTTGTAATTATAATTTCCCCATATGTTTATACGGATAATGAGGTTTTATGGTTAAATATTTGTTTATGTGGCAACTAAAAGGGGATAAAGTTATTTCAAGCTTATGACGCACAACTTTTGATAGGCTGTTATGTACAGTTTCAATTTAATAGTCTATAAAATATTTACTCTGTAGTTCAAGCTTAGAACTTTATTTTTTCTTTTTGGTACTCATCAATAGCTATGTGTCTATGTTTTTACTGACCAAAATAAGGATAAAGTAAGTTTACGAGTGTACTTGACAAATAGCAGATTAATGTGGGAATATCTTATTTAAAGATCTTTTGAAGTTTCAGTTGAGTGGTTGTAAGGCCGTAGTGTAATAGGTGTATAAGGTTTGCTATAGGTTTGGTAAGTGCAGCTTCATAGGTGGGCATGCCGCTGGTCGTGCCTGACGCGGTCGCACTAATTCAATTATTCTGTTTATGCAGCCAGCGGATCGCGTTGCATATTGAGTTTCAGACGTACTTCGCGCGCCCCAATTAGGCGCCCGCTAAAAAGGCCACACTCCGCCCCATTGTGTATCTGTGCCGGTTTCGTTTTGTAATAAAATTTCCTCGTCTTTTAAGGACACTTCGAAAGTCGATTCCGGTGCATTGTGAAATTGCGTAGGTGTGGTGCATAATGCGGGCCGTCTGGCGTCGGGTGCCGGGGTGTCGGGCTGCACCGGCGCCGGGTGGGGGCGTAGGCGTCGCCGGGGGGCGTCGCGCCAGGCTTATCAGCCGGCGGCGGGGCCGCGCGCGAGCCTCACTCCACGTTCCGCCGCCGGCCGCGCGCTCGCTCCGCACGCACCGGCTCCACGACCGAAACCTTTGTCCGGCCGTGCCATAATATTTACATACGTCCTCTGCCCCGAGAGCTCTAGGGGTTTTCCAGACATCTGGCTGTTGTTTTTGCCGCGCGCACGCGTCTCGTGCGCCGTGACAAGTTTCGACAAGTTAGTTTTTTTGTTAAAGTTCAAAGAGGATTGTTTGTGTTGTGTGCTAAAAATTGGATTGCCACTTGCAGTGATTGCGGGAGCAGTTGGTAAGTAACATAATAAGTTATATCAAACTGTTTTTTTATGATGAAGCTTTTAAAATTTGTAAGCTGTGTAAAGACCGATCTTAGTTGATGAGATAGTATTATGATGTGATGAGAGGTTGGGGCGCCGCGACGGCGACGCTGCGCGCGCGCCGTGTCATCGCTCGCGGTCAGTTGAACGAACCCCGGCGGCCGGCGTCAACGTTGCCATAATCGCGATTATTTGCATCGCCATTGTGCCCACCGCGGGCCTCGAGCGTGCCTCTAATTGCCGCGCTAAGCCGATGGATGAGCTCTCGGCTCTCGGCTCGTCACGCATCCATCTTCAATACAAATTGGAACCAGAGAGCCGGTCGCTTGTCGAGCCGTGTTGTTCGCGCGTTACCCTTTAAAGATATTCTGTTAAACAACCCTTGCCAATTTATTTCTTTGTACAAACTAGGTCAATTACTCGTATACACGTTTTGTTTCTCATGTCGCACCATAGCTCTTAATACTACAAATCTATTATAATCGGTTAAAATATTATCTTATTAATTTTTACTTAAAACATCTAAATGTACTCTTATAAGATGAGTGTAATTTTTGTAAAATCTAAGTTAATCAGTGCATACTATAATGTCTGCACATTGTATTGCGCTGGTCCGTTATCTACGCTCGGCTATTTCTGGCCTGAGTACTCTAAAATTCTGTATCTAAGAATAGTAGCGCTAAATTTAACCACCGTGACTTGGCCTGTGTATGTTAAACTAGCCACCGAGATTTGTAACACCTGGGATGTCTAATTATAGTGGTATAGAAGATAAATAGTGTGGCCAGAAGACAATTCATGGGTCAGGTCAGTTCATTACAACAAGATTTATTTTTATCCGTATTAAGTAAAACTTCTTAGAGCATATCTGCTACAAAATTGTTTAACTAATGGTTTCTTAAACAGTCGTAGTGTCACTAAATTTACATTAAGTTGCATCTTGGCCACTAAAAAATGACTAGTGGAATAATAAAAAAGAAATTAGTTTAAAAATTATAAATGTTCGTTTTAAATGTCTATGCGTAGATAGTCCTTGCCTACTATCGGGTGATAATCACAGCGATAAGATTAAAAGCAAAACGCGGCAAGACCGGACCTGTACAATAAACAATTGCTTTCAAGTGCGCTAATGCCCTGTGTATACAGTGATAACGGCCATTTCGAAAATTCCCGGTAAGGGCACTTCCAGTAACGTGCCACAATATCTATGTAAACAGGAATCTAAGACGCAATTCTTATCAATTTTAATGACGTCATTTGAAATTCTTGAGAAAGAAGTAAGGTTTTACCTAAAAATTTCGCTACTGTTAAAGAAATGGTCAACCAGATTTTCTATTATAATATTTTTTGCACTTTGATGGAAACGTTTTTGGTGGCAAATTAATATTCAGTTTTAAAGCTATAAAATATTACATAGTTTTTAGTGACAATAATGTTATATACATTTTAGTTTGTTAACCACAAAAACATTTGAAATAAATTTAGTAAAGGTTGAATTGCTGCCAAAAGTGTCCAAGTTGTCGTCTGAAGTACATTTGTGTACAACAATTGAATATATTCTAGCGAGCATATCGTATGCATAAATCTCTATATTGTTTTCTTTTTTATTTTGATTCAATCGGCTAGACGCTGTGTCCTGTTAACAATTCCATAAATGCATATAAATTGTACACGAAGGTTTTATTATTCAAGGTGCGTTAAACGTGTTGGGGCTCTTCATGAAAACAGTAAAAAGAAACAAGTTTATGGACGCAATCTCGTCTATCGAATATAATTTTTGCGAAATTACCTGCACGCGTTGGCAACATACGAAAAAGCTCTTTCGACTTAAATGTCATGTGCACTATTACTTAAAAATCGAAAAATGATTGCTCTGTTTATGCGCAATCACATAAATAATAATATTATTTTGAATATTATATAAATAAAGAAGTTATCTAAACACTTTATAATAAGAATCTAGTTATTGTATAGATATTAAGTTTCAGTAAGTCCATATAAAATCACTACGGATGTCTAGTTTTTTTTCAAAAACGTACATAAATCCTGTTGCAGTCTGTGCGGGCGATTTAGCTTGGATATCTTTATACTCGCGTCGTACGCCCCACGATCCTTGGGCTTTATGCCAAATTGACGCCAATTATACCATACTAGTTATCAGTCCTTTACGAACTACGCCGTTCATGATTTAATGCGCCCACCTCATTGTTTTTGTTTTAAAGTATTATACATTAAACGATTAAAAATAGTCACTAAGGAGCATTTTTAGAGTTGTAGTCTGAAAAATCTACACTTAAAGATTGTCTATGTAACAATTAAATTAGTATGGGAATAAGCGTGGCATACGAATTCAACATTATTATATGAATAAAACAAGGAAATCAAGTAAGTAGATAGAAGGTAAATTATAGTAAGGTAAAAGTTTGTTAACGGCACAAGAAGTGTAGAGCGTAGTTAAGAGCTGTGATTGTGAAACGTTTCGCGATAAGTGCACGTGTTTGTTGAGGAGTTCGTGGAAGGGCGATAGCGCGACATGGTCGGGCAATTCGGATACCTTTATCAGTCGACGATAAGCCGACAGCCGGACTCCGCCCTCGCGGAATTTGAAAAGTTTCTTATCAACTCTCGTACGCCTTTTACTAAGCATCGAATGTTATAGTATATTTAGTTATTATTTAATTATTTTTAATTAGGATTCCTTCGTTTATGAAGTCTTTGTACTTAATTTACTGTGAAAGGTCCAAGACAAATGCAATTAACTTTAAAAAACGAAGAAAAATCTATCTCTGAACTTACTGCCATATTCAGATACAGTGGCTATGTACCCTGCCTGAGGATGTGTCCTTGAATTAGATTTATAAAATTAAATCTACGCTAAGGGACTCCCTTGGTCATAATTAAACGACTCTAAGTCTGGCAGTTTTATAAGACACATGATATAATATTGCTGATGCAATAGTATCGTAAATACATATGAATAAAATAGATTACTACTGTTTGTGTAATGTCGAAGGAAAAACTCGATTTATCCTCGAGGCAGACGGCGTGTGACGTCACTAGGTAGAATTATCTGGTGGTGCTTGTCGGTGCCAGGGTCGCTGGGGCGGCCTCTCGCGTACACGATAAATCGGTACTTTAGGCCGCGCCCGCGCAACGTAATAAAGGACCGTATACATTCACCTAAATGAAATTTATAAAAAAAAAATGTTTTTCAAAATTTCAATAATAGAAATATTTAATGAAAACGTTAATGGATTTTATTAACAATAATAAAAAGGCTCAAACAATACATACTATCAAGAGGAAAGATAAGTTTGTTTGTAATGAGTAAACTTGGAAAATACAGACCCAAATTTGATAGTCTTATAAATTGTAAAATGAAGGCTTTTTTGTTATAGTCATGTAAATATGTATCTAAGATCATATTATTTAAGTATTTATTAATTATTTATAAAATTAATTCTTGCATATGGATAATAACTTAATATTCATGTCATTAAACATTTGCGAGGTAAATGCTCTCGAAGTGAGTCGTAAAACTGTGACATCGTCACATTACGAAGGCAATCGGCGGTCAACTTGATTGTGTTCGCTCGAAAAAATATTACAAGCAATAAAATACACGGCCCGCTATGGAAGCCCGTAGCGTACCTCAAAAGAAATTTGCATAAGCACGGTCGAGCACAAAGCCTTTGTCTGTCCGTTCGTCGCTCGTCTGCGTCGCACTGAGTTTCACACGAGGACAGATCCAGTGCAGTATTGCTATTGTTTGAACTCCACTGTTAAACAATAGTGTTCTGTTTCGACACTATCGCACTGTTCTGCCTTACTGTACCTCTCTCGTGTGAAACTAGCATAACGCTCTTTACTGTATGTGTACTGCGTAATTTACGCATTTGTGTTGGAACATAAAGGGCAACTATGTTCGGGGATACGCAAGTGTGAAGTCCAGTGTCAGTATACTAATGCAATATCATGTAAATAAGGCAGAGAAAAGGTTTCTATTTGTTGATTGGTTATAACAATTGTTTTAGATTGTTTCTTATTTAATTTTCATAACTAAATCACCATAGTTTTGTGAAAATAATTTCATTCTATAAAATTACTGTTATGACCTTGTAAGCACAATAGTTCGTTAGAACATTCATGTTTATTTTGTCTATTGTATTATTTATCTTTAACTAGAGCATAATTCTGTGAACCCTTGGCTTACCTTGACCTCGACCGCGGCTTGACATACGTTGTTAGGTCGAACATGAATTCAGATACGTTATAGAAAAAGTCTCGTAACATTATAATAATTGCGTCAATATTTAGTGCTAGCCTATGCTATTATTATTACAAACAGTACCCTTAAAAGTGTGTTACTTTATAATATATCTAGTTGCACTTAATTTTGATAGGATTGTTAAAGAGCTTTTAATGCGTAGGAATTTTTCAATACAATAGAAACATTGGTGTAACTCTAAATGTTTTCGATTGCTCTGTCACTCGCTAAGCGTAGGTATCCATTGCCGGGAACATTGTTTTCCTTGCTTTATTTTAAAACGGAACAATCGAATGAGCTGATATAAGCGTTCAATTACTGCGTATTGTTAACCTTGTTAATATGATAAAGTATGAAATAATGTTTTGCATTAATATGTTATAATTATTTTGTTACAAAAGAGTTTCTATACATATTAAAACTAGTTCGTCTTTAACGTATTTCAGTTCATTTGCTTTATTAAGTTTTATTGTCAATTTAACATCATTAGATAGTCGTTTACCATATAAAATAGTTATTTATATGAAATGTTAACTCATTACACAGAAGAATTTTATAATTACAGCGAAAGTCTAAAGTGGTCGTAAGAAACGGAAGGAGCACGCTTTGCCTTGTTATGTGGGCGACGCAATTAAAAAATTAAATAAAACAAGACGGGGTACTGTACCGACTACAAAGTGTCTTTGCCCCGACGATCTGTTTGAAAAAGGAAAAAAGGCAATGGAAGTGGTAAAGATTAAAAATATATTGCATACAAGTTATTTTTGTAATACAAACCGCTGTAGATTAAGGTAATCCACGACGATTCTTAGAAGCAGGTTTCAAAAAGTCTAGTGTTCATAATAAAACTATAATACACCAGGTGGATTCTAATAAATGTAGTCTATTTTACTTCTGCTTAAAATGTAAACACCGACTGTAAACAAAGAAAATGCGTACTAATCATATTAGTACTTTGTGTTGATATAATTTTGTTATAGTCGACAAAGCATTTTGTATAGTATTGTATATACATAAGACTGTGTTATTATCGAGTATATATGGCGATTTTTCAATTGCGACACAGACTTCTAATTAATTATTTCGAGATAATGCGCATACGCAAGCTGTAACCGTACCCCGTTAGAGAGACTGCGATTTGTTGGCACACGAATGTGATTCGCGTAACATTTCAATGTGTTAGGATTATACGGTCTTTGTTCAACGATCGCGCAGCTGTCGCTTATCGTTGGAACAATAATATGCCGATTTAAAACACTTCTCGGTAACAGATAACCTGTTATGCCCTTTATGCATTAAATCTTTATAAACTTGTTTTGGTGTTAATTACCAAACATTTTCCAATTAAATTAACATATGTAGTATATTTGTAATGTTAATATTTTTAAAAATATATTTAAAATAAGTTTACAAGAATATTAGTATTATTTCTAAGATGCAGCGAAATTCTAGATCGTTGCTAGATAAATAGATTTTTTTTTTATTTGTTGTTGAGACAATAGACAAATGTAACGCAAATGTAATAGTATTAAACCATTCATAAACGAAGCAATACTTGTATAATAAACAAAACCATGCAAAAGAAGTATGTATCTCGCATTATTATCGCACTAAAATAGGTATTCATCCGGAGTGAAGTTGTCAAGGAAACCATTTGTGCCTACATTGCCATACATTACTGTTTGAATGCTAAGAACTATTCATTACTATTCATTAAACATAATTGTATTGCAACTGACTGGTTGTAAAAAACTGTTGAAAGAAAAAAAAAACGCGTTATACTTTTTTATTTCGGTGAAGTTTGCGGTCGCTGGCGCCGCGCGGAATGCCCGCCATTTCCGGACGATATCCGGTCCTCCGAATGGCGCCAAAGCATCCCGCAACGAGATAACCTACTCGTAGCATAAATACGCAAACAACGCAAGCTTGATATAAATAGTGCCTAGATCATTGTTGAAAATATTGTCCTAAATCGACTTTTTGCCTGCTTTCCGTGTTCGTGCCAGTTTTTCCAGTTTTCTCACTTCACTTCCTTGTTGTTAGCCTTCAGATGTCTAGTTAGCTTGTACACTTAAGATTATATTTTATGTTAACAAAGGCGTTTTACAACAATGTAAGTTTCATAATTTTCGTACTTTCAATCAAATAAAATGAAAAACATTTTACTATACATATTACTTTAAATAATACTTTACCTGTTAAAAAATAAAGACACAGTAAACTTCGATTTATTTTTTACTTAAAAATTTCAATGCAATAAAAAATGCATTGTAAAGTTTTAAAGATTTTTATTTTATTAAGTACTTCGCTTACAGGTGCAGTAATAAATTAATATACTCTTTCTGTATATTTAAATATATTACATTGTTTATAGATTTTTTAGCGTGCCTATGCGTACGAAATGGAATATGTCTTAACTAGTGTCGTATGAGCGGCGTTTTCACTCGATGACTCATAGAGGCGTGAATCATTCGCGCAATCGAGTTTTTGAATCGAGTCCGTCGAATACGCGTAGTGACCCGCGATAGAGCCGACCGTATGACTCACGCGGGTTTTCCTAGAAATGAGCTGTGCGTTTTTCATGAAAATCAAGGTCGGGTTTTACGAACGGCCCGAACTTCAGTGTTTTGAATGAATTATATTCATTATTTAATATTATATCATTTATTAGTGTAACAAGTAAAACTTTGCCGTTTATTTTTAATTTATAAATAAGAGATTCATTAGGACAGTGTCACATGACATTTATGCTAATATAATTGGTGAATTAAAATAAAAAAATTGTATAGGAATTAATTTTTCAACAAGATTAACGAAGATTTAAAACACCTCTTTTTACTCTATAAAAGATATGTTAAATATTGATCAAACGGTATGTAAAACCTTCAACCCTTTCAAAGACAGGTGAATAACATTAGGGTGCGGGCAAATGAGAATGCATCGATCGCGTGCCATTCAAAGAAATTTCATTTTCGTTCTACATACTGATTTTCACTTTCCTTTATAATGGCAAGGGGAAAAGGCTTTACCTTTTCTTAGAACTTGGCATTGTTGAAAATTAATAATTTCGTTGAATATTTAATTAAAACAAATTCAAGAAACAATTAACTTGACCATTGTTTAGTTCGTAAAGTATTAAATCAAAAACATCTAAACGATTTAGGATGTAGTGTAATTGTGAAATGTAATTGATTGACAATAACAATAAAGTAATTTATTGAAGTTTCTTGTTCCTTTTGTATAATAATGACAGTCGGATTCATCATAGGGTTTTATTTGTAATCGTCGCTACCTTATACCTTTTTTAAAAGTTTCTGTTATAATCATAACTTTAAAATTGACAATATAAGGTTAAGGGAATGGTGGTTGGACGTGTGCCAGGCGTCGATTTGTTTTATTATTCGCCAAGCGACGGTCACTGTCGCGCCACCCGCCGCCGACCCACCGCCGACCCGCCGCCGCCTGCTGTCGGCCCGCCGTCATGCATGTCTTGCACCGAAACTAAATCATTTACATTTTATTCTCAATGTTAATTGCATTGCCAGTTATTTATGCATGCATATTGCATTAAAGTTGAGATGTTTAACATGGCAATAATTGATATATCATGGATGACAGGGAAATGAGACGAAAACTATTAAAATACTGCCATACAAATAAAAAAAAGGATAGCTATTGTAGTTTACTTATACTAAAATAAGTTGAGTGTCTAATGTAGCAGTAATGAATATAAAGCTTCCGTATAATCAGACTAGCAGCTTGTAGTTTATGGTCCCTTTCCCATATGAAAGATTTTTTCAAATCTATTTATCCCCCAGTTTAAAAGCGTGAAAACATAGCATAAAATGTGTCGTAAGTGTGTGCTTTTTATTGAAAATAGTATTATTCAAAAATATGCTGTGATTGCTGACATCCTACGCCACAAAATAGTGTGTGATTACGCTTTATTAGTATAGATAGTACAGATAATTTGTTTGTTTCTTTAAACATAAAGCTTACAGTTTGTATTTCTTATTTGGCTGTGCATATGTACGTTATATCTGTGGTGCGCGGCTCATTAACTGAACGCTAATTGCAAACACTAACAGCGTTGCTTCAGTTTAAAGGATTCCTTGAACCGATTCTATGCAGCCTCTGTTTGAAGATCTGTTGTATCTCACATTGATATACAAGTGTTATTAAAGTCAAAGTATAAACAAGATTTCAATACCGTATGTTTGAAAATATATTGACCCTCTCAAAGTATCCATTATTTTATAGCGTCAGTTTTAAAGATACAAATAGCTGATCTTTTTACGGCAATAAACCAGGAGTCTTTGCAGAATAGGAAAAAGGGAATTTTTATGTATGACATGATAAAATGTTGAAATTTGAACTGTATTGTATACTAGCTTTCGCCCGTGACTTCGTCTGCGTGGGATTAAAAAAACAAAACTGAGCAGCCTATGTGCTCTTCCAGACTATCCTTTGCATCTATACCAAATTTCATCCAAATCCTTTTAGTCGTTTAGGTTTCAAACTCTAACAAACATCCATCCATCCATCAAAACTTTCGCATTTATAATATTCATATGAAGTATGATTTATGAATATTAGTAACACTAGTAACGTCATTGCTATAATTGCCTTTGTAAACAATCCACAATAGCCAATCATTAAGTTAACTGTAAAAATGTTTTAACTTTAACGTTACTTAACATTTCAACGGACATGTCTGCAAGTTAACGAGTTATTTCCATTATATCGGAGTACTTCGTTTTCCTTCTTTGCTATTTAACATATACTTAAGAAGTTAATTACTTGGACCATAAAAAGGAATATATTAATTAAACAATCATTTGCTATACGTAATTTACTTTACTATGTTAAGATTCTGAGTTAAATCCTAGCTTTTAAAAAAGGCGTCCGCGCAGAATTAAAAAAAAAAAACAAAAGTAAGTAGCCTTGTGTTCTTCCAGACTGTCCTCTACATCTATACCAAATTTCATCGAAATCCGTTCAGCCGTTTAGGCTACAAACTCTAACAAACATCCATCTATCCATCCATCCATCTACACTTTCGCATTCAGTCTGAGTTATCATAATAATATTATAAATGCTCTATACTGAGTTTAGAGGTCGATGAATAACGATTTAGTCTCAAATAATTGCTTACCAGGATCTTTACTTGTACTCATTTCTTCATTAAATTTAATCATTCTATTACTTCTATACTTGATATTTTATATGCACTTATGCTGCGTTTCTGATGTTTCCACTTAATTTACCAATATCTAGCGATTCATTTTTAGGTTGATGTTTCAACAGAGTAAAACACAATTTACGTATTTGAGAAACGCATTTCATGAATTTATCGAAACAATAACACTAATTAATGGTTTAACTTAGCTGGGAAACCGGGCATTAGTTAATATTTTAACTCCCGTTCGCCTACGTTCTTATGCAGCTGGTTATCGTCTGTCATTAGGCGCCACTCCTCCCTTGCTAATACCCTTTCGGATGCGTTCAGTCGCCGGCCGTTGGCCTTATTCCACGTGCCCACATATGTCCCGTTCTTTGACTCCTATTTAATTGTTTTATGGTCATATCCTTATATTTAAAATATATTGAAGTTGTATTTCTCCAATTTATTTTATATGTAAATTTATGATTGCATTTTTAGAGGTTTTTCCCTTTGTCATAACCATTTATGTAGTTTTGGTCGCTTTTCCCGAGTGTTTATAATTTAGTTATTCAGTTTCCGCTTTTATTGTTATTTAGTTATATACAAACTATTGTTTTGCAACAGTTAATTTCCTGTCAATCGAATTAATAATTCATCATCAACTTATTTAGTCATAAAAATTAATGTTATTATAAGAAAAGATTTAGTTATTATGTGTGTTCGGTGTGACAGTACCGGGGTGGGCGGGTCCCACCTGGTCGGTCACGCGGCGGCCACGTGCTCGTAGTACGCACTACGCAACGTACAGTGCCGTGCTCGAGACAGACCTTTCTATATCACGCTGTATTTATTAATTTCTACGCGGTACAGACCTCAATTCATAGGACTGGTGATATAATAAGTTCTTTGCGAGACCGCTACAAAGGCAACCTTTGTTTTAAACTGACCTTGGGTGCGCGGGAAATGCAATAAACTTATACGAAGAGTAAGGAAACGGTAAAAACTTTCATAATATTACGTAACTTATTTCTCGATTTTCTGATTATTATTGGTTATTTTTCAAAATGAACAAAATCGTCTTATAAAAGTTAATAAATACTTTTAGTATTCTGATTGTATGGAAGTTGTTCGTATTCCTACTGCCATTAAGTAAGTACGACTGTACCGTACACAGGATTATTTGAGACTGTATTTTGCCTCTGTTGAAATTCATTTCATAAAATGGAAATTTTTGATCACAATAAGGACAAGTCCATCTTTATCGAAAGTCATGGTGATTACGAAGACAACATGTTTACTTTATTTCGTTCAACTTCGCACTTGACCGCGCGCGCAGCAAATTATGTTCTTACTTCTTAGTGTTTTGGTAGTCTAAAAATCCAATATACCGAAAAAAACTCATAGAACTAACATACGTGTTTTTTTGTATTTGATTTCGTTCCTGCATTTCCAGGAAAAATAAAACGTCACGATGAATTCTCCAAATCTAGCGACAAGTTGCACCGTTTTTGAGGAAAACAACACGGTTCGGTGTACTAACGAACACATAACCTCGCATGCCAGAGAGGAAAATACGTCGTGCGATAAACGCTGTTGTACCAAATTAAACATTTTGTTGTACCTACTACTAGTGGACCGGAGTGGTTATCACGAATATTCGTGAGAACGTTTTCGCAACGTCATCGACACACGACACACATTGTATAACACACAAACAAACAAACCTCATACTTTTTTTCGATTACGCTACGACTACATTCTTGCAACTCGCACACAAATGTTCGTGATAGACCCTCTGTAACCCACTAACGACGTAATAATGACATTCCTGTGTTATTTAAAAACAAAACACAAAAGCATGGAGTGTCTAATGATGTCTAGTTTTTTTATAACAAATGAAGCTAAGATAATTGTTGGGTAAGATTCCAAATAAAATGAACTTTGCTCTTTAAAATTTACCTGCTTCCTTAATTTTAATCAGAAATTGTAAAGGAAGTATGTAAAAGATTATAATAACATGATAATGTATGCTAGGTAATAATTTTATTTAACAGTTCTGTCTATACAATACACGCGATGTAGTCGAGTCCATGCTCCCTTAGATAACAGCATTGGGTATAGGTATGGCCACGTGCGGATAACGGCTACTCTTATCTGTCTGACGTATTTCATACCTATACGTACATAGATTTAATATTTATAATGTAATAACAGTATTTTAATATAAATATTTTAATTGAAAATATTTTTACTATACAGAACATTAAGCCTTTGGGCAAAAAATAGCAATTATTGAATCCGCATCATAGTTGAACTTCATTGTACATAGACAATTTTTATGTAGTGAATATTTTTATATATGAAATTTATGTTTTTTTACGTCAAGTGCGTTTCCATTATGGCCCGGCGCCTACCTCAAGCGCGACGTCACGACTACATATAGTGATGATATCATGTCGGATAACTCTTCTAGACCGCGTGTCCATTGTTACAACATAGATAATTTAGTGTTCAGATGTTCAATGAAACATGCTTAATTGAATAATTTCTTGCTATGCCCATAAAATATTTTTAATTTTTTAATGAAATTCGTATTGCAGTTCTATACAGTCACTTAGTGTGTGTTCTCGTGCTAAATGTTTCCCTTAGTGTACCACTTAAATGAGTACAAAGTTGGAGATTTATTACAATTTATGAGTTAAGCTGTCAATGCGTTTTAGATTATCGTTCATAAACAGTTCAATCCACATTAGAATTCAAAGAATGGAAGCCGCGTCCCGTACAGTATGTGCGGCCATCGCAGTACTCCAGTCACGTAGATATACCAATCATCGTACATTTTAATTGCTACGAAAAACTTATTAGATACCTATTTAAGTTCTATATCTATCTATTTGTATTGTAAATATTAAAATCATTTTTTAAAAATGACTCCCTTCTCTTTTAAACAAATGCTAGATACACTTTGAAGTGACGATTCCAGTTACTGTACACAGTAAATTATATTTCAGATTCCGGCGTAGCATTTCACCACTGTTGGCCCATTAATTAAAGATAACCATAAGGAATGCGTTAATAAATAAGGTTTAGTTAATTGCTAGGTAAGCACCGTGACCAATTAGTGTGTGCGGTGCGGGCGAGCGTCGGGTTGAGACGAATTTCATTTAAGCAATTGTGGTAATTGACCGGCCGGCTTCCGGCGCGCTTTGTCCCGCAATGAGCGTAGGAATATGATTGAGCCGGTAATTGTGGCCGGCAAAATCAATCCTTGTCCTGCAATGCACGTGGGAAGCATCAGGATGCACCGATGTTACCCTGGGTTTTCACTGAAGGATGCATTTAGTAAGCAGTCTAATTAGTTGAAGTAAATTAGCTAAATATTCGACCTTCACTGTCACGTATGGTAAGAATATTTTTCTCCTAATTGCTCAATGGAAACGCACCTTCCAATACAACTAAGATCGCAGCTTCATCGCGTTTCATATAAGGGCTCGTACATAGCATAATTAACTGCAATTAACGTGGTATGCCCCCTGGCTACAATTACACACTTATTATGGCCATAGAGATCTCCAACTGAGGAAAGGTACAAGTAAATCTTGTATAATTTATATTATACAAGATTTACAAGGATACAAGATTAATATTTCAAGTTATGACAGAATTGAAGAAATTTTTAATAGTTGACGCCATGTATGGGCATAGTGGAAGGAGCTTCGCCTACATACGACGTGCCGCGGCGACCTTGCCGCAAGGTCCAGCCGAGCCTCCCGCCCACCTCGCTACCAAAGTGCTGTCTGACACCATTTTATCTTAGCTTTGTATTATGTAATCAAAAAAGGAGGAAAATTTACATTTATTGTGAAATTAACGTCATATACTTTGCATCTCACAAGTCGTGCGCTTTTCATAGTATCGGAAACTCGCGTAAGTCGGTGACTGACGTTGACTGATAAGGCGGCGATCACAGCCTTGTTTCGGGCGTCGGTTTATCTAAGATAACCTGTGGTGTACGATGCGAAATGATGCGAAATATTTCCGGAGTTAGAGGAGCGTTCTATAAATATATGATTCGACGACGCTCGTGGGCGAACGTTTCGGGCGCGAGCGGCGAGAGGCGAGGCGCGGCAGTAGCGCGCGATCCGCCGCGGCCAGCCGCCGTACGCGCGCGCAACGAACGAACGAACCGCACTCCGCGAAACTATCGCGACGATCCCGACCCTACGCAACGCAACGCAAAACCCTAATCAATTCCCGAATATCGATATCAATTGCGATTAAAGTACTATCGAAACTCTAGCGCAGCGCCGGATCGATTCACACCGCGCATCGAAACTTTGCGAGGGCGGCTTATAACGAACAAATCGACTAACTAACTCGAACCGCACGAAGGTGTCGCGTCGCAAAAAGCGCAACACAATAGAGTAAGCGTCTAATTATAAACGTGTCCGTGCGAGCCGACTCCGGGATGCAGAACATCGACCCGCTGGAGTTCGCCAACATCCTGGCCACCGAGCTCTGGTGCCAGCAGGTACGACCCTCGCCCCGCAACACCACGTGCACCCCTGCACTGCGAGCACTCGCCAAAACTTAACACTTTCCCGGAAAATAATAAAAGTTACAAGCAAAACACGTAATTTGAGGCAAACTAAAATAGTGCATCAAAGATCGGGATTGTAATAAGGAAGACTAAATTACGTATACTTCAGACTGTAGTGTTTATTTGATGCTCATAACCCAATCCCCTCACAAGTGGTAACAATTGTGGAAATAGGCCAGTTTGCCACTTTAGTGAGGTGTTCACTTGCTCACCTGAATTGTAATTAACGTATGAGAATGCGTGAAATATTAAGCGTTGACAGAACAGAATATTTAGTTCAAAACAGATTTTTACCACACTTTAATATAGGCTAATCGCTGAAACTCGTTTTCTCAAGAGATGCACAGTATCCTCGTGTCTTAATTTATTTCAATTGGCATTAGAAAAGACTCAGTCATCAGGCGATTACTAGTTATTGCCAAGGTATACACTATTCCAATTCTACATTGAGATTCGAAATCTAGCACGAAAATTAGCGAAAAAGTATTAGTAACGTAATGTAATAAACGCAGGCCCATAACGCGCGTAAAGTACACAAACAAAGCTCACTTGATACGTATTGTCTAGCGATCACAAAAACAAAACACACTACAAACTGACCTAAAGGAACAAAATATCATCATGCGAACATTTTCTAATGATTGCTTCGTTTTTAAGTACGGGGAAGTATAACTTATCTTTACAAGTATAGTGGGTGTTAGTGGCTACTTGTTTGTTTTATCTATTTTAAATGAGACGAGTTGAAAGATTTATTTGAAAGCTTTTAACATTATTACGTCGCTGGCCCTCGACTGTCTTGTGTTGAGATAACCGTGCCCAGAACTGTGATGTATGGTAATATTTCCTTCCCTTCACTGTAAACATCGTTTGTTTTCAAGTCTTAAAATAATCAAAATTCTTTATTATTACTATTAATTTTACGAGACATTAACGTTCTTAATTTTCTTCCTGAAACTAAATATTTTCATTCTATAAGGTTTTTTTATGTGAATGGTATTTAAATTAGTGTATAAGCTTATCCTAAAAATATTCAGGAATTAACAAATAAAAAATCGTTTTAAAAACAAGTATTTATTACTACACTTAATAGGAAAAGCAACCAGTAGTTTGAAAGAATATTCAAAGCAGAAAAACATATCTTCTGCGATTCTGCTTATCTCGTATACAAACGTGAAGCTGCGAAATTTATTCATATAAAATTTGCATGTTGTTATTGTTGTTTGTATATAAATAATGCTCTGATAAAACGCGAATGGTATGTGGAAGCAAATTAAACAAGATAACAAATAAAAAATAAACAATGTTGCGCAATACGGTCACACAATATAACACGTTTCAAATAAAATGTTTGTCATTAAATTTTATTAATTTTTGAACCAAAGAAACATATTAAATTACCATTAGCTTTTCAAATGTCACAATAGGTTCGTATTAGATGTAGGTCAAAATAAGAGTTTAAAAGGTTTTCAATATTCAGTCATCAGTATTCTAAATATATTTTCATAATAATGTCCTTATCACTTATTTACATAAAATAGTTTTAATCGTAAATTATAGTAAATGTTTGATAGTTAATATTTGATATTGTTAATTTCAGTTGGCGAACCTCGAGGGCCTCCAGTCGGGGGTCCCGACCCGCACGACGGCGACCATCACGCCCACCCAGCTGCGGAACTTCGAGCAGACATACATCGAGCTGACCAACTTCCGCGGCGACCAGGCCAACCACGCAGGCTTCGTGCCACCATCCGTCACGCACGCCAACAACTACGGTCAGTACAACAACCCTCGGATACTAAATATCATTAAATTTGAAGTTTATTATTTTAACATAAACGCATGATTTATTGAATTTAATTCGGATTTTTTGTAACATAGACAAAAGCTAACCCTACCATAACAATAAAAAAATTATGTACATATAAAGTTTTTTTTTAACAAACGAATGTTATGCATTATAGGCATCCTGAATACGGCGGGGTACTGTGAGTCGGGCCCGACGACCGCGCTGCACGTGTCGCCGGGCCCGCTCTCCGCCAGCGACGGCAGCAGCAGCCCCGGCCTGCCCGCGCCCAAGCGCCGCAACATGGGCGGCCGCCGGCCCACCAAGACTCCTCAAGACCTCTCACCAGAGGAGGAGGAGCGCCGCAAGATCCGCCGCGAGCGCAACAAGATGGCCGCCGCGCGCTGCCGCAAGCGACGCCTCGACCACACCAACGAGCTGCAGGAGGAAACAGAAAAGCTCGAGGAAAAGAAGAGCATGTTGCAGGATGAGCTACGCAAGCTGAACGACGACCGCGAGCATCTACAGGCGCTGCTGCAGAACCACCTTCAGTCATGTAGACTTAACAAGCGCTCCACCAGCCCGCCCGACGTCAAGCCCTTCCAGGACCCCTACGTGTACCCCGAGGCCCCTGAAGACGGTGTGCGCGTCAAAGTGGAGGTTATGGACCCCACCGTGGATCCGGTCCTCGGACTGGATAACGACATTTTCACATCTCCGATGGCGGATAAAAAGTAAGTTAATTTTGTATTGCGATCTGACTAGCTTTCGCCGACGATACCGTCCGTGTTGTATAAAAATAACAAGTGAGTAGCCTATGTGTTCTTCCAGACTGTGTCCTACATCTATACCAAATTTCATCTAGATCTATTTAGCCGTTTAGCCTCCAAACTCTAACAAACATCCAATCATCTAAATTTTCGGTTTTGTTACATTTTGATGTCAATACAATACATGGGCCATATCTGGCCATATAAATGGGTTAAAATGAACTTTCCTCTCGAAGTAAAACAGCTATAACACCAATTGATGGATATGTGTTGACATTGTGGTTGTGTTTGTTGCAGGATAATGCTATCGGCGGCGAACCCCGCGGTGGTGACGAGCGGCAGCGGCGGCGCGCTGGACACGCCCCCCGCGCGCCCCTCCCGCCCCAACTTCCTGCACGTGCCAGTCACGCTCACGCCCGCACAGGTATACACTCATTTTTTATAACAGAAACACACTCTACCAGTCACCTTTCATATTTTGCTTACATTTATTAAAAACCAAAAATAACTGATATGAAGGCCACGAATTCGTTCCCTGAAATATGCCATTAAATTATTTTTTGCTAGCAGGTATATTCAATAACAATGAAAAAACAGTTTACAGCTGTTTAAACAAGAAGTAACTTTTCAATCTTTGCACAAGAATCGGATGATTTAGAGCTGTATACATGATAGAGATAAATATGACCTTATTATAATTCCCTTTCCCTTCCCATTTTTTTTTATATGGAAAGGATAATAGAGAACTCACTACTGTGATATGCTCTTACTAGAGAAAGTATCCTCTTGCTTTAAGCCCCCCTCCTCCGTCGATTGAAGGTAAATAACGCATTTGTTATTGCCGATATCTGGGCAGCGGTCACTTTGCTATTTCGGCAAATTCAGGTGACCGCTTTTAATAAAAAATGCGATTTTTTTATGTTATTGTTTGTCGTTCCAGATACACAACAGCAAAGTTGGCAACAAGATCCCCGGCATCGAGATCAGCACTCCCAGCAACGGGATCCCGTTTAACTTCGACAGCCTGATGGAGGGGGGCACCGGCCTCACCCCCGTGCACCCCCACCCGCACCCCTGCGCGCAGCAGCAGCGCGCCGCGCCCGACCTCGCCTCGCCCGACCACGGCAGCCTCGTCAGCCTGTAGCGCCCTGCAGCGGCTCACACCGACCACAATCCCCTCACATCGAACGGTACCAACCAATCTACTTCTAATTCACGGCTCTCGTAATTTGTTTTATCGGTATCTTGTAATTTATATAATTCAATTATTTTTGATTTTTTACCACATTAATAAATCTTATGAGAATGTCATTTTTCTATTGTATTATAGTTTTAATACGATTATTGGTCGGTAATGTGAAGTAGATGGTTTTTTATTCGGGATGTGGTTTATTGCTTAATTGTAACGAGCGTGCCTTAGTGTGCCCTACGTGTGACGTAACGGCCGGCGCACATCGAACTTAGTTCGCGTAATGAGTTCTTATGTCTGTTCTTATTTATTTAAAGTTTACACTAAATGCGCTGGCTACGAGGAATAGCCTCCGCTAGTATGTTTAATGTGAACACTACCTTATGGGCTTCGACTGCCGTGTGTATTGACAGTTGTCTCTGTTTTTCTCAAAGTCAATGAAAGAGATGAAAATATATGTCGATACTAGTCAGGGAAGTTGAAACCTATAGTAAGTATCTTTATGGCATACAAGGAGAAGCTGGCTCAAGCGATTGGGACTATGACGTCATCTAAAGTTGTTAATTTTAGCATTTTTAATTAAAAGTGTATTAATAAATTATTTTTATATTCGCATCTTATGTCCTCGCTTTCTTCGTGTATCCTTTACGCCTGTCTTTTACTTCTATATTCTTCAATATATATTATTACTGTTTCTATATTTAAAAATCTTAAAATTATTCGCGTCTCATTACGGAACTTCCGTAGTTAAGTATAACTTGCTCACTATGCTTTTGTTATATTTAATATATAAATTAGCCTTATTATGTAGTAACTGGAGTAGTGTTGCCAGTCCACAAAAGTCAATTGATGAGCTCTTTATATTTCTATACGAAATAAAAAGCAAATATTTTTTATACAATCGACTTTTATACCAGAAAGCAGAAATATTTGTGATTTAAAAATAAAACGGAGTTTTATTTTTGAAGCATTTCAGGGATTAATTTCGAGTTGTGCTTAATCTAGCGAGGCTAGACTAGGGATTATTTATAAGTTGTGTAAAATATCTCTTTTACCGAAAAAAATACATTTTTGTCTAACGGCACAAATTTAATGTACTCACACTATAAAATCTTGTCATAATAAACTTGGTGCCATTTACTCTCTGGAACACATATTAAAAAAAAAACAAAAAAATTTAAACTATATCGAAATTTAAAAAGCTATTCAGGGTTGTAGAGCGTTATCTCCGTCACACATTAACTGTATGACTCTGTGTGAAAGAGACAACATTCTATGATTTGGATTTTTGAATTTGGAATTAATATATGACCGTTAATGTTTCGACTAACAGCAATATTACTTAAAGAATTTGAATATATTGAATGTAAGTTAGCTCAATGTCGATGTAGTGTTACCGTTCCATTGGTTTAGGTTCTGGTAGTGTATCTGTTAATTGTAAGTAATATGTGATACGTCCAGTGATTCGCTCACCTATGTAGGAAAGGGACAGCGATATTGTGACTCATGCCCATTTGTACTTTTATATGAAAACTATCTATTTCTATTAAATGTCAATTTCATAATTTATTTTGTTTTTTAAATTTATTAAATTGTTACTGTTCTCTCTTTTCAATCATTAATCTGTGGTTTTTTATTTATTTGTACGGCATGAGTCTTAGTTCGTACCAATATATTCATGAATTATACAATACGTAGACTAAGGCAATAATTAGTTTTTAAGGCACTTAACATTTATAATAATACGCATAACTTAGACCAAATTATTACTCTATGTGCTTTATTGTAGTTTTAATTTAAAATCTAAGCCAAAAATTGATTTTATGTCGTTATATTAGTTAGGTTTAGCCGCCATTACGTTGAAGTATTATTGGGTGTTACGTCGAGAAAAGTATTTATTTAGTAAATAGTATATATCAGTTATCGACGGAGCCGCGGGACTTGCTAGTATGTAACGATCATCACAGCCTACATTCATGTATTACGCATAATATGAACATTGTAGATATTAAGAGAGGTAATTTTTCTAGAAAGTTTTTTCATAAAGCAATGTGATTAGACTACTTTTGTATTTTTTCATGAAGCAAAGCAATATATTTGATAGAATTATTCGATAATTACAAACTGATTGTAGTCAAATTATTATATGTAAATCAGAAAATATAAATTTGTTAATGTACACCGGAATTTTGTGTTTTCTTTTACTTCCCACCCCATAAGAAAAAAACTAGTTAAAAAAAGATTCAAGAACAAGAATATAAAATGATAGATTACGTAAATCTGTTATCAAAGAAATATTTACCGTATTGACAAAAAAATGAAAAAGTAGTCAAGGTTTTAAAAACATTTAATCGAGAATAGAATATTCTAGAAGTGCATAACATTGCAAATGCAAATGTGCAAAATAAACTACCAGTTCCGGTGCGGCTTCATCCGCATGACATTATGAGAATTTTATTGTATTGTTTACATTTGTCAAGTTATCAATAGCCAATGTCAAAATGACATGACATGACAAACCTTGCTTCCTTGATGTTGGCAGCAACTTATGGTCCCTTTCCCACATTAGGGTTTTTATCTAAGTTTAATGCGGTGAAAATATATAGCCTAAAGCGTGAAGTAAGTGTAAGTATGTAAGTAAGCTTTTCATTAAAAAAAGAATTATTGTGTGTGTTTAAGCTTTATTATAATAGAATAGAGTATAGATAATCAAGACACAAGGTGCAACTATTACTGTACAAAAAGCGTCTAATTGCTGTATCCGATCCTTCGGCGTCGTCTCGTCGTCCGTCGCTTCTGGATGTAGTTTTTTATGCCAATATAAATATAGAAACAAATCTCAAATAAACTGATGTGGCTGAATCCGAGACACAGACCGAACACACCGCCCAAGTTAGCTGAAACATTTATAACAAAGTAATTCAAATTCAAATGGAAAATAATCAATTTAAGATTATACCTATACATTCTTGTCTATAGGTACAAATCTATCTATATTTACTGGGGTATTGGTAATTAGACGTATTTCCGTTAGGAGCCAATAGAGGGGATAATTTATGCTAATTTTGTACCCTATATGCATTATACCAAAGTTAACCGTTATCGAGTAATCTTGATTTTTCGATTTTTTCAAAAGAAGTCGAAATTGCAAACTCAAAAAATTATTTAAAAAAAATGTCAATGATAACTTAATTTTTTTTCTTTGGATTTGTAAGAACTATTTAACACTAATTATTTTAAATATAAAAACATTATTTATCTGTCCAATTTAAAAAATGCGAACTAAAGAACCATTCTGCTTCAATGTTTTTCGAGATTCTCATCCACTCAAATGCCTTAAAAAACTAGAAAAATCGTTATGGAACTTGTTCTGTAGATTGTTTTAAAAACATGCCTGTTTTCTTAGCTCACCAAAAGTGCACAATAACTAGGAACATGCTCCAAGGGCACTGAAATAAACACATGATTTCAAAGGAATCGGGCGATATTCGTACTCGAACTTAAGTTATATGAAGTTATTACGGTTGGTTTTGAAAACTTCTATAAAAGATTCTGGATTTCATTCCAGTATGATAAAAGGAATCTAAAAAAATAATGCAGAGTAGAATGTACGGTGTAAGTGTCCTAAAACACATCGCTAGATGAATACTCGTATGTTTTAGACAATGCGGACCCAGGGGGGGGTTCATGACCCCCTCCCACCCCTGAGCTGGTTGGTCAGGGGAGGGAGGTCAGGTCAATATGTAAATATTGTCAAGCTCTTGACTTGACCCTATGTGGACTATGTGGACCCCCCCCCTCCTGGCGCCAAAGCTGCATCCGGTTATAGAATGATTTAGATTGAACTAGAACTACATTAATATTAGTGTACTTCTTCGTAATTGTAGTTAAAAACAGTACTTACAAAAGAAATTGATCAAAGAAATGACAGTCTCCTGTTTCTGTCTCACAAATGTGGTCTTTGGAAAGTAGAAGTGCATGACAGTCGTGCTCTCGTTGAAAACTATCCCAGTACTGTAAAGTTACAATCAATACTTAACTAATTTACAAAACCTAGAAACTCGGGAGATGGATACAAATTGATAGGAACTTCACTTTAAACGTAACTTAATTACTGGCTCCAAGGTTATTATAACTTAAGCAGTTCCTTAGATTAGTTAGATTTGTCTTATTTCTACACGAAAAACCTGTCTAAGTAAAATCAAAGGTAAGTGCGGTAGTCATGGTATAGGTATTTTCAAATATCTTGGCTACCAGCATCCCTACACTCCGTTACATTTAAATTTGTGTTCTGCGCAGAGACTCGCAAAATTAGGAGCCGCCAAGATATGTGACAACTAGTGTATTATGAAGATATACTCACTATCTATCATGAACAACATGCTGGACAGCTTGCAGATTGCCGGTAAAATGCTCGATAGAGTAGCGGCGCGACACGCAGTCCCTCATGCAGCCACACGACAAGATTGCAGGCACTTCAGTCATATGAACTGCAATAACCATAGTAATATCATAAATGCAAAAGTTTAAATGGATAGATGTTTGTTAGAGTTTGTAGCCTAAACGGCAGAACGGATTTCGAAAAAATTTGGTATAAATGTAGAGGATAGTCTGGAAGAACACATAGGGTACTCCCTTTTGCTTTTTTTTAATCCAAGCGGACGGAATCGCGGGCAAAAGTTAGTCGGAACATAAATATTTATATGATTTATTTCCTTCATCGCACACACAAGCACACATAAGCTTACACAAGAACACACACACACACGAGTGCATTGATGGCTTATATCTCAACTGGCACCTGTATCAAACTGAACCATGTACTAGTAGTTAAGGAGAAGCCTAAAAACCAGCGCGGCATTCAGTGACAAGCTAGAGACCGCATTAGCTGAGCCTTCTTTTGGCCAAGAATTGTTTTTTATTTACATTTCATTATCATGGTTTGTAAGTTTTTCTTATTTGCGATTTTTTGTTCAGTAAACAGTGTGTAATTTTATTTTACTATTATATTTTTATAAACGCGTCAAATCCACTGTAACATCACTATCTCAGACCTCGAAAAAAACATATTTCATTATTTGAAAACCTTGATACAAGTGTGATAGCAGTTCAAGCTTGAATATCGCAAGAACTCTTTGACAAACACAGATGGAAGTCAAGCCATTCAAGTAATGAAATATACTAGTTTTCGCCCGCGACTCCGTCCGCGTGGAAATATAAAAAAGAAAAGTGAGTACCCTCTTCCAGACTATCCTCTACGTCTATGCCGTTCAGACGTGTAGGCTACAAAACCACAACATTCATCCATCTATCTAAACTTTCGCATTTATATATCAGTAAAAAGTAAGATAACAAATAGATGAGTATCAGTATTAAAATAAAACAATCTAAAAACCTTACATTTAACATCCGCAATGCAAGGAATCTTAGAGAAGTTGCAGACTCGATGCGGGCTGACGTTGGGCACGTAGAAGAATAAGCATTGGCAATGAAATTCCACCTTGTCGATGAGACAATTCAGGTCGCAGTCAGTATTGTGATACTCGCCGAAATGAGGCAGGACCTTTTCGTCGCGGAATATGCAATTTCGACTGCAAAGTCGCATAAAATCCATTTTTAAATGATAAAAGATCAACAAAATAAAACTATAAAAGACAATAGTTTTTTTAACTGTAAATTAAAACTATGATTTTGAAATGAAGTTCGGTTTTTGCTTATAAAAATTAGTTAGTATTGTTTTGTTATTTGTGTGTCTGTAGTTTTTCTTTAGTTAATGGTTTCTGATTGCTAGTTATTTGAGAGATACCTTGCCAATGGCAGTTTTTCTACTTCAGTAGAGCAGTAAGTGTAAGTGGCAGAGATTATGTGGAACACTTCAACGCCAGGATGTGCTAGTGTCGACTCTACCTCCAAAGGGAACTCTGACCAATCCGTGAGTATAACCTGACGAAACCACATTACTATAGTTTAATAATCACTTCAATATTTATTGACTAGTTAATTAAAAAAAAACAAAAGCAAATAGCCTATGTGTTATTCCAGACTATCCTCTACATCTATGCTAAATTTCATCGAGATCCGTTCACCCGTTTAGACTACAAACTCTAACAAACACCCATCCATCTAAACTTTCGCATTTATAATATTAGAATTAGTGTGATTAATAAGACAGTAAGATTCAGAAAAGCAAGTTAGTATTTTAATATTATAATAATAAAGAAACGATTAGTATTGTAATATTCAAACGTTATGGCGGCTGGCAAGCTCATGTTTGTGCCGCCGAGTGCCAGATAGGTGATGTAAAGTGCGCTAAGAGATCCTTTCTTTACGATTTGCCTATCGATATCTTGAGCTAGTCGTCATAAAGTTTACGCGGCAGTGTACCCGAGTCGCACCAGCGTGCTGTATAGTGCCGTCCACAGCGTTATTCGGATCGTAATCTGCGATAACCGTAAGTCCATGCGAATAGCCATGCTTTTTCACCTTATGTTCTACAAAATTTGGTTTCTTTTCATTTCTGAAAAAAAAAATCCTTTTTTATTAACCGACAAAATAGAAAGCATTAAAAGTATTTATTGGGACTTGCGATTTGCTATGAGCACGCGTCTGTACAAGTAACAGGCCCTTGCGTGTGGAGAGAAAGCATGTAGTATGGTCCGACCAACTCTTTTACATCACACCAATACTTAAAAATGTGTTTTTTAAAATATAATTATGTAAAATAGCAAGCAGCCACAAAGTCTTTTTCGAAATATACCTCTTGTCATTAGTAAACTTATATATGCTGTTGAAAGAGCAGCAAACCCCCAGTTTGGTGAGCACCGGTTCAAAGAGTTCCTCACAAGGGTACTGCTTGTTTCGGAAGAAGCATCGCTTGAGGAAAGTACTGCAGTTTTGCGACAACAAACTAATCACGTTTACCACCTATAACAAACATGTTTCAGAATTTATTATTAAGTGTGTTAAATATGCTTGCAGGATTCTCCTACTGATACGTAGTCGTTTATTTAAGTATGAAATGATTTATTCACACACGTTCGTTGCCAGCCAATAATATAGGCAATTCTAGAGGATGGGAGGCAACCACACCACATTAATATGTTCTTATTCAAAGTAGTTTATTTTTACATCTTTCAGTACTCTAGTAGAGAGTCCAATGACTTTGTTTTCAATTAAACATTGAGATTTAAGGTAGGTGGTACTCACGGAGTAACGGTTGCTTGTAATAATGTCTTGAAATTGTTGTAAATTTTTAAAATTGATCTTTTGTAGCAATTCATTGAAACCTAATGCTTGTGCCGCAAGTTCATCGAAGTTTGAAGTTAAATTTCCATTACTGAAATAATTAAATAATTAGTTCAAAATCGAATGCTTAATTGATGGATTTTTACATGCGGAAAAGTCGCAGGAAATAAGAAAAATAAAATACACTATCGTGTGTTTAAATTGTTCTACGGCGCTGAAAGTTATCTGATTGGGCGAGCAGAGCGTGATGGCGGGGTACGGCAGATTGTAAACCGGCTCGTACTGGTTCTCGATGGTAATGTGTGTGGGCATATCCATGAAGCGCTGGTACAGGAGGTATGTCAGTAGGCAAGCTCCTAGAGTACTCAGGAACAAAGTTATCCCCCAGAAACATCTGTAAAATATATAGAATGATTGAGGTTTGGTCATCATCATCATCACCAACTCACTATACTGCACGTATATTGAGGGGCTCGTGGCCTACCCTAAGTAAGGGGTGACTAGGCCGTAATCAAACACGCTGATCCACTTCGGGTTGATTGACTTCACACATACATATCTATAAATTTCTTCGCTAGTATGTGAAAATTGCATCACGAAGTTTTCCTTCACCGTAAGGACGTCAAACATCAGATAAATCACGTACATATATACATATGAAATTCAAAAATCACATAGATACATGGGGGAATTCGAAACCAAGACTTGTAGATTACAAATCAAGTACTTGAACCCCTGAGCCACTGACACTCAGAGTTTTAAACACTTGATTTGTTGATTTTCTTAAATGAGGCTTTGTGTAGGTTCATTAATAGTTAGGTAGTTTTTATATCTATATCTATACATTTTTCGATTCCCTAGGGAATAGAGGAGCCCAGCTCTTCCCCCTGCCCAATCTAGCAACGCCCGTAGACATGTTATAAGAAAATAAACTCACCTTGACACTGGGTCTGGATACAAATAGAAATATTTTAGACCTAAAACACTACCCTCCAAACAAAATCTCCGCAGCAATGTTTTGAAGTTACCCTTCATTGTCTATGATCTAAAGAGATGAAGCGGAGATTATATCAAGCCCAGAAGGAAGTAGCAATAGAACCTTCAGTAGATCTAAAGTGACTAATTCAAATATTCTAGCGTTTGTATGTATTTTAATAATTACTTTGTAATTTAATGTGTTCAAAGAATATATTTTAAATGTATAATTATTTAGCGTGACACAGAAAACTGTATTTAAAACTAATTATGGTACGATAGGTTAATTATAGTAGAATGTAGTATCATTGTTATAGTTTTATCAGTAATTTTTTGGTTTGGATTTTTATTAATAAATATAATTGTGGTGCAAACAGAAATGTTCATTAGAAACGATTTTTTTTATCTTAAGCGTCTCTGTAAAAATACATCTTTAAAAAAACGTTCACATTTATAACTATAGAATAATAAATTTATAACCATTATAAAGTATTATAAGTGCGAAAGTTTGGAACTTATAATAAATTTTGAAAGTTTGGATGGATGTATGGATGTTTATTGCAAACTATATCAAAAACGGCTTAACGGATCTTGATGAAATTTGGCACAGCTGTAGAGCATAGTCTGGAAGAAAATAGAGACTAATTAATATATTTAATACTAGCTGTTGACTGCGACTTCGTCCACGCAATAATAAGATAAAAACATGATCGTCTATGTCAGCTACCCTTCAGTGAAAGTCCGGTCGAAATCGGTCCAGCCGTTCCGGAGGTGACCCGGAACAAACGCGGCTTGTGGACAGACAGACAGACAAAAAAATTATCAGCAACACATATACATGATCATCTCGAAATCTGAAATTTTTCTTTTGATATTACAAACAGACACTCCAATTTTATTCTATGCAATGTTTAGTATGTTTAGTAAGTCAGACTGAGGAAAACCACCAATAAATTGTGTAACAAATGACATATGATCGTCTCTTTTTTCTCCATAAATGAAATAAGGACAATATTAATGACCGTATTTTCCACTTATACTAAATATATTAAATCAGTTATTTGGGAAGATTGACGTCTAACGTTATGTCGATCCGATGGAATAGATGTATTATATAAATTTCAACACAATTATTTAACAATTACGCGAGAGCAGTTACCGGGAGGTTGACATGGCGGCATACAAAATGTTTCGTGTCGTTGTTTTAATGTCGTGCTTGAGTCGTACTGCTGAGGTGGAAAAAGGTAGTTAAGTGCTTTTTTTTAATAAAAAAATCATTTCTGATGTGTTAAAAAATTCAATGTTTAAAATATCCGCCAGTTTGTATTTCCAAAAGTTATACATACTAGAGAATGGAATATTAGGCGGGCGGATACGAATAAAAAAATTAACATTAAAAAATAAACATTAATTTTATACTGAGACGAATAAAACGAAATAGCACTAATACATGGTCGCCTGTTGGTCCATTCGTATTAATGATTTTTTTGTTATTCATAATTTAAAATTCTTTTATGCACTTCTTAATTTCAGTTTTACTGAGTCTTTTACTTAAATGAGGGTACAAAGGATTCGCTTCACGTATTGGTACATACGTATTGCGTCGGTGGCTCAGGGGTTTAGGCACTTGACTTGTAATCTACAGGTCTTGGGTTCGAATCCCGCCATGTTCCAATGGATTTTTGATTTTTCTAAATTCATATGTATGTAATTTGCCCGACGTTCTTACGATGAAGGAAAACACCGTGATGCTACCTGCACATATCGGCGAAGAAAATCAAAAACAAGTGTGAAGTCAACCAACCCGCACTTTGCCAGCGTGGTTGACTATGGCCTAGTCGCCCTTAACTTAAGATAGGCTCTAAGCCCCCTATGTGGGGACGTATAGTGAGCTGGTAATGATGATTTTTACCTAGGTTATTTTGTAACAGGTTTATGTGACCAATGTACCTTTGTACTTAGCTGCCCACAAGCTGTAAGACTCCAGCGGGAGCGGGGTAAGGAGCCGGTGGTGCAGTGGTTGTTCCAAGATGTATTATCTTGTAAACGAAGTCATGCTCGAAGAATATCTAAAACGAAGGTAACAACAAAATTTAATTAATCTGTTAAGTTTAATATATGATAATAATTTATGTAATGAAATTTTACAAAGTTCCAATTCATTGTATCGCTTCCAAATCTTTGACAAACAAAGATGTTTAATTGTTAGGTTACATATGTACATATCTCTTTTTTATGCGGCTTTTGTCGCTCTCGTCGCTCCCCTGACATATATTCCTCAGGGACCTAAACATATCTTGTGGCTTGATGGCAACACCTATTAATCTAACTAGTTAATATTACAAATGCGAAAGTTTAATGGATGAATTAATGGATGTTTATTAGAATTTGTAGCCGAAACTGCTGAACGGATCACGATGAAAGTTGGAATAGATTCGGACGATGTTCTAGAAGAATACATAGGTTTCTTACTTTTTTAAATTCCACTCGGACGGAGTCCCGGGCGCAAGCTAGTAACTATACAAAAGTGTCGTATCATGTTTAACTTTTCATTTTTTATAATTTTTTTTTCTCTACCACCACAGATATGCTGCTCAAAAATAAAGAAATATAATCTTATCGACTTGGAGAATCATCCAAACGCAAAGCTATTGCCTGAAAATTGCGGCTTAGCGTATAGTTACCGAATTTACGGAGGAACTTTTGCGGATCTGGAAGAGTTCCCATGGATGGTTGTAATCGCTTACAAAGGTATGTAATATTGGCAAATACGATTTTAATCGGCTAACGGGTTCTTTAACTTTTTAATGCAAAGTGGTAAAGAAAGCGGACCGTACGAGTATGTTGTAAAGCGACCGCCGTTGTAAGCAGTTGCCACAAGCTTATAACTTGGAGATGTAAGGAGGATGAAGTTTTCATGTGAATTGTAATTAAACTAGTCTTCGCCCGCGACTCTGTCCTCGCGTAATTAAAAAAAAACAAATGCAAGTAGCATATGTGTTTATTCTCAAATCTCAAAAAAATTCAGCGAAATCCTTTTAGCCGTTTTGGCTGTATACTTTTACAAACATTTCGATACTTTCGCATTTGTAATGTCTCACGAAATTTTTATTAACTTAATGAACTATTCGTCTATTAAGTTAAAACTGTTAGAACTGAGGTTATGTAGCGGACCTTATAGTTAGTAGTAATTCTATTGCGTTCAACAGTAAAAAGGTCAATAAAGTTTAAATGCGGAGGTTCATTGATAACTGCGAGGTATGTGCTGACAGCGTCACACTGCGTCCGCGGACGGAAAATAGCGTACGTCAGAGTCGGAGATTACGACCTTAACAACAGCACTGATTGTCAGGAAAAAGGATATTGTGTATCCAATACTCAGGTAATAAACACGTTTATAATTCATTAGCGGTTGCCGGGGACTTTAAAACACATGTAAACCGTGAAAAAAACGAAAAGCTACGTATCTCACAAGAACCTGGCGTTTTTTCGAAAATACACCGTATTCCATTTGTTACTCAAGACTTACCTTTATATCAAGTTTCAATAAGATGTGTTAAACTGTTGCAGAATTATCGAGTAGACATGAAAAAAAATCTTTTTTTTAATAAAAAAAAACAAAACCGACTTCCAAACAAAATACACTAAAAACAAAATATTCTCACTAAAAAGTAACGAAATAATTCCTTGAAAATAGTAAACCTACCTTATTGTAGCCGTTATGTTTATATTGTACAATTATTATTACTTTCGGATAAAAAAAGAATTATCGAAATCGGTCCACTAGCGGCGGAGTTATGCCGTAACATACATAAAAAAAACATAGAGACGAATTGAGTACCTCCTTCTTTTGGGAAGTCGGTCAAAAATGTATCCCACGGGAACTGTAACTATTTCCGGGATCAAAAATAACCTATGTGTTCTTCTAGACTATCCATCATATACATAGACATCTTTGACAAATTTTATCGAAATCCGTTAATCAGTTTGAGCTACAAACTCTAACAAACATCAATTCATTTAAACTTATGCATTTATAATATTAGTGAAATCAAAAATAATCGTTATTAATAATAGTGAAATTTCAGTATTGTTTTGCAAGCGGTTACGCGGGCATATCCGTACACAACACAAAATTCTATGCGTTGTCACACATAAATAAATCTAAAAGATATAGAAAATAACTGAAGTACTAACATGTTTATTTATATTGTTCACAGAATATACTAATTGAGCAGATGATCTTGTATCCTAAGTACAACAAACACTATGGCTCCGACGTCCCGCAAGACATAGCTCTGCTGCGTCTCAATAGAACAGTCAACTTTGCTTCCAGTTAATATTTAAATAAATCAAGCGTTATTAATATAAATGTTGATTATTTATCAAGCGATTTGTAACTGTTACAGACGTTGGAACAGTATGTCTCCCTATAACAAGGGAACTACAAAAGATGGAGCTGCGGGGTACGGAGGCCACAGTTACGGGTTGGGGTGACTCGGGTACTGGACGAAAGTCTGATGTCCTACTCAAGGCTGAAGTACCAGTGTACAGTCGAATAACGTGTCGCCAATACTACAAGTATACATATTTTTATTAAACAATAGAATAATTAACAATTTTCAGCGTGCGCACACTTGAAAGTAAACTATCGCACGACATTTTAGTCTCACTATGATTTCTATGAGCTATATAAGCGCACATTACTACATTTTTAATTTTGCAACTAAACAGATGTTATTGGCTGTGAAATAATTGACAATCGCACAACAATCGAGCAATAGTTGAGTCACAGTTGCCCTTTTAATTCATCATACATCGCCAAGATGTTCGGTTCTGTTTCATCCTCATCCAGGATACACCAGCAATTTTATTATAAAACATCAATTACTTAAGTAACTAGTTTAAACATCACTAGCACTGGTTACTATCGCATAGTGCCCAAACATTTTCCTCATGGATACTTTACCGGTTTCGATAGTCCACCGGAGAGTATCCAATGTTTTAAATCTAAACCAAAAAAAATTCGTGGTACCCATTACAACTCGTGTTCCCCCGCTGGGTTCTTCGGACCTCAGGGCATGCCTGGACCACTTTGGAAATCCCTGGTATCAAGGTACCTGCAATTTAATGGGCATTGTCACTTCTTTATTGTAGATTTATTTTGAGATTTATACACACACACGCAAAGTTCGCTTCCGCCATCCACTCGACATCTGCAACAAGGGAGTTCCTGAAGCGAAAGTATATTTGTGAACTGCTTTGGTTGTTATAACATGTGTAAATTGTTTTAATTTCCTCGACTCAATTACATTTTTCTTTTAAAGGATTTTTAAAATAGAGACATCTTCGTATTCGGTAATATGCGCAGGACAAGAGGGCGTTGACACTTGTCAAGGCGACTCCGGTGGGCCGCTTACGGTTCCGTTCTTCTACAAAAATGACTATAGACATATCCAATTTGGCATTACATCTTTTGGACATTGGGTATGCGGTACTAAAAAGCCTGCTGTATACACGGATGTTCGTTTCTATATGAATTGGATTTTAGACAGAATTAAACCTTAAAATTGACTAAACAGTTAATAAAGTGTCTAGATTTTAATTGTAACCTGTTAGCGTACAATCACATAATCAAAATTTATTAAATGTAACTGTAGATAAATGTTTGCTTGTTATATTAATATAGTTTGTGTAATTAATTATAAAAAATAAATACGATATTTAGGAAAATGTATAAAGTGTTTTATTTGAAAAAATTTAAAGTTAACAAGAAAGATTAAATATAGCGTAATATACTCTTTAATGGCTAAGCCCCATGCGGAATCAAAAAATTCAAATTATTAATATAATTCAACTAATGTAGTTAATACTTCACTGGTCGTTGAAAAAAATTCTACAACAATGGGCATTACTATAGCGATAGTGCGACAAATTTTCTGGCCCAGTTGTCGTAAATGATACTGAAGTACAATAGTTTGTAGGTATTTAAGAACGAGCGCACCTTTTTGATTAAAACATCGCACAACTGAGAGATTGTCGATTGTTTCGCTGTCAATTTAACTGTTTCAACACAACTAAAAATCGAGTAGCGCGCGCACCTTCCTATCATACTATCATAATAAAGCGTAAACACACACTTCTTTGTTGCCTAAGATGTCAGCAATCACAGCATATTTTTGAATAGTTCTTTTTTTAATAAAAAGCCCTACACTTACGTCACGCTTTAGGCTACATATTTTCACACCATTGAACATAGGGGGTAAATATTTTGGATAAAAATCTTAATGTGGGAAAGAGACCATAAGTTGCTGCCAACATCAAGGAAGCAATTGTCATTTGTGCATTTAAATTTTGACATTTCATGCGGATGAAGCCGCACTGGAACAGTTAGTAAGCCTATAAGAATCAAAACGAGACTACACAGTTGTGCGATGATTTAGTCAAAGTTATGCGTAAAGTTTTAATATCTATGTTCAAACCTTGTCTTATTTTTCTCAATAACAAATTACATATTTCCACATATTCTATACTAAGAAGTGATAACAGCGATAACATCGCTGGGCCAGTTTCCCGCTATTCTTGTCATCTAAGCAATTAATAAGTTATTATATAGTTTTGAATTAATTTTCCTCATACAATACGCTGTTCCAATTTATTAAGTAGTTAAAATTTTTTCCTCACTATAATGTTAGCAATTAATACATTTATCATATTTCAACTTAAACACAGAATAAATCAAATAAATTAATAACACCAATAATGGCTACATCATTTATAACTGAACAATTTTACTGAATAGTCGGACAATATTTGAACAATTAAACTGTACAGTTTTGCGTAGACATAACATTTAATTGTCCTGTACTGTACTCTACACTCTTACTAAGATACTATGCAAATTGTTATTCATGGTAAGTTTTTTTATTTAGATATAAAGGAAAATTTTCTTCATAATTTCTTAATACTTTTGCAGAATATTTGTACGTTTTAAGCTTATAAGGGGAATTTAATACTTAATATGAAATAATGATTTATCATACAAACGACTAATGTTAATTATCTCAAAGACAAACTAAATAAATATGATTAACCTGAATCCAAAGTAAAATATTATACTCAATTCTAAACACGAATACATCTTTAGCAACTCTTTTAAGAAACACAATAAATAGATATTTGGTTGCTACATAATTTGTTTTTAGACATCTCTTGTATTAGATAGAAATAGAAAGAAATAGAAATAATTTTATTGAAAAATAAGAGATTTACAATTACAATTACAGTTATACCAATTTAAAAAAAATACAAATTGTGGTTAATATATGATTAAATTGGTGATGCCCACACTAGGCAATGCCTGTATCGTGGGCATCGAAAACAGCAGGAAAAATCTTTTCATACATTAATTACCAAAAACCTACGCTTACGGCGTTTCGGTATAATTTATGAATGAAAAATAAATATGCAAGATGATATAAAATAAGATATAAATATACTTTTGCTACAAATATCAGTGTAGAGGTTACCACTGGGAAAAATTTACAAAGGACATGTTCTTTTCTAGATTTCATACTTTTTATCTTAAAAATCTCTCGATTACAGTAAAATAATTCATTTGCGTGAAAATTCATAATATAACACACAAATATAACATTTTAGTTATTTCCTTTTATAAAAAGTTTTCATTTTACTACAAGCACCAAAGTACATGGGAATAGATACTAAATTTTTAGTCCTGTTTCACAAATTGTGTTGGTAATCTTTATTATTACAATTGGCATAAAATGACTATCTACAAATACCTATGTTTGTGTAAATGTCATTAGGTATTACATGTTATATTATATTTAATAATTGTTTGAACTATATAGCAAGTGTAAATAAATTCTTAATTATATTTCTAATTCTGTAAATAAAATTTCTATTATATTATTTATTTATAACACGGCTAAAACTCACGTGGGAACTTTCGGTGTAGGCACCGACCAGTTTCGAACCCGTAGGGGGTCCTTCTTCAGGGTGAGTGGATGCCGGGTTTATTCGCTATCGCGTCGCGACGGTCACTGAAACTGGTCGGAAACTGGTCGGTGCCTACACCGAAAGTTCCCACGTGAGTTTTAGCCGTGTTATAAATAAATAATATAGTATAATGTCTCACGAAAGTTTTAATAAGTTAAAATTTCTATTGTAAAATAATTGATAATTTAGTACAGTAGCATAATTTAAAACATTAAAGTAAAAAAAAATAACTAGTTTATTTCAACAGCAGAAAAATATTTTGTGGCTACTTTTATTGCTCCATTTATACAAATTTATTTCATCCATTCATTCTTGGTTAGATATCAAAATTTCCTATCTATTACTTCGGTGAATATTTAGAAGTTTTTTTTACAATATAAAATATTAATTCAATTTAAAAATTGAAATAAACTCTTGTGGTTTTTAATGGATTATAGTTGTGACAATAAAGATTATTTTCAAGAAGTGTTTAGAATAATAGAGGTTTCTAAGCTTTGTGCGAAGTTAAATACGCTATTATTACATAAAATGTATGAAAAGATACGGTAAAAGGCATTATTCATCCAGCGATAGTAAAAATATTCTTCTTCTTATAATTTTGGAATACAATACTTTGTATACAATATTTTATTTTCAATAAATACATTTCTAGTAAATCCTATCTCACATGTATTGTGCGTAAGTCTTCATCATTTTAAAAATGCTACAAAATCTTATAATTAATATTTTTCATAATAATAAAAGACGTACATATGTCGCGTCGAAAGAAATTGAATTGGCAATATAACTTTTCACTTCTCATATAGATTTAAATTAACATTAAAAATGTGTACATACATATATATTTTATTATTTCAACGTACGCCACTTTCGATCAGTCAAAAGCGTGCTTACCCAAAGGGATAATTGATATTAACAAACGACATTAACACACAAAGATTGAGAGAATCAATATTCATAAAATACCACATTCGTTTGTGCTGAAACGATCAAAGCAACACGTTTGTGTAACGTTTAATAACTAGAATCGACAAAAGACCTGGGTCTTAAAGAAAGCGACAATAATATCGAGTTGAATCGAATGACGCTCCGAAGTCCTCTGGGGGTGGGAGTGGCGGCGAGCGAGGGGGTCGCAACGCAAAAGCACCGGGTGTCGGTGCGGCCACATTCATGCTATCTCTGAGTCCAATGCCAGGCGCGCTGCGGAGGCACGCTACGTCGGACCCCGTCAGGAGTCCAGCAACACGTGCCACCGTTGTACCTTAAACAAATGTACACTAATTTAATTATAATAAACAACCAAGTACAAAAGAAAAGTATTACAATCTGACCTTGAAAATGATAGCCTGATCGCTACGTATTTTGCTTAGTAGTACTACGTGCTACGTGCGTAGCACAAGTTCTCGTAGTTCTATCTACGACGTAGATATTTAAATGAAACAAAATCCTTTCATGGTTGATATTTATATCTTCAATTCAAATATTTAAATAGATTTATAATAGTACAAATATGTTATATTGCTGCTAAGGAAGTCCATTTTAAGAGACTGCTCTCTAAGCTAGTATCCAATTGCTATTTCTACGAGTTTGCTACGAGTAATTACGTCCTATTTCTACTGTACTCTATGTTCAAAATGTGGTTTAAATTCGTTATAGGGTATTGAAGTGTGCGGCGTTACCTGCTCGCCCTGGCGCTGGCAGAGGTCCTCCCAGTGGCGCTGCTCGTCGCGGCCGGAGGAGCTGTGCCCCAGCGAGAACCAGCCCACCATCTCATTCCGCTTCACGCTGCGCCGCCACCATACCGACACCATCAGCGTCACTTCCGTCAGTTGGAACAGCGCCACCTGAATTTTGTTAAATCCCCGACACTCTATTTAGTCTACTGTATATACTGCGTTAGTTTTATTAATTTACTATTTAGAAAATCATTATTTCATTATTATATTACAATAATTAAATCTAAAGATTTTAGCCTTTAGGGCTAAATAAACAATAATAACTATAACTTTAATTACTTGTTATTATAACCAGTTTTTTAATGTTTTCCGAACAATTAATAAAATGTTTTTATGCTTTTCATTATACTTTGTAATATATGGCACCTGAAATATAAATAGTTCCTTGTAGAGTGGGTTGGACTGGGCGCGGCGCGTGGTGGACTTGCAGCGGCCCATCTCCATGCCCAGCGAGCTGATGAGGCACAGCTTGACGTACGTGTCCGGTGCCTTGTGCGGAGACAGCTTGCGGAAGTGTGTGCCCTTTATTATCTGACATACATAAATACAGAATTATTGATATTAATTGCAAATCTAAATAATACATAAAAAGCTATTCAAGTATAGTTACTTTAATTTAGTTACTTTAATTTGTGCTTCCTCACATTCTCATTGGATGTAAGTACATGTGCGTGTTACTAGGAGTGATCGTTATATTAATTTCTTACCCTTGGCCAAGTCGAGCTAATATATTGGATTTGGAATGAAGTACGTTTGAGTTGCAGGGTTACGTTTATTTCTATTTAATGTAAATGCAGCCCCGCCACGCTCTCTGTTACGTGGTACTTCTTCAGTGATCAACTAACACATATGATAAATGTCTAAATAGACGCAGACCTCAACAGACAAGTGTCCCGTGGTGGAGCTGTACTGCAGGCCGAGGAGCAGCTCGGGGGCGGAGCGCGCGCTGCAGCACGACGAGGCGGAGTCGGAGCGCGCCAGGCTGCACGCCTCGCCGCCGCAGCCCGCCACCGCGCCGGACAGGAACCCGTTACCGACAGACACGCCCGCGCTCATCGACGATGGGCTCGCCAACACGCCCGTCACTGATCCATCCAACTCTAATTTCGGTACCTGTGCACAAGCACATTATAATTTCACAATTATAATCAGCCTGTGTTTGGTCACCTAGATATAATAACTAGGCCATAATATGTCTTAAAATAAAAGGTCCTCCGCTTGCTTGATTCCAGAATTAAATGCCGTCTGACGTAATCTCTTATTAGTTTAACGTGTCTACCTAACGAATTTAATGTTACATCTTCGACCACAAAAATTGCTATTGTGTATGGAAAAGTTTTATCATAAGTTTCTAACAAAATTCAGTATTGAGAGCAAGACCTAAGTGTATATTTGTCTGTTTGTTCCCTTCTTATCGCAGGATTGTGATCAAGTATAAAGACGCATGTAACCTGCATAGCGGGCTGGTGATGACGCGGCGCGAGATCTAGCCACAGATTATTTTCTAACTCGAGGTTGAGCGCGGCGAAGCTGACTGCCGCCTCGCCCAGCAGCCGCTGTCGACGCATGCGCTCGCAACCGTAGATACGGATCCGAAGACCCAGCCCGTGCACATCCTCTGACAGAAAACATTTAGAGGTATGCAGCATTATAAGTCATACTCGACAACAAGTCAACAAAGTCATTATTTTGATATTGATTTGACTCTAGATAGTAACTGCCTAACGGTGAGCCAATAATTGGTCAATAGTGCCACTGCTTTATTGGCAAGTGAAAGACAACAAAGGGAACATTTAGTACGTACCGGGATTAATCTTGTGCAGGACGAAGCTCTCCATGTACTGAGGGTTCTCGCCGTTACGAATCTTTGATTTAAACTTTTGCTTTTTCAGTGGCAACAGCACAATTCTCGCCTGAATTATTAAATAAAGAAAAACATTTTAACATTTGAATACATCATTACTTTTAGAGGTCCCCCCTACTTATAAAATAGTGAAGTGAACCTGGCTCTGCAACAGCTGCGGGGGAGTTCGCTGTGGCAGAGCGCGCGCCTGCAGCACGTGCACCGTCATGCTGCGCACGGGCGCGTCGTACAGCAGCGTCAGTTCCACCGTGCCCCGCCCCCCGCCGCCGGCGCCGCTCCCGCCCCCGCTCTCCGCATTCTCTCCACACAACAGCGACGTATCCTATACACATGCTCGGTTAGTACGAAACGTGAGTGTTGAGATAAAGCAAGGCCCTTTATAAACAAATTACAATCTCTACCGATTGCGCAGTCTTTCAGGATTTTGTAATACAGACGAAAGAATAAAAAAGACATAGACTACTTGCGCGGCTCACACTGGGCCAGTAGAGTTGGTCAGCTCAATAACTAGACTGTCAATCAACTGGCACAGTGTGAACGCTTACTGCCGCTAGTGACTTCATATAATCTATGACTGGCCGTTGCAACTGTTCAATTGTACTGGCTAAGTGTAAACTGGACAATACTGGTTGCCTATAAGAAACATGAAGCGTATGGTGCTGGCGTGAAATACATAGTTACACATAAACGGTTAAATATTAATAATATATTCATATTCACATTATGCGCAAGAACATCGCTATCGACGCTGCTTTGTGCCTCCAGGGTGTGGATGTAGTCAGACTTCTTGGGGACCACCTCATCGATCCTGGTCTCCCTCAACGCGGTCTCTACGAGCTGCACCTCCACCTTGACCGGCGCCGACACGTTCTCATTCTTCTCCTCATAATGACACTCTACTTCTTCTTTGTCCTGAAATAGGAATGTCATTGATGTCATCGAGAAGAAAATTTTAGTTAAACATATAATAGTATATTTCTACAGATGGACAATCAATATTCAATGTTTTATTATACAAATGTAGATGAAAATTCATAAATGTAAGAAATTGGTCAAAACTTTTAACTTAACTTTAACGTTACTATAACATTAAGAGCGTAGACATTTGACTAAACCATCGCGTAACTGCTTAGTCGCGCTTTGATTCCTAGAGCATTTAGTTGTGCAACTAAACAGTTGAATGGGCTGCGAAACAATCGACAATCGCACAATAGTACAGCGATAATGTAGTCAAAATGATTGAAGCAGATGTAGTTAAGCAATAGCAGAGGAGATATACAAGTTTAATTATAACTAATTTAAATTAGTTAAAAGCTAATAAAATACAAGATAATACAATTTTCCTACAATTAACCGTATTATAATGAAAACTATTGTATGAAAAGAGAATAAAAAGTCTAAGGAGCTTCCTCTCTTTAATTTTATAAACCTTTTGCAAATGATCTAACAAAGAGGCTATACTATATTACTGCAACAATCCTAAGTTTACCTGTTGTATGCGCAAACGCAGCTCCTCGTCCGAGTCCGAGGTTTCGAACGCGAATATACGTTCGGGATAATGGTTCGGTTTCGACAAAGCATCTATAACAACACAGACGAACAAACGACCTCAATCAATATCATATTTAACACTACTAAACTATCAGATATAACTAATTTATCAATACTGTTGCAGCTAAACTATAAATAAAAAGTAAAAAATACAAAGAGTAATTGTATAAAACCCATCATTACCATTGCTAAGTTTTAACATTAATTAGACCTTGACAAGTGGTCGCCTTGGTATGATAACTACAAACATACCTCGTTAATATATTATTCAAAAGCGTAGGTACTTTGTTGATTAATCGTCAAACGTTTAATTCTACATCTATACGATATTATTGAAAAAAGAATTAATCCGCTTATTAAGACATCTATTTACAATTATTTTTACTATTAGAATGTTACCGAATTGTGCATCGTCGAGAGTTGAGCAGGGATCCGCGATGTGAGCGTTGACTGCGAGGATGTCATCACAGCATTTGCGCGTGAAGACCGAGGAGTAGCACCAGCGCCGGCCGAGGAAGAGAAGCACCACCAGGACCACAGCCGCGAAACCCGCTACCGCACTGATGTACGCCGTCGCTTCCACTACACCAACAAATATGATCACAATCAATCCACACAAAGGAAACAAGAACAATGTTTATATACCATTGGTAGAATTGATGCCGCCTATGTTGGCCACCATTCTGAACTAGCGCGTGGCCATCTCAGGGACACCTCACGAACGTACACACCAAACATTAAAACGTATCACGCATTTAATTTATTTGTGGAATTAGTATCGGAAGCTCGGGTGGAAAATAATTGGGACGTGTTGGCAGGGTCGGAGTGTGATTGCGCATGCGTGGCGCGGAGGCACGCTGGGGGCACGCAGGGGGCACGCCGGGGGTGTGAGCTACATCGCGGGGTGTATACGTACAGCCTCAGCTAGGTACAGGGATACCGTCAAGGCCGAGGGCATCTACTAGCAATTCCAGACTATGAATAAATATGAAATAATATTCATTGATATTCATTAACGAATCATAATTTAATATAATTCTTATCCCAAAGTTTTTTTTTCTTTTATTAACTATAATGTAACTATGTAAATTATTAAAACTTGACAGGGTTGACAAGATCGATAATAAAACAAAAATTGTATTGTTTTGTTTGTCTAACCTTGGCTATGAAAGCAGATATTGAAGGCATTTTAACAGTAAGGTGAGCGTACTCTGTCTCACACAATAGCACAAAGAAAGGTTAGCCCAGGATTAAGTGGAATTTGTTTGTGTTAACTATCTATTATTAACGAAGACAACATACAATAACTATAGGCGTCGCCGATGATCTCGGCCAGGTCTAGGGGGGTAGGGCAGCTACCATTTAAGTGGCCTTATTTGAAGTATGTGTTATATTCTTTTAATATCTTTCGTCTCTTAGTGCAGCTACCCCCTCCTTGGCGACGCCCATGCCAATAATCAAAAACCAAACATCTACCTAATAGATTTCTAGAATATATTCAAAAGTTACTGTTGTATTAAAGGAATTTAATGTTGTAATAAATTTAACAAGTATTTAAAAGTTACAATTTTATGTTGTGTGATCATTATTAGCAGTTTTTACTGAAAATGTGATGATTTCAAGATTTTGTAGACCATTTTGGCTTACTCTAAGCTATTATATTATATTATCTTAACCTGCAGCTGGACGAGTCGAGGATGGCTGGTATTACAGTAATACAATAAAAAGTTTATTTGCTTTTAAATTGTGAATGTTGGTGCCCGACCACGCCAAATTTATTAGGTAAAAAAAAAATGCGACACTATTTCTAGTTACGACAAAACAATGGTTATTTTACATATTTTTAATTCAAAATCATCTTGAAAAACTCATTGTTTCAACAAAGTTTCCTCAAGTTACGAGTTTGTAGTTCGCAATTTGGGTTTAATTTCAACGGTTTGCGATAAATAATGAATATCTCAAGAGTTTTTTTTTTAATTAGTTATGATATAAAATGTAGGAGACATTTTTATCTTTTAGTGAGATAATGAAATCCTAGTTCGTACTGACCGTATCACGCGTAACGTTACGCGGTGCAATGTTACGTGTAACATTCGCATGGAGCTGCTCGTTGCTTGCTGGTTTCGCCGTAGAATTACTTACTGACTGCATGAATTATCGCCTTGTAACGAAGATTCTTCTAAGACAGCTTATTATGCTTTTCCCATTACTTCCACACTATTCCATAACTTATTTAAATTTTTAAAATAACTAACTACTGTTAAATAATATTAGTACCTTTTATTCAAGAACAAATTCACATTTTATTTAAATTTAGAACTCGTTACTAATTATAAACAGAGCTGTCAATAGACAAACGCAAAATCAGATGCGTTGCCTACCCTCAATATTAACAAGACAATTTGTTTTTCAGATTACACACAAAACCAAGATACGGAAATTACAGTAAATGCAACAATGAGAAGTCATTAATTAGGTATACCTAACTGTAATTAAATCAAAGCGAGCGAAGAGAGCCCTCTATTATCTCATAAAACAGTTTTGTGGTACACTTAACTCGGAAAATGTTACTCTTTGATATTTTTGGATTGGCAAAGTAATTTTAATTTACTCACTTTTTAACTTAAATTAATTTAAACAATTCTGTTTTAATTGTAAATTATATTTTACATGATAAAATAAAAATTGAAGGTTTTTCATAACAATTTGTTTGCATTCCTAACGCCACCTGTTAAAAATTTACAATACCAATAAGACACAGACTTGCAAGGATCTTATGGCACATGTAAAACACAGGAGGCGCCTGCTAGTTTTTAGAGTTACCAGTAAGCAAGGAATTTTCTTGCTCGAAAATCTCCCATTTTGAAAACAAAACCAAACTAAATGCAATTGATTTGCAACTTATGATTCAGGTCCGTAATAATTGTTTAATATTTAATTAGATACATCTTGTCTTGACATATTAGTACAGTTTTAGGATTAATCAACCAAAAACGAGGTAAGTTTTATGCTTTTTTGTTCAGAATTAACAATAACGATTAATCGTAAGTTAGCAACATTATGCTCATGGTCCTTATATCAGCAAAAAACACGTTATATCAGCATGACATTTTTTTCTGGAATGTCGAAATGATTAATATGGCGACAGTCACGCCTGCAGTTGCCGCTCGCGAATTAGTTCACAAAATCACCAACTGCTGCATGATCCTTGTAGATCTATATAACCGTGGATTCCAATCCAAACACCTCGAGAAAATCATGTTTTTTTATTGAAAAAAAGGACATCAAGCAAGATTATAAAGGTATTTCATCAGTGGAACAGTTAACTAAAGTTACAGTTTCTTGTCGGTTGTTAATCTCTTTTATTTCGTTATCAAAACCAGTTCGTTTTTACTTAAAATAATTAAGGGCATGGTCCTGTTGTGAAATAAAACAGCGTGTTGATATTTTGAAAAGTTTTTTTTATTAACACTTACATTTTTACAGCGCTCCTAGCCAACAGAGTAATACTATAAAATGAACCGGTGTAAAGAACAGTCGAACGCAAAACAATGTTAGTCCTACGGTGTACAAACAAACAAACAAACAGCATACAACACAGTATCCCATCGCCGCGGCAACATCACGACCAACTATTGTCAATGAGATGGACGACGCGTCATGACAAGCGCAGAAGGTCACCCTAAACAAACAAACGTCATTTAAATCTATAAACATTTCATATAATTTAGATTTTATTAGTTGCTATAATGTTATATTTTACTTTTGTAACCATTATTATAATGTTATATGTATTTGTTACGAAAAATTGAAAGTCGCCTCGCCGGGCCCTCCTGCGGAGCGGCGCGGGGCGCGGGGCGCGGGGCGCGGGGCGCGGGCGCAGGGGCGCCGGGCGGGAGCGCAACGACTCGCATCACACTATCATAACGGTATAATTTTAAAAATTTCTAATTACGCATCCCTACAATTTGTTTATTATCATTTAATTAAGAAATCAAATCTTACGCGGCTACCGATGAGCAGCCTATTTTATAAGTTTGACAAAATCTAATAATGTGATTATTTTAGAAAAGTAAAAGCGTCACGCGAGCGCGCGAGGGCGCGCGGGCGCAGGTGGAGCCCCGGGGGCTGGCGGAGCCCCGGGTCGGGCGCCGCGGCGTCTCGCGCTTCGCTTTAATCTACGTTTACGATTCAAAATACGGCATCAAAATTTCAACTACCTACCTAACAGTAAGCGGTAGTACACTAAGACTCAGGCACTCCACATCGACCTTTCACACGCCATGCACCCCACCGAATCTTCAACAAAACGATTATCCACTCGAAAAATCCAACTTAATCTAAAGTCCACTTAAATAATAATAATGGCTCTTAATTGTAACATTACAACAAATGCTTTCGTTGTCCGCCGGGCACGGGCGCGGCGCGGCGCGGCCGCTGCGCGCGCGCGAGGCGAACCTCCCTCCCCTAACTGCCTAGACGATATTTTTTATTACTTATTTTATAAGTATGTGAAAAACAATTTAGTTATTAACTCTATCTTATACGATTAGTGAGGGCGAACCGAACGATGGGTACTTGTCGGCCGCTCGCCGCGCCGCGCCGCGCCCGCCGGCGCTCGGAGATTCCTATGCGACTGAGATTACAAACGATCACAATGCTAAAGTAACATGATTCACAACTTCCAAATAATACATGTTCCATTTTTAAATAACATCACAAATATCAAACTCTCCACGGTGCATATATACATATAAGTTCGTGAAAGGCGGCGAGGGCGCGGGTGAGGGCGCGGGCGGGGTGAGGGCGCGGTGAGGGCGCGGCGGGGCGAGGGCGCGGCGGCGGGCGGCGGGGCGGGGCGGGCGGTCGGCGGCGGTACAAGCGGTGAGAAGCGCGCGAATTGCTACGGCCGCGGCCCCGGCGCTCCGTCAGGGTGAGGATGCGGAGGCAGGCGAGGCGCGGCTGCGGGCGGCGCGGGCGAGGCCGCTGCCAGCTTAGTAGTACGTCTCCTGCTCCAGCCAGCCGCCGGGGTTGCGGCGCAGGTAGAAGCGCCGGATCTCGTCGTAGATGAAGATCGACAGCATGAACGGAATGGCGGGCAGCCACCACACGAACCTGACGCAGAAACGGTACACGGGTTAAATATGTGACACTTTAACCCAAAAATATTTCACATTTTGTAAAAAAATAGTCAAAAGATAAAAGGCTGCTATTTCCTGGTGACTCACTTGAGTGGGTACATCCGCAGACCCTTGTCCATGCCGGGTGTGTAGGAGAGGAATGCGGCGAGGGCGGTTTCAAAGATGAGACCGAAGTTGAGGGCCCAGTTGCGCATGCCCTGGTGCACGATGGAGTTGCGGCGGGTCTTGCAGATGATCAGATCGGCCCACTGCACCACTACGATGGACACGAAGAAGGCGGTGTGGCAGGTAAACTCAAGCGCTTTGCGGTCGCGGTAGGTCTGTAATAAAATACAAACATTGAGCCGGAATACATATAAGATTTGTAAATGTCCCAGATTTATTTATTCTAGTCATATATTTAAATAATAAATTATTTCCTGAAGAGAGTGCATTGACGAGTCTTGCATTATTTATGAAGATGTGTGGTCTATGAAGTTTCCGTTAAAGTAATCAATTAACAACCTTTTGACCATGATGTAACTTTTGTAAAAAGATATTTAAAAAATTAAAATGAATAGAAACCGTACCCATTCCTGTCCATAGGAGTCGGTGAGATCGTTGATAGCCTTGGAGTCCCACTGTTTCCTGATGCCGAACAGTTTGAGAGGCAGGAATCCGTTCTCAGCCATGATCACGAAGTATACAAAGAAACCAGCAGCGGCTTGGATCATCCCGATCTGACCGTACGCCATCGAGATCAGCCTGACAACATGCGGACAACGTATCAAACTGTGTACTGTTGAGCTCGGCGTGGCAAGCTTTTTCGATTCTAAGTGTTTGAGTCTATGTTCTATGTTTTTATGTTATCCTAATCTTTAGGTAACGTTTTTTAATTTTTTGCAATTTCTTTATCCGTAATCATTATTTAAATTTTAAATGCAGTTTTCTATAGATTAGGATAAATCAAGCATTGTTTCTTAAAATAATTTGGATATTTTCTTTCATTTTTTTCTTTCTTTCGTTTTATGAGCATCTCTGTAGTCGATACTTTAAGCACAAGTCGTCATTAATGATATTGAATATAGTTACATAAGTACATAGACGAGGTCGTGAGAGCAACACAACCACCACGATCAGATTTTTTAATCTTGATCAATTGATATTTTTAAAAAACAATGCTTTCCATTAAAAAGCTTCTAGATTTCAAATAAGGCAATCTTTTACCTTTATCAGTAACTCAAAGGGGATTTTAATACAAATATTAAGCATTATTTTTGTAAGAATCTTGCTGGAAACAACGTTGGTATCAAAAACATAATTCACAATATTTATTGTAGTCATTATATGATTTTAGCAATCGACACCATCGCTATCTCCTTGTTATTAATAATTATTTACACTTCGACATGCAAATTATATTAATACTGAAAGCGTAAGCAAAGTGAGAAAGCAAAACTTACCAAACAGACATAGAAAGCACCTAAGCGAAAATAAATACCGTGTTGCGTGATAGAGGGCGTTGGAAGCCTGTGACATTTGGACTGCGTGCCGGAATACATAATCAAATATATATATCTTATTATATAGATATGTATATAAATCATCGAAGACTAAGACGCTTCATATCGCCAAGTTCATTCCATAACTATTCAATTAATCTATCAACTACGCTTCTAAACAAACACTTCCACTAGTACGCCTTAATGACGCACGTCTAAGAACAATTCACTAATATTCCTCTAACGTGCATTTTCCGAAATTGCATTTCGTATTTTTTTATTTGCTAATATATCAAATATGGAAGAGTGAAGACTGTGCGATAGATAGATTATAATTCCACTAAGTCTATGGATAGTTTCTATGAAGTTTAAAAGATTTATGTGTTAGACACTAGGTCTAGAGTTAGATAACTAGGTCTCGTGTTACACGGAGGTCTGCAGTGTTCGAGGAATGTTCCCATATTGGCCGAGGAACTAATTGCTTAGTGCTTCTCCTAGGAATTAGTATTTGATAATCACTCTTCCACATCTCATTTTCATTGGTTGAACACAAGTCGCCTATCCGTACAAAATGCATTTTTTTAATTCTCTATTGCCAATTTAATGAGGGCAATTCATTAACTGACCACTGGCAATTTTCTTTTTCATTCCGATCATATTAATTTTGAATACCTGCCAGTATGAGTTGATATGTTTTATGCAACGAATTTTTCATGCTTGGACTTATCTAAATTTAAACCCTGTTAAATCTCCAATAAAAATAGTGAATGAATTTATCCAAAGTGTCTTAATTTTTCACCCAATAGGTTTATGTAACTTTTATTTTCAATGGCCAGTTAATGAAGGAATCCCATTACGACCCGTTCGAAACGTCTTCAAACATAACAATATTATTTGTTGATAAAGTAGTTGAGTTTATCCTTGAATTGTTGTGTGCAGTTTTCGAACGGATCGTTCGAAATTTGAAATGTGGGCTATTGATTGCGTTAACACCCATAATGAGTAACTAGTAAGCTTCGGGCGGCATCTGGCGGACCTTCTGTTGACGAGGTTGTCGCGGTAAGGGTCCCGCGGCTGCCGCTTCATGATATCTGACTCGGGGGCTTCGTACGCCAAAGATATAGCAGGCACCTTCGGTAACACCAAGCAATCAGCACAAGTCACAAAACCGATCGCAAATCCGAACCAACAATTATTATCGTAACCGACGCTTGAGCCGAAAACACAAATACACACCTCTCCGCTACGAACGCTCCAAATCACGTTATCTACGACTAGCAACCCTTATTAAAGTATATTAATAGTAACACTAACTCTTACTTCAAATTAAACATTGTGATCTATAATACAGAAGAATAGGAAAATATTAGCGTGTTGTATCCGAAGGAATGTCATATTTCGTAAAAATAGCATAATACGAGTTCAAGTACTAAGCTAGTAATAAAATTACAAGTAAGCCCTAGTGATAATCGATTAAAAGTAAACGGGTAATATAAAGTGTTGTTGTACCTAAGAATATATAAAATACCATAATAGAGGCTTGTCTGTGATGTGAAACAAGATACGTGGTGTGGATGAGAACCTGACCGGACGAGAAATGAACACGCCTAACAGCGTCCTCGTGTCGTATGATGTGCGTGGAAGTCATGAGGTATAAAATAAGTATAAAAAAGTAGTTAAAGAATATAATAATAAGATAATAAAATATATTTATCAAAGGATGTAGAGATGTGTCCACAGATGCATGCACGAAAGACGAAAGATGGCAGAGAGACAGATACACATCGACCACTTACCTTGAGAAAGACCAACACATACGCACACCAAAGATAATAATAAAAAAGAGACGTTCAGCGATGGAACAATGTGTTTAAAGGCGGGTCGTTCTCGAGCCTGGGGAAACACGTTGTTCCATACCGACAACAATCTACGAAGGTTAAAGGAAACAGAGGGATCGTTAGTACAGAGAGAATACAAGACAACGCAAGGCGGAAGTCGGGGTCGGTGCGATTGTCGCCTTCAGTGCTCCACGGGTACGGGGTACGGGGTGTGGGGTGGCTACAGGCACCGTCGCAGACCGCAGGCAACAACCAAACCTCGGGGACGAAGGCTAACTTACACGTGGTAATAGCAAGCGAGTAGCGGATAGAAATAATAAGTTTTCACGAGTGTGGGGCCACTCGCGATATTTTACCTCTCGTTAACGAGTTTATCAGTGAAAGGGTTACGCGGCTGTCGCTTCATAATGTCAGATTCGGCCTCCTCGTAAGCCAGGGAAATGGCGGGCACCTATACAAACACTAGCTATGAGAGCGGTCGGCGAGAAGCGCAGCGCCAACTCACATGTGTACAACATCGAACACAGCAGATGCCATTGACATTGCAAGCGCATACCGTGCTCACAGCGGAATTCAACTGGAGCTATAGCTTTACTCTGTTTAAAAGTGCAGTCTTGTATATTGTCATTCCATTATACTGCGAAAATTGGAGATTTTTTAACTTCAAAGCGGCCAAATTGCGCCATTGTATAGACTATTACAACGTCATCGTCCGCATTCTATAATTAAGAGTTATAAACAAACGCAAGAGTGACGTATAGGTTTCTATTTCTGTTAATGACGTCATCACTTACGTAAGACTGCACAATTGTATATGCTCTGTATATGCACACGGTATGTGCTTGCAATGAATTCATTAATATCACAAAAATAAAAATCAACACATAAAAATGTAAATGATGAATGATTACTTCCGTTGCAAGTACTGAAATCGTTTTAAAAACTCAAAATATCGAATTAAATCAACGAATTCGTGGACTCTAACAAATTTAGGTCACGTGGAAATTTTGAAAAAAAAAATAAAACAAAACACAAAACGTGCCTGAATGATGATGATGATGATTGTAAATGTTGTTGAATTCGAGTGTATTGTGTGTCCTTACACTAGACAAATTATATGTAACCTTTTTGTATGAACACTAGCGCCTCCTACGAAAGAGGGCTTAAGTAAGCGAAAGCCTGCCCTAACATTTGTCACATGCGTTACCATAATTAATTCTAGTAACACCATGACAATCATCAAACCATTTAGCACTTGCAGCATACTAGTTAGTTGTTAATCAATCGAAACTAAAAACATATTGAACATTTTTTGTCCAATTGTACAATCATAATTTTATAATTAAATTAGTATGTTATGATTGTACAGATATGAAACATTCACTCTTCACAATAACGGTACAACAACGATGTTATCTGCGGGAGCGGTTACTGGGACATCACAACACGCATAGAGACCTCTCGTTCACAAGTTTGTCGCAAAATGGATTCCTAGGAGGTCGTTTCATAATATCCGCCTCCGCCGCTTCGTACGCGAGGGCAATCGCTGGCACCTATGTCAATATTTTAATAAAACAACGCTATTTTACTTCATTTCAACAATAATATAGAATAACAATTATACTATTTAAAATTGTACAACTTAATTTAAAAGAATGCAAACATTTCAAAATACAAGTCGAAGTTGCAGAAGTAAAATGGGTTATCGTGTATTTATTGTTAGCTGAAATACTTAAAGAAAATAACATAGAATTACTTTTAAAATGTAACCTAACCAATTACATAGAAATCTCATAGAATTCTCTATTACATTAACTTGTAAAGTGCACTTAGTTCAATATTTTTGCGCAAAATGGCGTGGGTTTTTTATATATCTGATCAGATTTTAATAAAATTTTCTGTGTTTATTTAAACTTTACGTCATTTGTGTTTCGGTACTAAATTATTTATATTATGTAGAAACATAAAACTTCTGTTTTCAAGAAAACCATAGAAATAAATAATTTTTAATTTATTGTCTATAGATTCATCACCTTATTTTCTCAAGAATTTACTTAAACAATTGAGTTTTATTGCTATTTATCTCCAAGATAAATCTATCAACCGGGTGTCGACAAATAGAATTGTGATCTATTGCAGTTATACAAATATGAACTATAACACGTATAAATTAAGGTGCAACTTACCATGTCAGTTCCAAGATCGATGCAGAGGATGGTAACAGTGCCGAGGGGCAGAGGAATGTCGCAGAGGATGAACGCCAGGAAGGGTGAGATCTCGGGGATGTTGGAGGTGAGGGTGTAGGCGATGGACTTCTTGAGGTTATCGAAGATGAGGCGGCCTTCCTCCACGCCAGTTACAATCGAAGCGAAGTTATCGTCAAGGAGAATCATGTCAGCGGCCTGGGGAAGTGGGTTATAATCAATATCGACAAAAAAAAAAACGATTATTTGTATCGATATCGATTTAAACATCGAATGTCTTTTTTCTATTCTTATCCAATCTATTGGAAGGCATATGTTGAATCGATTCAAATTCTTCCCTTTATTGTCTTAGAGGTACATTATAACGCGAATATGTTAAAAGCTTGCATTTTTCTCACTTAAACCATTTTTTGTCTCTTTCTTACTTTCTTACCTATCGCTTTCTTACTCGTATCTTACTTACTTGTTTGGAGACATCAGATCCGGCGATACCCATGGCAACTCCGATATCAGCTTTCTTCAAGGCAGGAGAGTCATTGACACCGTCGCCGGTGACAGCCACGATAGCACCCAGACGTTGGCATCCTTCCACGATGATCAGCTTCTGTTGCGGGGAGGTCCGCGCGAACACAATCTCCGTGTGGAACCTGACAATAGGCAATATGCATTTAATACTAAAACTTTTATTGTTTACTTTATTACTAGAAAAACTGTATCTGTAAAGTTTTTTTTTTAACATAAGGTGATTTAGTAGCGAAATTTTATCATTAAAAAGTGTCTTTTTCAACTCCCAAGTACGTACATTTTAGCTTAAATTGAAATAAAGAGATATTTTTTGGGATATCAGTAAGAAAAAGCAAAACTTCGATTATCTTATTTTAAAATAAACTGCTATTGACACAATCTTCAATTTATAAAAATAAAGAAGTGTGAAAAATGACTATTTGTCCATTGACATTTATGAAAAAAATATAATAAATTTAATTTAAACATTTTTATTGCTTCAAGGAATAACACCAACGATTTTGTCGACTTTTAATACTAACTTGAGAATCTCATCAAGTTGGTCAGAGTTGAGTTCCCTGAGCTCTGTGCCGTGCACGACGGCGGCCTTGGCCTCGCGCGGGTTCACTTCCGACACGGGGATGTTGAGGCGCGCCGCGATGTCCTCCACCGTCTCGTTGCCCTCCGAGATGATGCCCACAGACTTGGCGATGGCCTTCGCGGTGATGGGGTGGTCACCAGTCACCATGATTACCTGGTATTATCAAATTGTACACAATTACGGCGAATCTAAATTTCAACTTAAAAATTAAAACCAAAAAACTGATATAGCTATGCTTTCTTCCAGACAATGTTCTTCACCTAAACCAAATTTTATTCAAATTCATACATCCGCTGTGGATTTACGTAGTAACTAACATACATCCAAACTTTTAATTTTAATTTATTAAATTAGTAAGTAAGGTAACTGACAAAAGGACTAAAAACCACGTAAAAATTACTAAAAAAGAAGTGATCACTGCCTATACTGCAATTTAGTTTGAAGTTCGATGAAACGATTGTATTGCATATTTGCAAAATGACTCTTGTCACTATTACGTTAGAGTGCACATTACCTTAATACCGGCGGAGCGGCACTTGGCGACGGCGTCGGGCACGGCAGCACGCGGGGGGTCAATCATACTCATGAGGCCGACGAAGCGCAGGTTGTCGAGGGGGAAGTTGGGGTCATCCGTGTTGAACTTGTATCCGATGGGGTACTTGTCGGAGGGCAGCTGCAGGTCGCAGAAGCCCAGCACGCGCTCACCAAGACCGCCCAGCTCCAGGTACGCATTATTGAAAGCCTCCTTCATTTCCTCATCCAGAACCTGATGACAAAAACAAATATTAAATCGATATACTGGTGTAAAATTCGTAGAAGGCATCTTTTTTTGTATTTCATCCTTATAAGGAAAGAATAATACAAGGGAAATATGTTAAAAAAATCACCTTTTCCTTGCCACCGATAAAGATAGTGCTGCAGCGTTCCAGAATCCTTTCGGGTGCGCCCTTCATCACCAGCAGATGACGAGGATCGCTGGGATCATCGCTCTCATGGATAGACACCTGGTACTTGTTGGTCGAGTTGAAGGGAATCTCGCAGACTTTCTTGTTACGTTTCCTGATAGACATGACGTCACCGAGGGCCAGTTCCATGCACTTGAGCAGAGCAGCTTCCGAAGCATCACCAGCGACTTCCTTCTTGAGGATGGGGACTCCGTCCTGACCACCTTTGAACTCGGCGCGGTTGCACAGGGTTGCGATCTTAGCGAGGGCCTTGAATCCAGGGCTAGTGCGGTCTATGAGAAAAAAGATTTAATTTAATTTAATACTAGAACAATTTACTTAACTTCTACAAAATAGCCATTTCAGATAGCTCTTTCTTTCAAGTCTTCTGTCTCTCTGTCTTTTCCACGCCCCTAAAGAAACGAGAGGTTATTAAAATAAACCTTGTGATGTTTCTCACCATATTGTACTCCAGATTGATCCTCAGTGGTGTCAGCTTCGATGATCTGGTTGTCAAACCACATGTGGGCGACGGTCATCCTGTTCTGCGTGAGGGTGCCGGTCTTGTCGGAGCAGATGGTAGACGTGGAGCCGAGGGTCTCGACGGCCTCCAAGTTCTTGACCAGGCAGTTCTTGGACGCCATCCTCTTGGCAGTGAGGGTCAGGCAGACAGTTACCGTGGCCAGTAGACCTTCAGGTACGTTGGCTACGATAATACCTGTATAGATTGGGAGAAGTTAATAATGTTCTATGGATATGTACACGTTAAGATTCGTCTAAAATTTTCACTGAATGTGTCATTTGTGTGTGTGTGTTTTTATATTATTTCTTACCGATAAGGAAGATAACAGCATCAAGCCAGTGGTAGCCGAGGATAAAGGCAATGATGAAGAAAGTGACGCCGAGGAAGACGGCGACGCCGGTGATCAGGTGGATGAAGTGGTGGATCTCCTTGGCGATGGGCGTCTCTCCCGTGTCCAGACCGGAAGCCAGACCAGCGATACGTCCCATTACCTTTAGTAAAACGATTTAATATTAGTACCTACCTGGTATAATTAGTTACTTTCAATAATAAGCAGATCGTTATTACTACATCGATAACAGAAAAAAAGTTATGAAATTAACATAACAATACCATTTAATAAATGGAATAATGTTTATCAATTAGTGTAAAAGGTCGTTGATTCAAAACAAATATCAAACATACCGTGTTATCTCCGCAGCAAATGACGATGCCTTTAGCGGTGCCCTCTACAGCGTTGGTGGAGAAGAAAGCCAGGTTCTTGGTCTCAAGTGGGTTCTCGTTGGTGAACTCGGGGCCGCGGGACTGGGGCTCCGACTCGCCGGTCAAACTGGAATTGTCTACTTTGAAGCCGCGGGCCTCGATGATACGGATATCAGCGGGAATTCGATCGCCGAATTTAACCTGCAATTACATCACTGTTTAATATCAACTTAAAATTTTTCTGGTGTAATTCATTTAATTTGCTTTGCAATGTAAAAAATAAAACAAAGTACTGAGTCTCACTTCAACAATATCACCAAGCACCAGGTCCTCAGCGCGGAGCGTCAGTTTTTCACCTTCACGGATGACTGTGGCGAACTGTGGCACCATGTTCTTGAAGGATTCCATGATCTTAGAGGACTTGCTTTCCTGGTAGTACGAGAATATGCCGGTAACGATGACGACAGCCGCCAACACGATGCCAAGGTACAAGTTGTCGTCCGCGGGTTCTTCAACGGTACTCGCCTACAAGAAATAATAAATTAATATACTGAATTACATTAAAAATTATTAAACAGCATTATATAATTCAATGAGATTTTGTTAAAGGTTCAAATATGATGAAGATTATTGAAGACACAATAGAAAAGTGTTAGTAAGTAGTAATAAAATGGAAATATAATGTAAAATGTCAAGTGATAAGGAATACTGACCTGAATTCCGTATGCAATAAAGCATAGAATAGCACCGATCCACAGTAGTAACGCAAAGCCGCCGAATAGATTTTTACAAAATTTCACCCACTCGGGCGTCTGTTTAGGTGGAGTGAGTGCATTTGGACCGTCCCTTTCCAGGTTCTCTTTCGCTTTCGCATGGCTGAGACCCTACAATTAAAAAAAAAGTATTAAGCTTAGTATAAAAATAATTTAAGTCTTCAAGTTCCAAAGTTTTCAAGTCTTCAAAACATTTAAGCAGGAAAAAATACAATTTGTACAAGTAAAGCTAACTTACATTTTCAGGGTGTGTTTGAAATCTTTGGTAAAGTTCCTCGGGTGTTACTTTGTGATAGTCGATGTCTAATTCCTGTTTTAGGTCATCTAAATCTCCTGGTTTCCGTTTTTTCGCGGGGGGTTTCCGGCGTGTCTGCCAACATACATGGACAATCACAGATTAACAAAAGATACAGACAGAATATAAACAAAATCTTTTAATATACAGCACAAAGTTTAAAAAAAATGATTGAAAATGATCAAGGCATTGAATAAGGCATGCAATGACACGAAACGAATGAGACGATCATATAATGCTATCTCTACTCATACATAAACGTAAAAAATACAATCTTCCATTTTGAACTCTGGAATCGAAGATGTTGTCACTATTTTCCTGAAGAACACAAACTCACCTCTGAGGCGGGCATCTTGCTGAAGCTCCGGCGAGCGACTGATGCCGATGCAACCGAAAGCTTCTTTAGCTAGACTTAATCTAGGTCAACAGAGGGCAGCGTCGCCAGCGCCACTGCTGCGTCTGACACCCTAATCGATTCCAGGTCAGATTTTGCGCATATGCCTTAATAGCACTGCAAAACTAGCATTCTATGCAGAGCTACGAACGAATAGCATTGTAGGAACATCTCATATCGATCGTGGAATTGAAAATAAACGAATGATGTAAATAAAAACCTTGTACTGTCCGTCTGCGGTTCTATTATCGTCCTTAACGGGTGCGACGGTGGCGACACGGTATGAGTCGGAGCGGCCATGCTGGAAACACAACTAGGGGCTAGACACATTCTACGAGGCGGCCCCTACGGACCATGCAGCCTTACACTAAGTGAAGTGAATGACAATGGTAATAGCGACATCGCGTGACTCTTATTATTCTATACTTTATTTTTAATTTAACCAGTGGTTAGTGTTATGTTGCTCAGAATCACGCGATATCGATAACAAATATAGACAATCGAAATGTTTACTGTAACAATGCAGATTAATGACGTAATAATTTAGATCAAGACATTTCGATATATCTATTAAACATGAAAATGGTTTGAACGTAGGCAAATACAAAGATAAAACATTCAATGATAGGCATAGGTTTTTCCGTGTAGTAATGTAGTTTGACCTAAACTGCAATATGTTTTTGCGGCATATTGTGTAAAGCATAATACAGCGATACAATGGTCGGGCTGGCATTGTGCAGACGGCAACGGGGGCGTGACCTTGACGCGTGGTCCTGGGCCCAGCCGCTCAATGACGCTCAATTGCTCTGAACTAGTTGCGTGTGAATCTAGCCGCAGCAGAGGAAATGTATCGTCACATTATTCTCCCATGGTCACTACGTCACTATTTAATTGCACTCGCATCATCCGTGTGTAGTTGAGTGGGAAGATTTGCGCAAGTTTCAATTATATGATTTCTACTAATTATAACTTTATCAGATTTGCATTTGTTACTATTATAGCAAAAACAAATGCTAACTAGATGTGTAAAATAACGTACCATTTTTGTAATTACTTCTGTATTCTTTTTTAAGGTTAAATTTTCGTATTTAGTCTCCGATTGACTCTAGAAACTACTACATGTATTTTTAATTTAGATTAGTTACAGTTTTAATTTGCAATGCATGCGGGAGACGCGAACACGATCACATGTTGGTGCAATAGCGATGTGATTGTTCGCGCCGCGGCCGTAATGTCACTGCGGCTAAATGCGTCCGCGGTGCCGTAAACAGCCGGCCGCCCTCGATAATTGATGAACGTTTCCATGGCGGACCTCATTAAAACCGCGCCCTGAATTCACATGAAGGTTACAGCGGTGTAGTACGCGCAATTTTCATCAAATTTAACCACCGCAATTTAATAAAAAGCCCTTGAGCGCATTTAATTATTCATTCTGGGTCAACCACGACACCAATCGTATTCAGTTAGATACTATGAAAGGTCTAAACAGACAAAGGATTGAAATGTTCATTAAATGAAAAGGGTGCTTCACACGAGCGGCGAAGACGAGCGTTATAGCGAGGGCGCTGCGTGCTCGGCCGAGTTACGTAAGCAGGTGGGAGCACGCATGCGCAGTGCGGCCCAACCCCCGAGCTACCCTCGACATAAATAGCTAAACGACAAGGTTGCCACCCCGGGGCCTAGCGACCGCATTCTGTAATCTCTTCAAAGGTTAAACCGGAATAAATGATGGAGAATTGAAACCAGTTCGAATGAGAAAAGTTCTCACATAGAGAAACATCCAGTATAGAGGGAATAAAGAGACTGTTAAATGGGTACAATAAGGGTTAGGCCATTTTATCCCCTACTATCGTTATGTTTCTCGCATCAAATACGATTCAACTTTATTACTATTATACAATTCGAATTGTGGAGCAATTAAAATCTTTTAGATCTAGACATAACGCATACTGCCAATTGAGATACGCAAGTCGTTAGCATGTGTGCTGGTGATCGAAAATTCATTGCCACGGCCACTATACTGCTTTATACCGAAAATTTGTCGTTACTATCGTAGTAGTGGGTGAATGAGACAATTATTTTTGTCCGACTGATGACGTCACTGAGATGAGTTAAAACGAAAGCTGTGCCAAAATCTGAAGAGAAATCTCACGTGCGTTTGTTATTGCCACCCGGCGACTCTTGTCCTAATTGGCTTTGCATCGAACTACGTTACGAAGAATGTTGGACTTTTATTTTTTATCATTATGTAATAGGAAATCTTTGTTGTGAATTACTTAATGTAAAGGAATTTCAATGCAAGTTTCTCCTCTCTAGTATTATAAGATGCATTTTTTTCTTAAATCTCATTGAGTGTAATTGAACTTGCCGATAAGAGGTTGTGGAAAACATAAAGCTATTATTGTTTTTATATTCGATAATAAATGTTGGTAATTGGTTATAATTACCTCAAAATTACGCGATAAACTTTATGCAGAATATAAAATGAGAATAATAAATAATAAAACGTATCAAATTTTACAACAATTAATTAAGGACAACTCGTGTTTTTAACATTCACGATATCACGTCATTGAAAATTATGTTTATAAGACTTGACTATATTTAAATTGGAAACGTTAAACAATTTTTGTTATGTAACAAGTCATCATAAGATTTTATACGATGATGCATCAGATCTTTGTAAAGAAACCTATACAGTGTTACTTGGTAACTTGTTACTTCTGAATTCAATTCTAAGTTCATAAATTTTCTTCACATTATTTTGTAACTCATGTTTTAACTATTCATTAAATGGTGAAAATTACTATACCAAACTTGTGAATTTAAACACATTGAGTTAATATAGAAAAAAATTAAGACTTAACTTTATAAAATTAAGCGACAAATATTTAATAAACCATCGTGGGCTTTAATGATTCAACTTCTTTCCTCTTTGTAAAATATCGCTTCAAATAATGGCAGTGGGAAATAACTATTAAATTTTAACATGAAATCGCGAGTTGGGTATTTGAAAATTTTCGGATAAGTAACACTACGTAACTGCCCAAGGACCCACGGCCGCGTCTAGCAACATAATTGGTGCGTGCGCGCTATCGTCATAAAGGATAAAGGAAATACTCCAATAGAGCGACGGCACTCTATGCGATTTAAATGACATAATGACGAGGCAATTTTCTAATAAACCTTCAGTGCTCTTATAGTTCTCGGGCGAGCTACGGCGACGCTCCCACTAGCCGCGACCCGTTAGCGCTTCCTTCGGACACCTTGCGCCCGCGAGACCCCACCTCATCTGACCTATTTGTATCACCGACGCATATGCCCCACGAAATCAAAACTAAAATCCATTTGGCTACTCGATTATGATTTTTAAAAGATGTTACTATATTATTTAAATTATTATTGGATTGCTTCTTAATTTGAAACTAAAAACTTTTGGAAAATGTTGAAGCGAACACTGAATAATTACAAGTACACAATTCTTGAAGTTCTTTGTTATAAAATATTGCGGAATACTATTCGTTTAAAACTTAAAGGCTTTCAAAAATGTATTAAACAGTAAGAAGGAACGGCTGACGTGGTATGAGAGGGCCTTACATCGGATGTCCCTCTCGCCGCAAGATCGATACGGACAGTTACGCAACCAGGTCGGCGCCGTCTCCCGAAAAGCCTTTTTTCCATTTTTTTTTAAACGTATGACAATTAAACTAAAGATATTAAACTACGCCATAATCGCTTTGCACAAATACATAAATGATATGGATCGAACAAAACACCGATTCGTGCTAATATGAGTTTCATGAAGTAAGAGAACAAAGGAAATCGTGCAATGGGACGGCTACGAGACAATCACAATGACCATGCTTCAGGTTCGCAAGCACTGGATCCGGCAGCAAGTGCCGCAGCGGGCGGTAGGGCGCGGGTCCGGTTCTCACTCACTGTCAGCATGCACGCACACCAACTCTCACTGGGCGACAGCTGCCGCTTCGCTACAAAGGCATACAAGCACTACTTAAGCAACACTTGCACTCACCTCGCCCATTTTCTTAAGTCTTTATAGTAAAGGCGGATAAAAAGAGCGAGCCGCCTCTCCGAGTCGTGTACGTTGGTCGACGGTGCGGGATGGACTGGTGCTAGTTCTGCAACAACGGGGGGGACTTTACGACTTCCTCCTTCCGACGGAAAAACTTAAAAGGTGTGCGCTTTCACGTCGCCTTATCGCACGGCACCGGGACTATGTCATCGTGGTACGGTACTCGAACCCGGTGTAAGATAGCACGGGTGTTTAGGGCGCGACGTTCGGCGGCCTGCTCCGGGCGGCGACTGACGAAGGGGCCTGAGCGTATCGAGCCGATGGTTCGCTGACGTCACACTGCGTCACGACGCCAGCGCCGCCACCGGCGACGCGCGCAGTCGCGCCAGCGCCCTCTGCCCGCCCGCCCTGCACCCCGGGCCCGCCGCCGCCCATCCGCGCCGCGCGCAACCTGCCACAACCACTACGGCGGCGCCCAACTATCGCAAACTGCCTAACCCAAGATGGTATCTACTAAACGAATGCCGAATTTCACAAGTATTTGCTAATATTAATCCTATACCTGAAAACGGCATTTATATACACTTTATGTGTAATAACTACAATCGCATCGAATATACATTTTTATAAATATTATGTACTTCAGTGAGCGGTAGGCAGTCTCAATGGCGCGCCCTGCCCTATTTTGTACTGTATATCTGCAGACGTTTGCAGATGGCCTAATGCGTTTACCTGCTCACTGTAATCGAGGCATTATCATAAAATATACATTAGGTTTCTGTTTGAAGTTGGAATCGGTACCGATGCTTGTATTAATATTAGATTCATTTTCAGTTTAGCTATATAAACACCACGTAAATATCTTATATTGAGTGAATACATTTCGCACCAATTTTATTCTTAACTCCATTACATAATATGCGAAGAATACTGAAAGTGTACGTAATAATTGCTAACCTTTCAATGGCTAACAAACATCTCCATAAAATATTAAAAGTTACAGCAATTTTACAGTTACAGTTACAGTTTTGTAATTCCGACTTTATAACGTTCATGCCCAGATTAGCTAAATTTGTTATTTGTACCTTAGCTTCACAAGAATTAAACCTCAATGTAATTAACATCAATATTAGCTAGAGGAATATATACCACAAACCACTAGTCACTCAAAATAGTCGTTCCAAATGATAACCACAAGTTAACAAGCACTCACTCCGTTGCGTGCCAATCTATTTTTATAAAATCGATAAAGTTAATTACCGACAATGTATGCCGTTCATTAGACTGTTCACGAGTAATGGCTCAATACAATTTAGTGCACGAGTAAAATATACCGCACGCACGAACCATCATTACCGGCACAGATATTAAATATAATTTACCATCGGCAAGTTGCCATTAATTTTACTAAAAAAAATAGTTAAAAACCCCCATCACTAATATAAGTATATTTTTCTCTATTCATTGTGTGTAACTTGAAATTTTTAGTCATAATAATTTAAACAAAACACTCATTAATTCGAAATATTAACAAAAACAAAACTTAAACCGCCACCAATCGAGTAAATAAAGATCGCGTGGTTTATTACTTACACAAATTAGGTAATCGTTTGAATGTTACACGACGTAATTTATTACGGGCGTTGGACGAAGCGGAATTTCCGAAAGACTAAGCTCGAACTGCTAGATATTAATTTCCGGCACTCAACGCCGTCCACCCTGCTTTAATTAAGTCACAGTGGCTGCTTACACCACGCTAACTTAACTGCTTGAAAGTTTATTCGTCAAGTAAAGAATAATTTAAGTGACATTTCAGACACTTAAATAAATAATTATAATAAAATGTACCACGGACAGTGTGAAAAACTGAAATCATCAATTAAAAAAGCTTTAATTTTTACTAATAATTGCTTTCGAGTGTCCTATAGTTTTTGAAACTAGTAAGTCGTAAAAAATTTCATTGTATATTTATTAAAAAATGTAGCATTACGAAAACAAAATAAATGTAAAGGTGTAGACAGAGCGGCGACATTTGATTCGCAATTTCCTCCGGCACGCCCCGAGGGTTGCAGAACGCAATAAAACTCAAAGGTGCATACTTTTCAATTTGCAACGTCAGCGAAGCTTCGCAAAAGGAACGTTTATTTTTCATTTGGCCGCTCCTCGACACGCGGGTGTTTTTCCCAACCATTGTATCGCTTGATTTATCACCCGAGTCTCGACTTATAATGAACAAGTTGGTAACATGGCTAGATTTATGAAATAATTTTTTGCTAACGAAAAGTTAACCCTGCGAACATAAAAGTATTTGCATTTCCAAAGTATACTAATTAGCAAAAACTGCGACATATTTCACAGTTTTAGAGTTTTAACGTTTTCTGATTGATTTTAATACGTTCAGTTTTACCGACTCGTTTAGCGAGATCATTTACAAAAAAATCAGAGTGGCATGATACGCGTTTTTCTCTAAAAAAAATTAGTATTTCTTTGGTAATTTCCAAAGTCTGAATAAAATGCAATATAAGGTGACATATTTTTGAAATAGTGGAATTAAAGGTAACATCTTCGTATATAAAAATATATTCTGCCAACTATATTACCCTAATGGATTATCGCATTAGTGTATTGTAGGCTGACTACTTAGACGTAGGTATGAGTAATGACAAAAAAGTTCTTAGTAATAGTTCACATATCAGCCTTTGACAATGGCATTATTATCATTATCTGTAACTAAGCTGTAAGAAATTACTATAAAAATGAATTTGACGACTGCTAACTAAATATAACATAAGTACAAAATTTCAAACATTAAAACCATTAATAAATATTGTATACCACAAGCATTAATTTAATTAGATAAAAAATTTGAAAGAAATTTGATATCGCTAAACATTAGAGGAATAAAAACGAATAATTAGTTTTTACAATATTTTAAAGCAAATTGCGTTTAAATTTTAAATGGAAGTTACTGGTCCCTGGGAAATATGGCAATCAATATCATTGCAATATGTCAGGGTGGGGAAAACTATAGAGTACGCATGCACCGATGCCGGGGTGTTTCCCCGCGCATAGGTCAGTAACTGCGCCTCCAACCATCTTACCCTACTTTGCACTAGTATTCAATTTAAACTTCAAATCTTCATTTAAACTCAAAAAAAAGTATGTCCATAAGAAAAATCATTAACACGATTTATAAAAGAAAATAATAATTAGGGTTAAATTAAATACGAGTTATTTTAAAAGGCGCTTGTTACTTGTGAAAAACTGTAAAAAATGAACTGACATAGGTCATTACGTGTGCTGAAATGTGACAATTTTATGTCAAATTTTGTGCAAACATTTTCCCCACTTTACCTCACGGACGTTCCTGACCTAGTGGTGCCGGGGGCTTTTCGAGTGTCATTCGGGACCTGACCTGAAAACAGAGGGGCGCTATCCCATCCAAACCCTCGACAGTTTATGTCCGTGCTCGAGTAACAAACGGACAGAAACTTCCAGCATTATGTAATCAAAATTGCAAACAGCTTCATTCGAGTAATAAAACCTCCTTAGTCATAACCATCATAACCATTATAAAAAATATTGGTAACAGTATGTTATATCAATAGAGTCTCAGTAGTAATCGACATTGATTTTCTAGATATTCAAATCCGGTATTATAAATTAATTTTCCGGATCGAATTTGTGGGTTCGAATATTATATCTTGCGAAAAAGTAGCTAAGAATATTTTCTCTGTTCAATTAGAAATTTACGAGCGCAATTTTTGATGACGTTGTTTTCAATTTCTTTGTTACGTCCAATTTGCGTCAAAACAATGGATAACTCACTTTAAATTTTCATCATGGCGTCGGCAAAAGCAAGGAGTGGCGACAAAACTTTCCGATCAGATGTCAAAGTTCACCCCCCTTATGCAAGGCGGATGTTTCTACAGATAGAGGATGATAATAGAACGTAGTCGTCAGTATTGTATTATATAAGTCATTAGTACAAGAGATGGAGCAACGTTTCCATAAAGGATCGGCTGATATGAAAATTCGTCGTAGCGAACTCTGGGAGGCGGGGGTTGCGAGGAGGCGCTGTAGAGTCGGGGCATGGGGTGGGTAGTTCGGAGCCTCTATTTGGGTCACCCCGGGCGTCATTCCCCGCGATCGATAGCAGTACCGGCGCGCGCCGTTCTATCCTCCACCGTCGCCGCGCCGCGCCGCCTGGTTACCTAACGTGTCTAGCGCACTGCCCCATCGCTATTATTTTGTGAGCACAAATAAAGAATTATTGACATGTATAACCCTGCATTATAAGAAAGTCTACGAGACACATGTGTAAGCCGTTTAGAAATAGAAGCCGGCACAGACGGCTTGAGACGATTCCCATAGTCTGAATGTTACCTAATGATATCGCAATTACGCAATACAGAGCAAAACAATTCACTTGCTGTTATCATTTTTACTTCTGTATTTTAAAAATGGATGAACGACTAGAAGTCGACTTACTAAACAGAAGTTCTGAAAAAGTTCGGTAACGATCTTCAAAGAATAAAATGTCGCTAAAGTGGCGTTTTATTTCATTTTCATCTGTTCCTTTAAAATGCTTTATCGATCATATGGACGACATACAATACCCTAACTTTTTTCAGTCATGTCCAAATGTTCGAAATAAGCTTACGTAAATAATAAGAATGGTAAAGTTAAGTATAGTAGTTAAACGTTAACGTAAATATTCAGCGGAATAAATCTGAAAATACCCTCAAACTGACGATTTAAAAATTACAAGGGGTCCATAAAGAGGCTTACCGAGCCGAGGGCTCTGAAGTGGGAAAATAAATATTATGAGGCGGACGGGGCGGGAATGCTAAACAGCCGGCCCTCATGCCGTAACTAAATTGGGTCCGCGTGCGGAATGACTGATTACGTCACGTATCTAGGTGCTTTATACAATCCGTTACTGGGGATCAGTGAGTACTAAGTACATTCCGTTACAATCCAAACCTGTCCATAGAAAAAACCTACTTTGTATTTAAGACCTTTCACTATGTAAAGGGTGATTAAAAACTCCCTACATATAACTGTTTCATTGTTTCACGCTTAAATGTTTAATCGGAAGAGATCTCTATAAGCGAATTGACAAGAACGACCTACGCTAAAGTACGAATAAAGAACAAAGGCAATATCTAGAGAATCTTACTACTAGACTTAAGAAGTGCTCTAGACTGTGTTGCCTCATTAGAAAAAGAATAGACATTTTTACGTATAGAATAGGTTATAACCCGAGAAAGCTTAGATGTTTAAATTGCAATATAGTTAAGTATTCAATTATGTATTATATAATGGATACATTTAAGATAATTTTGGTCTGAGATATATATTAAACGTACTTAATTTTGAAACATTAAACGAAACATTCTATATCTTTAGAACATAGTTTTCTGATTTCAATCCAGATATGATGATATATTTTTTAATGCATAGTTCATTCATATTTACGAGATAGGAAATAGTTAGAGAAGTCCCAGACAGAATACGTATTTGCATTTAAACTGGACCCAGTTTGGATAACTTTGTACTGAGCAGGGGCCCAACAGGAAAGTTTCTAGATAGAGAATAATTGAATATTTTATTCAATTCACATACCTTTATACAATTTAATGGAAATATTATTCAGGCCGTATTAAAAAAAGAGCTACGCGGAAAGATAGTGTCATAAATAACTGTGTTTTGGCAAGAACCTACACAAACTTCATGTCCAGTAAAAAAAAATTTTTAAAATGAAGCTACCAAAATTTTGGAAATCATTACAAAAATTATAGCACTGATTTCAAAAGTCTGAATATTTATAATTCATCGGACCGCTTCTCTTAAGTAGTTAATCTTCTTAGGTTGGCAACACAACATATAACTGAGGGCACTGCATGATGACCTTGGGTCGCGAAAATATTTGAATAGCGTAATTACAAGAATATTATCTCTATATACTAAAACACGCGGTAACTTCATATTACTTGTAACGTCGCATTCAGAATACACAATTTAACCAAAACCTCAGCCATATCGTAGACGTTGTTTATTATTAGTAACCACTTCAGAGGCGTAGTAAATCATCTATTGTTAGTTATAAAACCTAGACCGCAATACGCTTATGTACAGTCTATAGCAGAAATAACCCGGAGCGTTGAAATAGAAGCTAAACGTATAAGGTGACGCGGAACGCTCAACCATCGTTGCCAAAACGTGCCTATAAAATATCTAAGCATATTGAAATTATAATGCAACACATCGTAACGTTTGAAACTATATACCAGGTACGGCCTACTTACAAGAGTAAAGTATTTTACGCAATGTGTAAGTGTTAAAGATTTAAAAAGAAGAGTTATCTATTGTGAAACAACAGAGAGCCCAAAAGTTGCAATAACATGACCAAATTAATAGACTACTCCTAAAGCGCCTGTTTTGTAATCTTTAGAAATATATGATAAACAGAAGTGAACGACCTGCAAGAGATTGTTACAATGTATTCAAATCAATGTGTCTACAACTGATATGTGTAGTGTCGTGCCTTGCGGTAAATCTTCATCGTAATCGTAAGACCTGAATTACAATATAGAGATCCCTGTTGTTCTCTTTATAAAAAATAGAGACAGCAATAATGTTACGACATCTGAAATTCCTTACAAAATACACAACAGATTAAAAAGAAATCTCGTGCCAGCTTGCACGTGCCGTTGAAATACAAATTATACAACACATTTATAAAGATGTGTAACGAATTTCCTTCTCATGTCGAGAATAATCAATTTGTAAACATCAGAAACAATACTTAAAATAATGAGAAATACGTACACACAAACGGTGAAAATAAACGAAATAGTTCTTTGTAATGATATTGTTACAATTAGTGAAACAAACCACATAAAAAGATTTAGATTCAAATGGCCTTAAAATCGAACAATTTTCATACATTTATCTCACACAAATCTGGATACTCTAAATTAGGGCAATTAAATATTTCCATCATAAAAAATTCCATACGTTTTTGTAAAAACAATGTTCCAAAAAACTAAATATTTTCACAACAAATTTCAGCATTAAAATTTCCAACTGAAATTTGAATGCACGGCATTAAATACACCGTAAAAACTTCAAACAGACTACAAAAGAGAAAAAAAGGTAGAACATATATTCAGTTGAAAATAGGCTTGCCGAAAACCGTGCGCCATACATAAATCTAGAACAGGCACCTGCGAAAAGAGGCCTTCGTTGAATTGTCTCTTGGAATTATTTTTTATAAACAGACCAATTTGGGAAATACCGAGTTTGTAATTGAAAAAGGGTTTTGTAATTAAATTTAATTCCTTGGCGGCTCAGGTGCCTTTCCTTTACTTAGTTACATTTTGAATCTCTGTAAAATATTTATCCGTTTTGACAGCATAATTTAAAATTGGTATCAAAGTCGCTTTAATCTTGATTCTTCATTTTTATTTAGGGTCCCCTAAGATTGTTTAAATACGTTCCAAATTGCCTGACGAAAATACTTTTTATGCGAAGTCTTAGTAGGATAGTTGAATCTTTTAACTAATGTGGCATTTATTAACAAAATGCCGACTAATAAATTTCCATTGAATTTATTTTGAGTATCATAATTTATACATATATTTCGGCTTAATATTATCTAAAAATAGAGAAAATACCAAGGCATTTATGCTATGGCCGCATTTCATTTATAAATATAGAAATATCTACAAACTTTCAAGAACATTTCTTTCAGCGTAGCTATCTGTGAACGTTATCGAATGTCTCAAGGTTGGTACTCGTCCCTTAAATGTTACTGCAAAATATAAATCAGCTTTAAAGGTCGGAGTTCAGGGAATCGTCTGATAGATCAAAGTTACGGATACGCTGAAATAACGATATATTACATATTGTTGGCACAGACTTGCTAAATTTAAATAAATAATTTAAATTGAAGTACAAAGCACACACCAGATATTATGTTAAAATCAATTTACGTAACTTATGAATATATAACACGAAATCGAAGTCTTCATTATAAATTGAGATACTTTGATAAAAGAGATGTATTTTATTTACAACTAGCTTTCGCCAGCGACTCCGTCCGCATGGAATTTAAAAAAAAATAAAAGAGAGCTGCCTACATATGTGTTCTTCCAGACTATCCTGAACGTCTATGCCAAATTTCATTGAAATCCCTTTAGCCGTTTAGGCAACAAACATCTATCTATCCATCGAAACTTTCGCATTTATATTATAAGTAAGAAGTAAGATGAACTATTTGTACAGCCTAAGATTGAATGAAATGGGTACCTAGTACTTTTATTGTTCCATCTCATTTGACTAAAGGTATAATTATAAAACATGTGGAGATTATTTCCTGATAGTTCCTATCCATTAACGTCGCTCTAGTAAATGATATTATCCACAAATACAAACACACCTATGTATGCATACTCTGGGTGGAAGTCACGAAAAAACAATAGTACGTGCGTAAATAGCAGCGCCATTTGCTGGGTAAATTCTAACACTCTTGTTCTTCCTACTCATAAATAGCTTGATTAAACTTCTACCCTACTTCCAATATTAGTACGGTTAGAAATGTTTCATAAAATTGTATAGTTGTTATTTAACGTAGTAATATGTAGGCGTTTAAATTAGAGCTCTTCTCATACAATCTTTTTTTTATTATTCAACATTTATTTTCTATTTTTACAGACGTGAAATTAGACTTTAGATTTAGACAATAGTGTATAGTTTTATTGTTACTTTTCCATATGGGTCAAAAAATTCCTAGATACCGCATTATGAGGATAAATAACTTTATTCAATACTAGCTGTCGCCCGCGATTCCTTCCGCGTGCAATAAAAAAAAAAACAAAAGTATGTAGCCTATGTGTTCTTCCAGACTATTCTCTACATCGATACCAAATTTCATCGAAATCCGTTCGTCCGTTTTTGCTACAAACTCTAACAAATATCCATCCATCCATCCATCTACCCATCTAAACTTTCGAATTTATAATATTAGTAAGTATGAAGTATGAAGTATGATGAAACAAAATATTAATATTTCAAGGACGATTTTTATACGAACTTTGATCTTCAGAATGTTCTAGATCCGTTCGTACATTTCCATGATGTATGTAGATCGATTGTGAATATGAATAGAAAAAACTGGGGTAAGTATGTTGTAAACAGTTGGATTTAGTTGGTCGGTACGCCGGAGACTGCCGCCTCTAACCGCTTCGAATGGGTTGAGGCTAGCGGAATAACCAGCAATCGCTCAATTCTATTTCATTCTAAATAACATTTAATTAAAATAAAAGCGTATTAAGTATACAAAATTAGGCATTGCGTTTTTCTTTCTAGATAAGTCTAGAAGGTACGTAAGATAATCCCTATATCTGAATCAAGCTGTGAATGCTATATTTATCTGTTATCTTACTAATATTATAAATGCGAAAGTTTAGATGGATGGATGTTTGTTAGAGTTTGTAGTCTAAACGGCTAAACAAATCTGGATGAAAATTGGCATAGATGTAGAGCATAGTCTGGAAGAACACATCTCTACTATCTTTTATTTTTTTTAATACCTCGCGAACGGAGTCGCGGGCGAAAGCTAGTACGTCATAAAAAACGTAGGTAAAGTTTCACAGGTAACGCGACCCTAGACAGGATGAAATGACATAACATCCGACCTTTCGTATTTTATCGTATTACGTCGGATATGAGCAGATGAAGACGAATGAGGTCTTAGGTTACTTACAATGTTTTATCGTAGCATAGCCTAAAGATTAATTATTGTGGTGAACTATACAACAGCAGCATTCATTTAAGTAAAGGTAAGAGCATTTTAAGAAAAGCAACAAAATAAATTCGTGCTATGAAAACAAATTAATATTCTAAAAGGACTTTTTATTTTAACAAAAACTTTACTTTTAATTTACCAAGATTTACCTTTAGAAAGTCAAAAGAAAGAAAATTTATCCTGGGACTGTTATTTCGAATAGAAGTGATCCAGTAAAAGTTTTTGTCCCGACTTTACAATCTATTCTCCCGTTATAAGAACGTCTAAAAAGAGAGTCAATACCCTTGTCAAAGTGAGCAATCTACTACACCCGTAGTGTTAAAGAGGAACGCGAACATTCGTTAACGTCATGACAATCCACTTTTACCCTATTCAATAAAAAGCACAATGCAGATTTTAAAATCACAAGACGACGTAACACAATATTATTTTAATTTCTAACCGAATACAGTGAAGACAAGATTAGAAATTTGTCCACAGACATTGACTTAGAATAGATGATGAAAAATTTGATTTTTTTATAATAAAACTAGTTGTTAAAGATAGATGCTGACATCAAGTAGATGCCCAGACATCACATTCTCAGTGTACACATTATTAGTACGCTTAATATTAGTCCAGTTATAAGTGTAAGATATAAAATTCATATTTCATTCAACAGTTCCCAAATCAAATCTTCTAAGTTTTCACCTTTTACTTATATCTCGTAGAATTCTTAGGCAATGTGAAAATTTCAGTCTTATCCTCATTTCCTGAATATTCGACGCAGGAATAACATCGTTATCTTGCTTCAGTCGGGTGGAGAGGAGATTAAATAAGCCAGCGTAGCGACTCAATTACCCAACACTCAACTTTCAATATTAAATTTGACTTTCATAAATCGAAGTTTGAGCAGGATTCGAGAACTTTTACAATTCCTCGCTCGAACTATTTCATTGAAAATACATAGTTCGTTCGACGTCATTAAAATCTTTTGTAAAGTGCTCATTTTAGTTCCTTTATTAAAGAACTGCATTTTGTGGAAAATAATCACGAGTATGAATCATGTTTCTAGCTCTATTTTTTCTAAATAAGATAGATTAGTTTGATAAATAACGCATATGAAGTATCGAATTACATTTGTATGAAGGCAAATGCCGTACTTAATAAGCAGGTATCGTAGTGACAAAACAATCACGCGTAGCAAACAATTATGAACTATCGATATTTGGTTTAAAGAAAATTTATAGAACTTAGCTAAAATTATTATTTACTTATTAACTAATTTAAGGGATTGTTCTAGTATTGAATATATTGTAGATATTATAGCGATTACAATAACAGTTTTTTACTTTAATCCATAGGTTATAACTATGAATCAATCGATTCAACTTCCATAAGAATAAAAATCGAAAATAGAAAAAAATGTCTGTGTGTGTCTTTTACCTAACCCGTCCCTAATAAATTGCCAATGACTTGTCAAATTAATCTATCTTATTTAGACAAACTATAATTACGAATATGAAGCGTAAATCTGACATGGGGTTCTGAAATTATTTTAATATATTTTAGAATATCACTTTACCTTAACAACCGCACTTAGCTGGACTGTAATCACATGGTGTAACAACGGCTATGACGTCACAGCGTACAAATAGAGTACTAGTGAGCGATTTATTGACACTTGACTTTGCGACACATATACCCATTGCCCTTAATTCCTCGCATAAACAATCGGTCGTGATTAAATCCTGCACTATACAAAGGCCAAGTTTATATAACAATAGTATATATCAAATTGTGATGTTGGTTAAATAAAACCACTTGAATTTGGAAACAATCCTTACAATGTTTAAATGTAAATTACACGCGTATCTTATATTAGCTATCAACGGAGGATAGGAAGAGTATTTCTCTTATAAAGTAAATGTTTTTTAATAAAGATGGGCTAATATAGCAAATCAAAAATCGGCAATACTCTGTGCCAACTTACTAAAATAACAGCTATTAAATAATCTAAGATTATTAAATCTCGCTGTTTTCTTTCTTTAAATTTAGCGCAGTTTCTTTTAAAACTAGCCAATTTCTCGCAAAATCGGAGCGAGTCGAAAGCTTTTAGTGGAAGAGCTGCCAAAGCAAGCGAGAAAAATGTTTTACGATCGATCTGAGCTGTTGTGTTGCTGACTCTTGGCGTTTTTCAAGAGAATTTACTGAAGTAACAATATTAACTAACAGAGGAATATGTTTTTTCGTTGTTTTTTAAGTTAAACTACTTGTATAGTATCAAATTCATTAACGGTTCATAGAGAATTAGAAGTATCACTCACTATTTCGTATATCTACCCTAAAGAGCTGACTCTACTACTCTTAATTTGTGCACTGTACCCTTTGTGGAAGAGAATTGAACATCAGGATTCAAAAGGAAAAGCATTCATTGTAGTCCTATTTAAATGTTACTCTAAAAGAAACACCCGCTGCTGACCCTACTTAGACCCAACGTCATAAAAGTCTCTTGCAAATAATGGACACGGTGGAATAGCAACTTACGTAGAGCCGTTATTACTAGCCGTAATTTTAACAAGCGCATCTATTAGTTGCAGTATTACCTAAGCGTAAAACATTTCAGTCAATGAAATTATTATAGAGTAAACAGTGCACGAAATGAATATAAACAGACGTCATGGCCGCTCGTTTTCGTTGCTGAATCACTCCCTCTTATACGAAGGTGAATACGAAGGAAGTTTATTAGATTATGTAAAGGCAGATAAGATTTATCGTTCCTCGGAACAGACTAAAAATTGCACGCGTCACTACATCCAATATGTATGAAAAGTGTCTGTAGCTAGGCAAATAGTAAATCATGCCCTCGAAATATATTCTCAGCGGCTTTCAACCATGACGTATTAACATGGGCTTTCGTTTGACGCGCTCATATTTATTCACACGTTGGGTTGAAAGAACATCCATCAGAATCTTCTGGAAGCTGCTAAAAGCATATGCAATCAATTTTAAAATCGTTTTGGGTTTTTTTCTAATAGAGACAGTGTGCAAACTGCGATTGCGCCCTCTTGTGTCTTAGGCTACGACTAACTTTGAATGCGCCAGAGTAATATTGTTAACCTACCTAAGACGAATCTGTGAATATTTAAAGCACAAAAAAGTCCATCTAAATACCTATTTAGTTTACCTTGTTATCAAAGGTACAATACAAATACAAACAAAGCAATACCACAAACATGAGCAATGGCCGACTGAAGCCAATCAGTTGCAAGTAATATGAGATAACCACTAGCTTGAGAGTCAAGGGAGTGATATCCGAGTGCGGTTGTTGGTTAATTTAAAGCCAATTAGAACTTGTAGTTGGAAACGACATATACGAGGGTAAATGAAAAAAATCTTGGAATCAATATTAAAAAATGCAAAGATTTAAATAATAATATTTTATTTTTCTACATAATCTCCCTCCAATGCAATGCATTTAGAATA
>NW_013525504.1:403505-449543 GCF_000836215.1 Papilio polytes
ATAGTGTGATAGACACTCTTTAATTTGAATATCGAACTTGATCCAAAAAGGTTTCATATATATGCAATTCTAAGAACTTTTTGATTCACCCCCAAATAAGGCAAAATGTTGAAAGAATTGTTCAAATTAAATCAAGTTTATTGTTTCTGGAGAAACAGAATGATATTTCGGAGATCTTTGATATTTTTATAAGCTAAGAACTATATTACTAAGAAGAAATATAATAGATTCCCAGCAAACTTCTCCAAATTTAGCGAACTTATTGGTAAATTTATAAGTCTCCTATAGTTAAAACATATTTCGAGTTACCAGCATTCAGTAGCGTAGATTTTTCCGATACGACGTATTTTAGTGTAGCCTTAAAGGAAAATCGAACGAAAGAGGCTTTACGTAACCCGTCCACCGCAGACGGTAAATTCTCCAATGAAAACTACAAAAGTTTTACACAGAGCTTAGGTAATAGTATTAAAGAAGCTTTGAGTTGAATAATAAACCCGTTTGTTCGACTCAAAGGTACTCTGCCAAAGCCAAAATGACTTAGAACTTCTGTTTTATTATTAAGCTGTGTTCAAGCTTAGGTAAATGTATTAATATATAGAGTTATTCATTCCATGTCCTTGTGTTTTTCAAATTAGATGTAATTCCATTTGATTAAATTTTAATATAAGTTGTTCAACTGAACCACCTTTGATATATTTCCACACCAATGGACATGATTTTCAATCTAACGATTTTGATATGTTAGTACTAATGAAATAACATAATTGCGTACAACGAATGAACAATTTTCGTATTCAACAAGATTTACAAATTCACTTGTATACTGATACAATTACATTTTCTTGAATACTAACGAATTTCAGTAATACATACTCCCAAATACCAAACTACAGAATTCATACCACACCAACATTCATAAAAATACTGACCGATTAAATAAGTGAGAAGTATCTATGTTTTCCGGAAAATGATCATAATTTGAAAATACACCGAGCCAAGTTTCTGCATATCGATTGATTACCGTATGCGGAACTGGAATGAGGGCAGACTCCTACCCATGCCCCGGGACCCCCTTAGCATGGGGTCGGTGCCAGCTCATGTCATACATTTGACATTTGTATTGCAAAATATACAACTATTGGAAGGTGTGACTAGATTTTACTAAGAATTTTGGCTCACTCCTATCAAATTCTGGACATACTGGGTGTATGGATAACTGACATTTACATATTTAGGGCATCTGTGTTTCATTTTCAAGATAATTTCAATGAATTTATATATTTGCGTAAAATTCTCATGTTTTATGTCTGATCATACGAGTACGTTCCCTTACTTATCTCCTTAGAGAACTGTCTGTTGTTATATAATTCCAGATATTGTAAGCATCTTAGTATGATAGAACCAGATTCACAAGTCTACGCAAACATGTCACTGCAAACTAGTGTTCTGTAAATATATTCAGTTTCCACCCCAGTAGAGCGGTTTGCGCAAACTGTAAATCACTTGCTTGTTTACTTAATGCAGGTGCTCGTTAATTCATTCCGTTTTCCTCGTTCGCTTCACTAAGGCTCCGCCTTGTGTACGGAACAAACAACCAGTAATCTATACTTCGTGCATCCATAATTCAACAACATCCAACATAGACTCTAGAAATCTGTAATATAAACCAACAGTTACTTAACACTTTCTGTGCTTCCATATCGCTATGTGGCATTTTATGTGTTAAATAATCAATGTTACCGTTATAATAGCTTTGTTAATGATCACAAACATACGAAAACGTCTAAATTATATACGTTGTAAATACTCGTAGCAGACATGTTATTTACTAGACCATAGAAAGACGGATAGAAATACGGGACGAGGACAAAACATTTTAACATAAAAAATTTACACAAAGAAAATAGTAAATATCTATTAAAAATATAACAAGGATAGAATCATTCTAATTGAGTTTGTATTTTAAAGCTTGAAATCTTAATTTTCGTGGAGAAAACTTTTAAATTTGAAATCCGTTACTCGAGTATGACTCGCCCAAAACTTTTGAAGCATCTTGGCTGAACTAACGAGAGGAATGGATTTCAGCAACATTAACCTTATGCAACTACAATAGGAGATTAAATCACAAACCTGATTAACAAATAGAAGTACAGCCAATTATTATTAGGCTTACGGTTCAATCTCTTAGAACTCAATAAAATTTTAACAATTCAAATGTTGCAAATAAGAACAAAGAGAAATTTATGCAAAGTCTGCTATATGAATATTCAATAAGATCCAAAGAACTTAATAGAAGTTGCAGGCTGAATGGAAACTGGGTCCATCAGTGAACTGAAAGGCATTGATTGAAACGGTAATTCCAAAACGTATTGAAAACAACGTAAAAATAGAATCTAGCATATTTGTAGATTGCAACTGTTCCTAGTTGGCAATCTACAATATCATTTTAATGATATTGTAGATTGATATAAATATAACCCTTTATATTCAAACAGAAGTTAGTAATAGAACACATTTCGTTCAATATTTTTCATTTCAATTTCTAATTTTGAAATAATATTAAACTTATAAAATTTACAAAAAAGCTGTATACAAATATATTATCTCTGCCTCTCCTTCTGAGACTATGAGGGATGACAATAGTTTATACCGGTGTAAATCCACGGGGACAAATTGAAAACCTAGTCCCAACCAATGATAATATCAGATTTTTTCTGGGGCACCAATCGATTATTCGATAGTAACACATCGACAGTGCCGGTGGCAAAGTGCTAAAGTCGGAATACCTTCACGAGTCTCCGGCACTCCCATAATTGAATTACAGCCGAAGCGGCAATTCTCTCGTGCACTTAACACCGCCTGATTCACGTTTGGATTTACGTAATGAAATAGTTCTGGAGTATTGTACTTATCGTGAACCGACTGACCTACATTCTGAATATACAGTTTTGCTTAATAGTTTTTTAAGTTAAATAGATTTATTTTGCTAACATTACAAATTGTAATAGTCCACATGAGGGGTATAAAAGTAAATTCAACACGATCAAAAATAAAAAAGGCCTCACAATGACCATCCGATACAAAATTGTATCCTCAGTTAAAATAAAACCAAAATATGATAGAATTCAAAACAATCACTACATCATACGATAAACAAATAAATATTGTTTTAACATTTCTATCAAGCGACATACATAACACTCATTGTTAAGTCGTGTGATCTCATTTTACAACATAACCAATGCAGAGAAGTTTACCACGGTGACGTAACATCGTCAGGTTTCGCGCAGTATTTGGAAACTCTCCAAGCGATTTCCAACATACTCTTTACTGCTTGAATATCTCTTAAAGTTTGCTCTTTTATAGTTCAACGCGAATAGAGTAGTTGTTAAAATAGAACATTGGTGAAAGCTTGATCGTTCTCGGGATTATAACCAATTCTGGAATGTATCACTGCCTTTTGAATACCCATTCTAACTTGAGATTCCTGACAAACTTTCAATATTTTCGAAAGAAATTGCGAAAGGAAATTACAACTTTTTTAATCAGAAGGTTTGCATTAATTTTAATCTTTCAAATTACTTATTTCGATTTTCCAAATTTGCGTTTTCTTGTGTCTGAGAATAAGACCTGCTTTAGGTCGCTGCACTTACGGAGTGTTTGAGTGATTTCCAAATTCCTACGCTACAAAACGTACTCTTTGACAATAACACAAAGGGTCAGTGTACACAGATTTGACATGCTAATGTAGCTGGGGCTTACACTGTCCAGCATCCACCCAGTACCGGCGCAATCTGACCGGGGCGGTGCGGACCGGTGTGGCCAGCGAACAGATTTCCGTTCCCGACCGATCATCGCCAACAGTTCAACGACCACGTACAAATTTATGTAAATCGTCAAAGAGCAATAAGAAATAGATGTGGCACTGATTAAAAAAAAATGTTCACACTTAAATTTTATTTATTTACATCTTGACTTTTCTCAACTACCAATAAAAATAATATTGAAAAGACCTATCCAGACGATGTCATGCCTTGTCATATTTTCACGTTTAAAATAGCATGACTGTTTGCTTTATTTACTACTTTAGAGTTAATAAAATCGAATAAAGCGTGTAAAATATATTAGTTGACTACGGCCCTGAACCTAATTTTGGATTGCCTTAAGCCCCCTGTAGGAACCTAAGTATTTGTAACTTCGTAACCTTTAAAAACACGTCGAAACAAATTATCTAGACATTAAACTTGTTTTGTTATCGCGAGGGCCTTATAAAATCCTAATGACATCCGGTCGCTCTTTCCTGATTAGAGTGTAACATGAGATTGGTCAGCAATTGCGCGTGGGCACGGCACATGAATGAAATTCGCGAACATTTTGTGACATCACTCGGCTTACATTGTACCTGAACAGTCCGGTTTATGTTAATTCTAACGTATGTTAACAGAACGTTACGTTTTATTTTATTTGATAAGATTGTCGCGGCTTGGAAATTAACGGCGATTTCAGGACGGATGCAATTTGCAATTACAGTCCTAAGATATATAGATACTATGTCATCTTTTAGCTAAAAATGTACAAAGGTAAATAGATAAAAACACACGTACATAAATATTTAATTTTAAGAGTTACCTATTTAACAAACGACTGCTAAACTTATATTGCGCAGAAAAACGCGAATGCGACACACATTTTATAGCTTGCATTACAAACTCACACATCCGTGAAACAAGTTTAGTGGTAAAATTGCAAGTCCAACTGCGACCCGTCCGACGGTTGAGAGTAAGCGAAGTAAAAATAATTGTAGCAAATCAAATGAAACTCGTGCAACTGCGCTCCGCAAAACTGAACACGACTCGTTTTTAGTTTTCTTAATACACGCTGAAATTTTAGCAATATACAACTTGTAAACTACGACTTCTACTGTCAACGTATTAAATTCCTTATATCTACAAATTGTTAACCATTATAACGATACTGAAAATCGATTGATTTTTTATCTCAACCACTTGTCACGTGCACAAAACGGTGTTTCATACGAAAAGCACACAACATTAAGAGAAAAGAACAGATGAGAAGGGATTGAAAAATAAAAACATATATTGATTACTTTCAACCATATTATGAACAAGTTATCTGACCCGGTGGGCACAAGTGAAACTAAATGAATTTCCTCATTAGCGCTCCCTTTTTATACCATTTTTTTATCCATGTGAGTTTTACATATTTTCTGACAGAACCAACCGAGAGACTGGTAACATCTTTTATTGATTATATGTATTCAATTCCAATTCCATTCCGTCAACAAATATGATTTAAGAATCATTTTAAGTCGTGTCAGATTTTCAACCAAGACTTAAGATCTGAATATATAATCAAGTAGCGGGAGTACTGCAGTTACAGCTGGATTTAATTTGGGCCTTTGTACCCTGCTGCGGCTGACAGTGAGTCAGAGGAAAAGAACAGTTAAGGTTTGTTATCAGCCAGCCAAATTATCTATTAAGTGTAGTCGCGTCGTTTGGCCGAAATGTGTAACTGACTGGGAACTAAATGGCTTGAAACAATTTATATGTTAATAGCATATTAAAAAACTTTTAGTTATTTAAATTCATATTTTAAGATAATCCTAGAACCATATTCACATTTCATTAATTATTGTTAAAAAATCGCGTAAATCAATAACTTACGCAGTCATTAAGTGGCTATTATGCGACTCCCTAAGTGTAGACATAGTATGAGTACACTAATCGACACTTTATGTAACCATTAAGACGAATTTGTGATAAATAATTATACTAAACTTACGTTAAGAATTAAATGAAATTCGTTTATATAATAAATTCTATAGTGTTCATTAATTAACTTTGCAACTCAGCGAAATCTAGACGAAACCAATTTCGCAAATCCACTCTCAAAGCTTTCAGCTAACGAGGAAAAGCTTTAATAGCTGCATCCTCCTAAGTAAGTTAACTCTCGCACTAAATGATTGTAATTGAATGGATCGACATATTAATTTGGAAAGAAAGTAAGAAGTAAACATTAATTTTATATCTGGGCTGATTTATCACGACAGAGACAACGATATGTTTTTCTAAGATAAGCCTTTATTCTCTGACAAATTATACATAGATTTAACTCCAATGTGTGATATTTAGAGAAAAAATAAAAAGTAGTAAAATTCAAAAAACAATATGTATTAAGTTATTTTCAACTTCCAGTTGCTTTCTTAGGTTGTCAATCGACGTAGGCCTCCCTAGATTCTTCCATAATTCCCTTCCCCGAGCTTATCTTCTCCAATCCTTCGGTAAGTCATAATGGCATCATTTTCTACTCACGGTTAAATAAGTTATACCATGAAGAATTTTTTAAATGTAGGGTTAGCAAAAAAATCTCCAAGAAATAACGCATGTACACTAAACAGTAAAATCTTATGTATCATGAGGATTTTGACGTTAAATGTTTATGGCTACTATTTTTGCAATTCAGTGTAATTACACATATCAATTAAGTGGTAGTAGCAGTTGATAGTAGTTGTGTAGGCAACTTCTCACATTAATTTTGTAAAACGGAATTGGATCACTAAGACGTGTAACCATTATACAGCGAACCTTTATGAGCTTGTCGGAGCTATCGTCTCAAGGCAAACATAATTACATTTCCCGTGTTGTATTTCAACGGCATGATGAGAAATTGCTATTACAAAAATAGAAGGCGCATTAGCTTTGATGGCGGAAGCTCTTACATTAATTAATTGATCAGTACTTTCGATACGAGTAAAGTCCACAACTACGATGAACACCTAATAAATTAAAATTTAACGTTCATCAAGAATTACTTACACGAGGTAGGTAGAGAGAAACTATCCTCTATCCTACATTTATTAGTTTAATTCAAATTTATTTTGTGATATTCCCGCATTGTGTAGAAACCAATGATGTCTTAAAAAGTAGCTATTTTAACATAAATAAAAAGTAAAAAGTTGACTGAATTCCTGTATATTGATATTATATACTAGGTCTCGGTGATACCACATAATTTAATTATAGATATACTAGCTTTCGCCCGCGACTCCGTCCGCGTGGAATTAAAAAAAACAAAACCAAGTAGCCTATGTGTTCCTTCTTCCAGACTATCCTCTACATCCTTACCAAATTTCATCGAAATCGGTTTAACCGTTTAGGCTACAAACTCTAACAAACATCCATCCATCCACTTAAACTTTCGCATTTATAATATTAGTATGATTATAATAAAACTGATGTTTTGTACATATGCCATTTTTAGCGTTGTGTCGAAGTATTATAAAAAGGTCACAAGGCATAATAAAACATTTCGGGTTCATTTAATTTATTACACAGCAAATTGATGAGATCGAGCGCTAAGTCCCTTCTTGACGGCCGTCTCCATGTAGACAGAGTGTCTCCCGATATCAAATTAGTTTGATGTAAAGACGCGCCCGTGCCTTCGCCGGCTTCGTAGAATATTAACGGAGAAAACTTCAAAGCCCGCCCATATTTCTTTAAATAGACTTAAATATACTGAACATAAAATACAAAAGGACAGTAATTTGAATCATATAGACGTATTATAAAGGGCTTTTATTTTAAAGGTGTAAAATTTTCTCTGTACATAACGCCGTGGAAACCCATACTTTTAATGTCAGAAAACATCGTTATAAATCTTAACTTACTACTAACTTAACTTAAACAAGCAATCCCTAGGTCCCTACGGTGGCAATAAAAGCCATAGCAATACACCGTCTGAACAAAAAGAAATACAAGTACTAAAACGCACCGGGTCATAATGGCGCTGTAAATTCAAGACAAAGAAATAAATATCCCCGGCCAAAGTGATTTCGCTTAAACTAGGTTACGTTGGATAATACTAAAATACGGAGTGGAAGCGGCGCGTCCTACGGCTTACGTAACGTCTGTCTGATCGATACGGCTACCACTTCATGTAATAACAGGCCAACGTACGACAAGAGCTGCAGAGGGCACCTCAGCACAAACTTGATGTACTCGTGTCTTGGCAAACCATTTCGCTTGTGACTAGGAGTAAACATACTATTTCTTATAAAATATTTGCCCTTATTAGTTGCTCTAATGATCGCCGAACTTCGATAAAAGATGGCACTTTAAGAAATAAAATTTTTGTTTAAAAAAACTAAATGTAACTAAATGACAAACAAGCAAACGCCTTTAATAGCAAAGTGACTGCTGTAAATTGATTCCTATAAATTAAAACGTTGATGCTTTAATAGCCAGGGAAAGGGATGCACAGAAAGTGGTTATTCCCACTTCCTTAAATCCCCCCTATATTAACTACTTCCGATAGTATCCTTATAAAGATACAATTCATCATCACCAGCTCACTATAAGTCCCCACCAAGGGGCTCGAAGCCTACCCTAAAGAGTGAATAGGCCATAGTACCACGCTGGCCAAGTGCGGTTGATTGAGGATAAAATTATTATGATAATATTTAAGACGTGTCAAATTCCATTCCAATTACTAATACACGTTTCAAATAATAATCAAGATATAATATAATGCTGGGAGTACGATTCTCTTGTATGACATGGGGCAGAGTTGATTTCCCCGAGGAACTAAGGTTTGCAATCCCAGACAGGTACATGAATAAACTAATACAACTTGCCGCTGTAAATATGTACATATGTATGAAAACGGTATACTTTATACAAGCTGTTTCTCGCGACTTCGCCCGCGGGAATTTAAAAAATAATAAAAAATCTAGCCTATGTTACTCAGTGATAACATCGTTTTGTAAAGGTGAAAGAATTTTGAAATACGTCCATCAGGTTTTGAGTTATTTCAATACATACAAATAGCCCAAAAAATCCAAAAGATCTCGTTTGAATAGTTGCATAATAACTATTTGATTCCTAAATAAAACAAACATATGAATTCAATGGATTACTTCTTTAACTCCAAATTATACAACGAAACGGTGGTTACAAATAAATTAAATGCAATAATTTGAAATACTTTATTTTTCACTACAACTATTATCACAGTTGCAAAAGTCCTTGCAGAAGAAGAGCTCTTTCAGTACATTTTAATGGTTTTCCTTTCTTTGGCAAAGGATAGCGTGTCTCGCAATATCTAATGCACATTAAGCCTTACAGACATTGTAAAGACCCTGTTATACAAAAGTTCCATCCAACGTTCGGATTCATAAAAATTTATAAACATCCTGGACAACCCCGTTGCTCGAATACTTTATTACGCTATTTCAGACGCACCATTTGGCTCAATTTTGTAATAAATTTCAAATGTAACTTTAAATTGCGGTTTATGTCCATTTGATTTACTTTTTATGCCTTTAAACAGGATAAATCATGACATTAGATACTATTTACTGTGGTTATAAATTATTATATCTGCGGAGCGGAGATAGTGTATCAAAATTTGTCTTAAAATCTAATTAGACGACAACGTTCCGTCTTACAATATTCATTACATTAAATTATTTTGGAATATAAATAGATAAATTTTGTTAATACGAATATAATAATAAAAATATACGTCTCCACCAATCCTCGTATTCAAGGTTTACGTACCCTCGCTTGAAAACAAAACGAATACACAATAAAGGAGTTTATTCTTTACTCAATGTCCTTACAACGTTGCCGATTTATCGGGAAAACCAACATAGAAGCAAACAAGGGTGAGTATTATCGAAGTGGATAACATACCTATGGAAAATTTTCCACGCTTCTTCGATTTATTTCAATAAATAAATGTTTCATTATTATACACGAGCTGTCCGCCTGCAAACTTCTTTAGCGCAGAACATTCCCGTTTGATAATGCAGCTTTTAACAGCTACCTTCCAGTCAAACTCCCGTTCAAATCGGTCTACCCGTGTCACGAAATAGCGGTTCGGTCACCATTTTAAGAGCACGGAATTTAAAAAAAATAGCCTATAATATGCCTGTCTATGACAGCTACCCTTCAGTGAAACTCCGAACGAAAACGGCCCAGCTGTTTTCGAGATTACTCGGAACAAACGCGGCTTACGAACAGACAGACTAAATTTCTTTAAATACGTTATGTTACGTTATCAGCAACGCCAATACATCATCTTCCCGAAATCTGGAATTTTTCTTTTGATATTACAAACAGACACTCCAATTTTATTATATGTATATAGATATAGATAAGTGCATATGAGTGAATAAAATTATATGCGTACATCTAATAAATGATAAACACATTTCCTACACAGCCCTAACGTGATTACGCCGGAATACAATTTGACCTTTGCGACTAATTAGTTCCGATTGATCTAATCCATGACACGCTTACAAATGTGTTAATTAAAACCATCAATGTATTATACAGTTCATGCTTACATATTATTAAAATTACTAACATGCCTATTTCAAACGATTTCGACATAAGAAAGGATTACATATGGTTGCTTCTTAAACGACAGATGAATCCATCCGCATGGACGCCTAGTTGCTTGTTGATGTTTTAATTTATTATATTATTATTACCTAATCATTCACTATTTGGTAGTACTAAGTTTCAACGAAGTAAAACTCAAGTTACGTAGTTCGGAAACGTATTTCACAAGTTATCAAACCAAAAACAATATCGAATGGCTAAAAGTAGCTGGGAAACCGGCCATGAAAGAGACAAAATGCCTTTTTCATATTACAATGCAATCAATGTATTTTATAAAGGACAAAAAAATGTAGTATTCAATTTCTTCGAAAGGCCGACGGCCTATGACCTTTTTAATAAATCAAATTCTATTTCAAGTAATACCAGAGGGTGTTCTTTTACCGACACGAAATGTTACAATCCGTTTTATTATATTCAGTAAAAATACTCCATTAAAACAGATACATGTATATCGGCAGTTTTAAATAAAATAGTTAAAATCAAAGTAATTCTATTTATAAACTGAGTTTTAAATAAATGCATTTTAGTATATTTTTGGTGGAAATTATAATAACCATAAGTCATAAATGGAAATCTTTCCGTCGGGTACCCTCTTTTTCTTAAGTCACTCATTTACACTTATAAACGTTTACTCCTAATATCATCATCATCATCAAGAGCCTTAGGTAGTCCACTGCTGAACAGCGAAAACTCCTAATATAAGTAACATAAAATATTAAGCTATATACAACAACTATCCTAATTACTAACATATTTTTTTTTAATTGTACAACAATCCCTTTTTTATACTCGCTTAAATTTTCCAGCCTACAATACACAGGAATTGCTCGTTTTGAATTATAAATACAAAAAGTATGTGCATTTAAAAGTAGGACAAGCGTAGCCAGGCATAGTTGTGCGTTCGAGCCGGGGCGGCGCTAGCGGTGCAGCAGGATCGATACCGTGACCCTTTTACAGAGCGATGCACCGGCCGCAACCAACCTACCCGGGAAAACCGCCCAGTCAGCGACTCCCTCTACCAATGAATTATGTATTTACTAGCCGAATGCGATTGTTTTACAATCGTTTAAATATGCTCTTTGTATTCATTTTTAAGTCTTTCGCTTTATTTTTTTCTTATTTTTTAAAGTTGCAACCTAAATATTAAGTCGCTAGTTAAATAAGTTGAAATGGACCCTTAAATACATCGTTTTTCTAGAAAAATCTTTCAACTTAATTATGAGTAGTAACAAAATTGTTTAGCAGCAAATTTTTCACCATTAAGATAATAAATATCCACATATTAAGTTAAATAAACATGAAAAAGCATAGTTAATAGGAGTAAATGTATAGAACTATTTAAAGCATTGTGTATTGATTTTTTCCATTATTACTAGAGCAATAATAATGAAAGATAAAGGACGTCGAGCGAGGCCATTCTCTCCGTAATCCAATACAGACAAGCTGACTAAATGAAAGCTCGCATTTCTAAAGGAAAAGATACGACAGCGAAAAAAGGAAAAATGGCTCACCATCTCAGTTACATTATTTATACTAGTGCCTGAACCCAGTTTTGTTTGAATTTATCGCATACTTTAATTTTATATTTCAATTTTTAAATTATCGGTTAATTATCTTTTGCATCAAATTTCTAAAATCACTACATTTATGTTTTATTTATAGTAAAAGATTTTCTTGATTTCTTTTGTGATAAAATTGTTCGTTAAACATGTAGACAAGCTTCAGAAAATTGTCATAGACAGGCTTAGATTAATTTTACGTTTAGTTAACGTGGAAGTTAGTTACTCATAAAAAACCACTAACGTGCAATTAAGAGGTTTCTTTTATTGCTCACATAAAACATTGTGGTCGATGTATTCGATATCACTATATCTGGCGTAGAATTTTAGTTGTTTGACATTGCGCCTAAAAATAAGCTACTAAAAGCTATCGTTTATTATTTATATAATGCTCAGAGCAACGCGTTCATATATCAAGCAAGGATGTTCACAAACATGACAAAGATATATGGGTTCTAATCTATATCTATACAAATAATAAAATTGTAATGTCTGTTTGTAATATCAAAAGAAAATTTCCAGATTTCGGGAAGATGATGTATTTGCGGTGCTGATAACGAAAATCGCATTAATTTTTTTTTGTCTGTCCGCATGCCGCGTTTGTTCCGGGTGATATCCGAAACGGCTAAACCGATTTCGACCAGACTTTCAGGGTAGCTGGCATACACGGGCATATTATAGGCAAATTTTTATATTAATTTTGCGTTGACGCAGTCGCGGTCAAAAACTAGTAAACTGAAATAAAAGGTAGAAGGTTAAATAATTAAAGCCTATTGTGCCCTATACTCCCTAAGGGTGAGGTCTTCTTTAATTAATTTTTGAAAATTCAGATATTACAATTTCTCAGTACAATTTATGGTAAAAACAGAGAGAACATTTGTGATTATAAATAAACATATATGTGTACTTATTTAGCAAAGAAATTACAATTATGTGTGTATATTAAAATTAACATGCAAAGGCACGAGTACATGTTAACAGCTTGTTTTAAGATACAAGTGTTAGTGAATACAATAAACATATAGCCCGTGAGCGACCAATGAATAATTTATGTAAATAAAATTATACTAAGATGTCATTGGAAACTGGTTCCGAGGCGAGTAGATCTCTAGATAATCTAATGGTTCATGTTAACACGTAACACATTAAGACATTTCCTCGATAAATATTACCTCTATGCTTTGCCAATAATGCCAGCTACACAGCTTTAATTTTAACTGAATAATCAGGATGTGTAGCCGAAAGCGCTTCTTCGTTTCAATGCCGAGAAACTGCATATCTATCCCGATCTCAGAATATAAGTAAACGACCTGTTCCCGTACGTCTTCATCGGTATGAAATTATGAAAATTTTATTTTATTGTTTACATTTGTCAAATTATCAATTGCAAATGTCAAAATGACATGACATGACAAACCTTAGGAATCTTTCTTTCTTGATGTTGGCAGCAACTTATGGTCTCTTTCCCACATTAGGGTTTTTATCCAAAATATTTAGCCCCTAAGTTTAATGGTGTGAAAATATATAGCGTTACGTAAGTCTAGGGCTTTTTATTAAAAAAGGATTATTCAAAAATATGCTGTAATTGCTGACATCTTAGGCAACAAACAGGTGTGTGTTTACGGTTTATTATAATAGTATAGAAGTATATAGAAGTATAGATGTATTCGTTCAAACTCATTTATTTCAAATTACTATTCATATATACTTTTACATCGTGTAAATTCTACACATGCCCTAAATTAAAACTCAAAACCCAGTTATTACCATGGACACGCCAAAACCAATCATTATTTACGTTATTAAAACCAAACGATGTTTTAATTACAAACCGTGTTTGGACAAACACACTGTTAGTAGAAAAATCGATCATAAAAACATTATAGAATTAGGCTACCTACTACGAAATAACTAAAATATAATTTTTTTTTTTACTGCAAATGTATGAATTATGATTTTGTACATAATTTAACGGCCAATGGTGCAACCAGAAGTAATATTTCGATTCAATGATACGGGTACTTAACCCTGAATTCGACGGTTTTTGTAGCAATAAATATTTTTTAGTAAAGTCATATTTTGGATATGAAAACTAGTTCAGTAGATTTTTTTTAAATCAATTGTTCGTCACACTGGACACTATCGAAGGGTTAATTGTCTCTTAAGAGATGTAACATTCTCATTGTCTGAGTCGATTACAGTCGCTGTGCCGCAGTCAACTCGTCTGCGGACAGATGGCGCACGCATCGTATTACGCAACTGAACTTACGTCTCTCATTTTCCAACGTTACATAACAGACCTTGTGTGGCCTGAAGTAAGCTCTATCCTTCAAACTTCAATACCGCCTTCAACTTTGCTCCCTTTGGCCTCGATAAAAATGGAACTGTCTAGAATGTTACTACGTAAAATTGTCAACCGATGAACACCTTAAAAATTTTATGATCCTACAGTATAATTATTTCCAAAAATCTACTTGCTTGCTAAAGTTGTAGAAATAAAAAAATTAAATAATATACGACATATCTACTGTTTTTCAAGAAAAAGATAGTAATTATGATTGTATACGCCGGATGAAATTGGCTCAACACACTTTTAGACCGTTGTTTTTAGTAAAACACTTTGCTCTTAAAACTTAAAAATTTAGTGCCACTAAGTAAACTTTAAACAATGGAAAACTACTTTAATGACAAAAAAGCAGAAATCAACAATTTTTGAAGCAATTGTTTTAAATCATTTTCCTTTATATACGTCTCTACTTTGCAATAATATTAAAGTTGCAAATAAGTCCTCTCCCCAGGTATATAATTAAGGGAGTCAGAATATAAAATGTCAAGATTAAGATATGTAACGAGACAGCCGCCATCTTCACGACGATACGTGATATCGGATTTATTGCATTACATTATAAAATATTCAAACGAACGACGATACGTACTTGAGATTTTATCATATTCCCTTTTGGACATTATGGAAAATTCTTTACACGAATATTCAATCAGTAACAACTCAAGCTATAATCAAATATTTACTCACAAGTGTTTGAAACTAAAAGAAAAAATACTAGAGTAAGTTTAAATTAAAACTATCAGCCTATAAACCAAAAATTTAACACTGATCGAAAGCTGATCATAAATTTAAAATTTACAATCGACGTAACGACTAAGTGCACTCACGATTTTTTTTAATACAACGAAATTGACGAATTTTATGAACGTATCAACGTAACGAGAGCTAAAACGTAATTGTAATAATTCAATATATTTATTAAAATGAAATAACTCTGTCAGAATGTGATATTGTTTAAAATTCACTAGGGTTGAGTGGTTGTGTGGATCGCTGCCAAATGAAGACTACTTATCAAATCTGTCATTTTTTGGATTGTCAAAAATTGTCGCCAATGTAAAAAAAAATGTCTTTGGACACTTATAGCTACTTGTATAAGAAAACGGTACTCTCTTTTTCTAACCTTATATTTCAAAATTACTATAAAAATAGATGATTTTTATACCACACTGAAATTATTATAATAATCAATTCATTTCAATAGTGAAGAGGGACAAACCCACGGGCGTTGCGTCTTTATTAGGACACGCTCTCATTCCAGACATCCTACGGAAGTGCGGGCATTTGCGTCAAGACCTTAGCCTCTGCAGACCGACAGACAGACTGCCCACGAGACCACGACACACATACAGCTGTACTAATAGTACAGTCTTTTAGCCTCCGGTTTATAATTTATTATCGCTAGGGAACTTTACGACTTGAGATTGATACTATTGGTATGAATATAGTAGGGTTTTACGATGCATTTGTAATAAAATCTTAGAAATTGCTTTCAATTCGTATGTCAGATGTATTCAAACGTTTATGTGGTAATGGTTTCTTCAAGTCATTTTTACGTGCAATTGAGGAAAATTCTTTAGCAAATACATCATCTACCTATCGTTTAATATCTTTTGCAAAGTATCCAATTGTTCATATAGTATAGGGAAGGTTCTAGCAAAAGATAGAATAACCAGTTTATATTCGTAAGAATTTAATTTTAGTTTATGATTTTTGACATATCAATGGCGTTACTGCCGTCGAGTAGTTTACCGTGAAATTCCACTGCCATTATACTTGATTAGATTTCATTGCTGTCTCTTTTTAATCAAAAAAAATGAGAATAGAATTTCATAAAAGTATTTGTTCAGTCGAAACTCAGTCACAACACGAAACATTTATATAAATTACTACACTTAATAACATGTATAAATATTTAACATCTGCATTACCCGGATGGTTATACGAGAGAAAATTCATTGTGCGCACTTCTATTGAAAACGCTGATTCAGCAACGCACGTCTGAATGCAGGGATGGGTGAAGTCGCCACTTTACATAACCTAACATTTCATGTATGTGGCATTTAGATACATAGAAATGACCATGCTTTGTCATTATGGTAATTATTACGTGACATACGTTGTTAAATAAATACGATTTGTTACTGTACAAATATTTCTCGTCATTAAAATTCGATAAATTGCTTACGTGGTTTCTCCTAACGATAAAATATTAAACAAGGGCAGTTAATTTCAGTAAAAACTTTCTCATTGACGCTATTCGGTTATAGATTCTAATTTCAAATGTTCTAAAACTTGTTTCTAAATTTAAAAGCCGTGTCGACCCCAAGCGTAGTTTTCCATCGGGCAACCTTGAGCGGGGATCAGCGTCTTGGCGCGCGTGCTGCGTCCTTTGACACAAATGCGGATGCATTCAATTGTCGGGTCCGTTATCGAAGCGCGCTAAACACCGCGCAAGGCTATACCAGCCTACTCCTGCACTATCAAATCTTAGATGTCTAAATCATCACCAGCTGGTATAATAGATTCCTTTTAAAACTAATCCAGGAAAAAAATAATGAAATCAAACTCAATTGAACTGTTACTGAAATTGTTTAGTTTTTAGTGAGTGGAAAATAACCATGAGTTTTTACATAAACTTTATAAAAACATAATGATATCTCAGATCGTTAATTTCCCGTGTGAGAGGGATGTTTTTAATATGTTGATCCCTAACTCACTTCAACACCCATACAAATTATATCATTTTATAAAAGATTAGCTGTTCCCATGCAACTTCATCCGCATATAATTATGAAAATTTTATTTTATTGTTCACATTTGTCAAAGTATCAATATCAAATGTCAAAATGATATGTCATGACAAACCTTAGCAATCTAGCTTTTTTGATGTTGGTAGCAACTTATTGTCTCTTTCCCATATTAGGGTATTTATCCAAAATATTAACTCCCAAGTTTAATGGTGTGAAAATATATAGCCTAAAGTGTGACATAAGTGTAGGGCTTTTTATTAAAAAAAGAATTATTTAAAAATATGCTGTAATTGCTGACATCTTAGGCAACAGAGTAGTGTGTGTTCATGCTTTATTATAATATATATATTTAAGTAAAGATATTATAGAAGTATAGATTATGTTGTAATATAAAGTGTGGAATCCCGAACCCTACTAATGGAAAAAAGTATATTTAATATTTGTACAATTAATTTATTGACAAAAGCTACTATTATGTGTAGGGTTGAGTAAGACTTAATTATAATGCTGGTATTATATTATGCTGAACAAACAAAAAACAAAATTTGTCCATCTTATAAGAAATTTTTGATATCATTAAAACTTGTATCACAATGACAATTACATCTGATAAAAGTGTGTGTGTGTGAGCTTAGGTTTGTCAAGAACTTTTTAAATTTCTTAGGTTTTTATTAGCTTTTTATAAGATGAATAACACTTAGAAAGATTTTTTGCCAATTACATAAAGTACAAACGTAAAGTACACATATTATGGAGTATAATTTGAATAAGTCAAGAGCAGATATATTCCTCACAATACTTTCTTATAAGAGATTTTAGGGTTGAAGTTAAAACGTATAAATATAAAAATCAATACGGAAGTAATTATATTTAGTTACCGGCAGTTATATTTAAGTGTAAACGATAAATATTTTCAGTAAAAGCCATTCAAATTTTGCCGCATCTAATTAAACGTTAAAACGTTATAGACATCTTTTTAAATGAAAAGTTATATTTTTATAATTATACATGAAAGTAATCAATAATACTGTTAATGTTTTACATTTTCACATATTATTTAAGTTTCTAAATACTCGGATATCAAAGAAAAAACAAGAAATTAGAAACTGTCTGAGGGCGTGGCCTTTTATGCTTAATAATTATATATGGAGTACTAATCAAGAACATAAATATTTAGTTCGGCTTATTGCAATAAATTCTTTTTAAGTAATGCATAAAACACCACGGTATTGTCATGCTATCGTTATAATTCTAAATACTCACATCCAGCGATTCCTTAGACGCCATTTTCGCACACAAACAATTTGACGTTCAAATTTGACATTCAAATTCAAAATCAATAACATTAATTATCGGATACACGTACAGTAATCCTAAAATAATAATCTAATATTTATATCGACTTTTAATACTTTTACGTACTTTATAAAATAAAACCTCGTATGATTTATCACAAAATAATGCAATACCTTAGAAATATTTTATTTTGTCACATGAAACTATAGAACAACTTATAAAAATAACGTTTCATGACTAAAACTAAAACTAAATGAGATGATCTAAATAAAAGATCACATTTACACCGCAAGTAGGTTTCTTCGTAATTCTTGAGAAACCTAATTTATTTTCTGACTGACTTTTCAGAAAGTAGGGTAATTCAATACCAGTGATTTTTAATAAGAGGTCTGATGTCTGATTACCTAACGCTGTAGTGTAAATAATCAGATGTGATGTAAGAGCCATAATTGCCTTACACTGTACAATATTATCGTAATAATTAAACAACAACGAATATGGAACACCATCAAGTTGAAGATAAATTCACCTAAATAAATATAGAAATTTTTAACTTTTAAGTTCAAGTTTTTGCTTATAGTGTACTGTATTTGTCTTTATAACAAGAGTCACATTTTGTAAACCTTGTTAAACCTGGACCTGAGTGTAATAAACAGTACAGAGGGGTTTGAATGCAGCCCAGCCAGTGTACCAACTTCCTTCTGGCGCGAACTTACGTGGCTTTGGCAAGCTTTGGCTGACCGATACTGGCTGGCCATAAACTCATTTGTTTTTTTCTTTGGCACCATAGATACGTTTTTAATGTTTGACATACTTGACAGATGTCAGAACACGATATTTTGTGTCGTCGGCACCGATTTGTTATCGTATTTCGATGTGGTGTAATAATATGTTTTAAAATGAAATATTCGCGCTTATCATAAAAAAAAAAACAAATTACGTTTCCATGATTTTGTAAACTGCATCTCTAAGGAAATCGTAAATATTAGTGAGATAAAGAAAAATAAACAACTGGTCTCGGATAACAAGTTTCACAGAAACAAAATACTTCATTAGTTTTAATGAACTTATTTCTTGCTGATTACCGGGTACTTTTGGTTAACGATAAAAATGAGAATAAGAAGGTTGTCTGCAGTTTTTTGGGCGACTTGTATAATCGCCTTCATTTTTATTTTATACGTTGTCACCGACTTAAGTTTTAAGTTGCCAAGTATAAAGCCGGTTGTAGTGGACGTTGATGTAAGTATACGGAAAATTTAAGTACAATAAAGCTCTAAAACTAAAGTTTATAACAACCTAACATTGTTTTATTTTTATTTTCAGAATAAATGGACATCTTTTGAATCTAAATTACTGCACTTGGAAAAAGAGTTGAACGAACATCATGCAGTTGTTGGTGAAATCAAGACTGCCGTAGAGCAGATTGTTGAGAAGTCCCATGAGGTTTATGTACAACCAAAAAGACTAAAAACACCAAAAAGAGAGAATAAAATCAGGCAATTCAAAGTTGTAGGAGATGAGCCACCTAAAATGCGTATAAAGTTAAATGCCTCTACCTGTCCTATAAACCAGGCCACATCTAAGACAGATATTCAAGTAATACATTTTTTTTATTTAAAATTAAAAATCTACACCATTTTTTTTATAATAAATTACATCTGGAGAATTAGTATAATATATACTCTTCTACATCTGTCATTTAATCCATCCATAATATAATGTTACTTTTATTAACACAATTTAAATGTGTGTTGCATATAATTGCTAGTAAATAAATTCTCAGACTTTCACTTTTGACCTTTGAAAAGTTAAAGTTTTTATATGTTTTAGTAGCTTGTTTCATTGTTTTCTCTATTTTACACTATGCCAAAGTGTATTGGTACTTACTAATTCAAATTCTGTAATAGGAAAATCAATTTGAACTTAGACATGTTAATAATTTGTTGTTGGATGCGGAAGGCGGAGGACTACATTCTGTGGAAGGTATTAGGGAAGGATCCAACAGTGGGCAGACAACGGCTGATGATGATGATATTAATCATTTGATCCCAAAATAGCCTCGTCCTCTATAATACAGTCCAATTTTTTGTACTAACTGGCTGTCTACAATTTTTTAGATGCTGTCAATGTATGAAAGGATAATGTTTGATGACAAAGATGGTGGTGTGTGGAAACAAGGTTGGGATATAGAATATAAAGATGAGCAGTGGAATCAGAAAAACAAATTGAAAGTATTTATTGTGCCACATTCACATAATGACCCAGGTATGTTTAACACTAATAACTTAAAAATATTCATTTAAATATCTTTTATCAATCAAAATGTCTTCTATCAGCAAGTAATAAAATCATTTTGTATAAATGTACTTTAAAAAAAGGATGTCTATCTTTACTGTCTTAAATGTGACATAGCTTTTGATTCTTTCACATGGTAATTAAAAAAAAGAAAAAAACATACAGATGAATTGAGTACTGCCTTCTTTTGGGAATTCAGTCAATAAAAAAGTAGTAGTACATGTTCTTCTAAACTATGTTTTATTATGCCATTTGGAAGATATGTAGTAAACATCATTGCACTTTTCTTTTTATAAATTTTGGCATGTAGAAGATAGTCTGAAAGGACACAGGATACTTATTTTTTATTAATTCCACATGGACAGAGTCTCGGGCGAAAGCTAACAATTTAATCCATGATGTGCTTTTTACATTCTTTTCTAACATATGAGTTCACAATATAAATTCATTAGTCATTACTGTTGTTTTATAATATTTCATTTCCATATTTTTGTTTCATAGGTTGGATCAAAACGTTTGAAAACTATTATAAAACACAAACAAAGGCAATATTTACAAATATGGTGGAAAAGTTGGTAGAAGGTGTCGGAAGAAAGTTCATCTGGGCTGAGATCAGCTATCTCTCATTGTGGTGGAATTCTGACGCTACTGATAAAGAAAAATCTATATTCCAAAGGTATATGTTCTTTCTCTTTTTATAATTATAGATTAGTAGCTTTCGCCCGGGACTTTGTCTGTGTGGATGTAAAAAAAACAAATGAGTAGACTATCCTCTATGTCTATGCAAAATTTTATTTACATACATTCAGCTCTAGGCTACAAACTCTAACAAACATCCATCCATCCGCATATATAATATTGGTAGGATTAGTAAGAATAATTTAAATACAATTTTTATGTCTGGTTAAAAAAAGTGTGACTGAAGCATATTTTTTTATAATGTAAGGTGGCAAACCGCTCCCATAAACATCTGCAATTGCAGATGCTTTGCCTACCCTTAATCGACGGAGAATGAGGAGACGCACATAAAGAGGACACTTCCCATTTGTATGCTTCTCCTCCACCGTCAAATCCACTTTACCTTCCTATCCTTTCCTCATAAGAAATGGATGGAAAGGGAAAGGGACAAAAATTAGGCCTCTGACACTACACTCATCATATGAAACACGAAATTGCTTCCACTTCACGCCTGTCTTCTGTGTGGTCGTGGTATTACACCGGGCGAGCCGGCCCATTCGTGGTAAGATGTTAAAGCGGGCTCTACCACTATTAGTTATTTGCTTTTATACCCCTCACTTGTACTTTTGTGGCAATGGTATTTAAGAGATTAAAACAATACTTTTCTTTCATCCAGCTTACTGAAATCAGGCCAATTAGAAATAGTAACGGGAGGTTGGGTTATGAACGATGAGGCAAACTCACATTGGATCTCGATCATACAGCAACTTGTGGCCGGCCATCAATGGCTTATGGACCAATTTGAGTATATACCGAAGAATGCCTGGTCAATAGATCCATTTGGTTACTCCAGTGCTCAACCATATCTATTAAAGTTGGCAGGCTTTGAGAATTCTGTCATACAAAGAGTTCATTATAGAGTTAAGAAGGAATTAGCATTGAATAGACAGTTGGAATTCAAATGGAGACAGTTATGGGGTAAGCTATTTTTATATTTTAACATACAACGGGTTATCTAGATACGCCGAAATAGCAAAGCAACTGTTGCCCATAAATATATATATATATATATATATATATCTTATATATATCTTCACTATATATATATATAGTGAAGATCGTTTGCCTAGCTTTAATTGCCAAATAGGGGATATAGCAAGGGGATATACCACTTTCAGTGTCTCCTCTTCCTTCCTATACACTTCCCATACCGCATCATTTTCTTATAAGTAAAAAGTTGGAAGGGAAAGTGGACTTATCAGACTGTACTCAGAATAGCTTGCACTTCATGTCTGTTGTCTGTGTGGTCTTGGTATAGTATAAGCTTGTGCATTGTGCAACAAATACTATTGCGGGCTCTACCACTGTTAAAGTAACACATTCCTCTTTATGTGCGTCTCCTCTACCGTCAATGAAGGGTAGGCAACGCATCTGCAATTGTGGATGTCTATGGGCAGCGGTCGCTTTCCATTTCGGTGGATTCAGGCTGCTTGCTCGTTTGCCACCTTATGTTATAAAAAAAAAACATTATATGCTACTAGAGTTTTTATTTATGGGAGTGAAATAATTGAGGCTGCCGTTGGTACTTAATATGTTAAATGATTTAATTTTATTGAAAATATTGATTTGATTAGTTCATATTTTGTAGTTTATAGTTTTTCACCAGATTATTATTTTAAATAAGATGTTAAGTTGACATATTTTTTATTTAATATGTCAATAATAACTTTGATCATGAAGGAAGTGATAACTGAGATGACGGATGATAGAGTGCTTTGGAGGACGAAAACCTGGTGCGCCGACCCTACGGGAGTAGGATAAGGCAGGGGAGATGATGATGTCAATAATAACTTTGTTTCAGATGGTAATGGTAAAACTGATATGTTTACACACTTGATGCCTTTCTATTCTTACGATATACCTCATTCTTGTGGACCTGATCCTAAGGTACACTTATAATAATAATAATTCTATTTTTTACATAAAATGTTTTATATTCATTTGTATATTTATATAAATTGTCTAAAATATATTATGTAGTAAATAAGCGACTAATGATATATGGAATAATAATAATAGTAACTCATCATACTAAGATTATAAATGCAAAAGTCAGGATGAATGTTTGTTAGAGTTTGTAGCCCAAACTGCTGAACTGATTTGAATGAAATTTGGCATAGACATAGGGTATAGTCTGGAAGAACACATAGGCTACTAACTTTTGTTTTTTTTTGACGGAGTTGCAGGCGAAAGCTAAACAAATAAATAGACAAAATTAATTTCTTAACTTACTTAATGCAAACTTTTTGCAGAAGTAAGATAGTCAATGTAGTTCCTATCAAACACCTACTCGTAACTTTTTGCCAGGAAGTAGGATAGTAAATAACAATGTAAAAGATAACGTGCTACTTGTAACTCATAAAATATATTTCAGGTATGTTGTCAGTTTGATTTCAAAAGATTGCCAGGCAATGGAGTGACATGTCCTTGGGGTATAGCCCCTAGGAAAATTATCCAGAAAAATGTTGCTGAAAGGTAATGTAATATAATCATGTAACCATATATTGACCTGAGGGCCTATCCCACCACATTGTAAATTGTCTCATAACAATCATTTAAATGTGATGGAAATATCGGATTTTCTTTCCTTATCTGACAGTCGTCATTTTTAAGCTATCTGACCCTATTTCAGCCAGTAGTGGGACAGGCCCTAAGAGCCTAATAATAAAGTAATATATCGTGATAGAATGTTGCTGTTTGCATTATTTTCAGGGCCTTTTTAATATTGGACCAATGGCGTAAGAAGGCCCAGTTGTACCGCAGCAACGTGTTAATGTTCCCATTGGGAGACGACTTCCGCTACGACCGCGCAAACGAATGGGACAATCAGTATCAAAACTACGAGGCTATTATTGACTATATTAATAACAAGGATTCTTGGAATGCTGAGGTATAAGTTACAATATTTGAAAACATAACATTTTATACTACAATAGCTTTTACTTCTGGTATAGTCTACGTGGAATTTTAAAAAATAGTGTAAAAATATGAAATACATGCTACTCACCGATAAAGTAGCTTTTTTAATTGTGAAAGAATTTTTGGAATCGGCCCAGTAATTTTTGAGTTGATCCAATGTACACTAAAATCTGAAAATGCAAATCTTTTCTCTTTATAATATTAGTATAGAAGTGTGTATAGACTACAACAACATAAAGTTGATAAATGGTCGCTAATGCAGTCTCAGTGTTAAAATAAATAATTAGATAGTATTTAAAAAAAGGCAAGCTTTTAGTCATATTATGTCAATTTGATAGTTTACAAATATGAAATATCTTCATAAATATATTTTTATTAAAATCTAATATCAGTCCTTTATGTTTCGGCCATTTTATTCTTATCAATATCACCCCAAACAATCCAATACCACATTCAGGTGCAATTTGGTACACTTGAAGATTACTTCAAGGCGGTGCACGAGGAAGTGAAGATGTCGGACTTCCCCGTGCTGTCCGGGGACTTCTTCACATACGCGGACAGGAACCAGCACTACTGGAGCGGCTACTACACCTCCCGCCCCTTCTACAAGAACATGGATAGAGTGCTCATGGCATATGTCAGGTATACTGAATGTTTACATGTTCCATTCTTATAAACTATATCTAAATGCTCTTATCAAAGTATAATTATTTTGTTATTCCTTAAAAAATAGCTAGCGTTTTGGTTCGGCTTATTCAATCTAAAAAAAAAGAAATCTACTGCAAACTACCAATAAACCTCAATGTCACAAAGAGACCATAAGTTACAAGTAGCCAACATCAAGGAACCAAGGTTATTATGGTAACGGTAACTATGACATTTGTAATAGAGAATTTGACAAATGTAAATAATAAAATAAAGTTTTTATAATTTTATGTGGATGAAGCCGCACGAGAACAGCTAGTTTATATTCATATAGATCCATTCAACAGTTTAAGACACAAACTCTACATCCATCCATCCATGTAAACTTGCACATCTTACTAAAATTATAAATGCCAAAGTTTAGATGGATGGATGGATGGATGTTTGTTAGAGTTTGTAGCCTAAACGGCTGAACGGATCTCGATGAAATTTGGCATAGATGTAGAGCAGAGTATGGAAGAACATATAGGCTACTTCTATCCCGGGAATAGTTACGGTTCCCGTGGGATTCATTAATTTAGTTTTTTAATGTTTACTCGATCATTCTGCAACGGTTCAACATATCTTATTGAAATTTGGCACAGCTATAAAACAAATTCTGGAGTACACATGGAATAAGGTTCATCCCCTAGAAATGTCCGGTTCCCCAGGGATACGTAGCTTTTTGTTATTTATATAGTTCGTATGTTTTCTAATACCACGCGAACGACGTTGCGGGCAACAGCTCGTTTACAATATTAGTAAGATAGAGGTGTGTTACCAGGGCGGCAGAGATAATAACAGGTCAGGCGTGCTCGAGCCAGGCGGTGAGCTACATAGTGTCGCTGCAGCTGCGCGACCGCGTGGAGCAGGCGCGCCGCGCGCTCGCGCTCTTCCAGCACCACGACGGCGTCACCGGCACCTCCCGCGACGAGGTGCGCGAGGACTACGCTAAAAAGTTAGTACTCGCTGCCACACATTACACCTGTACACCCACACTGCACACTATCAAATCATTCAGTCATTCATTCTTTTTGTTTGGGGGTATACGGGCCACCTGCCTCATACTGCACACTATCGGAAGTCATTCAGTCATTCCTTTTTCTTATTTGGGAGTATAGGGGGCATCTGCCCCTTCTAGACAATCGAAAAACGTACATATAAAAATTGCATAAAATAAATCCAAAAATAGCTGCCCCTTTACTTAGACCTAGCCTAGATAATCAGTTAGTAAAGCCTATGGTTCCATTCCTATCTATATTAGGATGATAACCTCAAGCTAAGTGCTCGCACTCTCGTAAAATTAGTAAATTCCAAACAATTCACAAATAATTATGTAACATTACCTAGTCTTGTTATTCTTCTCTTCACTTAATATCACAATTTAATGTAAAACAACAAAAAAAAAAGAAACATTGCAATGTTTTTATTGGTTCTCTGCTTAATTTCGTTGCATAAAGGAATATAGGTTTCATAACCAAAAACTTAATACTAACCTAATATTCCAGAATGCTACAAGCTATAAAATACAGTCAGTCTGCAATCCAACAAGCGGCTTATTACTTGCTCAAACAACCAGCGATATTGGAGCAGACGCAAGAAGACGTGTACTTCGATGTGGACGACATTTGGCGGAAACACGACGAAATACCGTCTCGCATCACCATAGCTTTAGATGCTATGTCTCCATCACGAAGAGTGGTCTTTTACAATGCACTGGCGTTTAGAAGACAGGAGATTGTCACTCTGCTCGTCTCTACTCCGCATGTTGAGGTGAGTGAATGACCACGAGATTGGTGAATGATGCGAGCTAGAATGAATGAAACAGTTTAATTGGATAGTCCGATAGACGTAATAAAGATCATGGTGCAAAGAAAGACGGGTGTGATGTTACTTACGTCATTCTATTTATACGAATATCATGAAAAGGAAAGATTTGTATATTTGTATGTATTGAAATAACTCAAAAACTCTTCTGGGCCGATTTCAATTATATTATATATAGTTTTTATTATTTCCCAACTTAACGAGGACGAAGTCGCGAGCAAAAACTAGTTAACTATAAATACATATTTTTCCCTTAACATTTTTAAATTTGATCAGGTATTTGACCCCGAAGGCAACCCTATAATGGCTCAAATATCTCCGGTGGTGTCGGGCGAGCGCCGCCTCGGGTTCGCCGCCAACAAGTTCCAGCTCTCCTTCCCTGTTACTGTCGACCCCCTCGCACTCACAGTCTACTCCGTCTCACTCAGAGACAGCATGAGTATCAACAAGTTAGTATATTATTTTTTAAATTAATTTCAAACTGAAACTACGAACTACGACGAAAGAAACTGAAATATAACTTAGATTTAATTAAAATAAGTTGACAAACTTAGATTACACTTAGGTTAAAGTTGTAAATTAATAAATTTGTTTATAAGAAACTCGATTCTAACTTGAAGGGGCATATTATTTTATTATAATAGAAACTGGTATACAAGCAAACCTATAGATACCTATGGATGCATTATCTATAGTTATGGAGACAGTTAAAAATGTAAATTTATTTCCCAACTAGGTATACATCATTCTCCAAAGTGCGTATCTACAATGCCGACTACTGGAACGTGGACCTGCCCAAGATGTTCGCAGTGGAGCAGCCGACGGAGAGGCTGGCGGAGGATGTCACCTTCCGAGCTGGTGACAGCACTCGAGTGGTCACCAATATGAACGGTCTCATCAAAGCCATCGTCCCGCCAGCCGGCACCACTGTGCCGGTGCATATGGACTTCGCTCAGTAAGTACAGCACTCAGAAACGTTAAGGATGTTCCTAAGTGTATTGTGTGTATACTTTAAACGACTTACCCTTAAATGCATGATTTTTTTTTATTTTGAATACCATAAATTGAAATGGGTAGTAAATCTAATATAGATCAAGGGCAAATTAAAGATTGTTTTTGTTTAAAATAATACTTTCTCATTAATTGTTTTTAAGTTTATTATTTTTTAAAACGATTGTCGTTTTTCTAGTTACGACAGTCAGCGGACATTGGACAACAACAGCGGGGCGTATCTATTCATCCCGTCTGGCCCCGCGGAGCCCTTCGCGCCGGAGCCCTACCCCGAGATTGTAGTCACGGAGGGACCCTTCAAGGCCACCCTCTACACCGCCCTCGTCAGCCCCAAGGCTGCGGAAGTCATGTTAGCGGTCAGTGAATGGAATGAATGAAAAATACTTCTACAGAATAGAATAACTGAATGACTATTGGAGGTTACTTCTCAGTATAAATATAGATAATTTTTCTCTTCATTACTGCCGTTTGCAGAATCATTAAGTTGTTCCTCAATGACTAAGTTAGCATTAAGAGTTAATGCGTCAGTTGTAAAATAAAAGTTTGTTACCGCTAATCTTATTCATTAACAATCCAACTTGTAAAAATCCCTTTACATTTGTTAGACCATGTAATAATGTAGGTTATAGGCTATATATCATCACGCTATGACAATTAGAGGGTGACTAAACAGCTATATTTAGTATACATGTTTCAGATATCGGTGTACAACAACCCGTCGCTGCCTCAAGGCGAGGTGGAGATATGCAATACGTTCCTGATCGACCCGCAGGCGGATGACTACGAGCTCGCTATGAGGTTCTCTACTGGCATCAAGAATGGCGACGTCTTCTATACTGATCTTAACGGAATGCAGGTATTTGTAACAATTATTTTACTCAAAACAATATGTTAAATTGTATTTATGTCTCTGTTTGCTTCTAATGATGAAAATGTTGCGTTAGCCTGTAAGTGTATCCATGATGATGTGTTTTTTTTTGTTATTTTTTTTATATAACTTTATTTGTTTCATGCTATACATTGACTTCCTATATAAAATAAATAAGTAAATCTTAAGTTGTGACCTTCATAGTGAACAGAGTTTCTTACTGAAACGACATTTAAAAATATAACAGTATTTTAAATAAGCCCGCGCTTAAACTTAAAATTCCATTAAATTTGAAGTTCTGATGTTTACGAAGCGAAGCTATATTATTTTTGTTAATATAATTTGTTTGTTCCAAAGATGATTAAACGTCGTTACTTTGAGAAGTTACCGCTACAAGCCAACTTCTACCCGCTGCCGGCCGCCGCCTACATAGAGGATGACCACACCAGGCTCACTCTGCTCACCTCCACCGCGCTCGGCTTCGCTGCGTTGCAGCCGGGACAGATCGAGGTCATTCATCACTCATCATTCACTCATACACTCATTACTTGTTTATACAAGCGTCATTCACCATTCATTACACTCTTCATTTATCGTTATTCTACATTTGAAGAAGCTAGCCAATGAGCAAGAGTAGTGTATAAGATTCGCAAAAGGAGGCCCGTGGTCTCTGTCTACCCTTTTGGGACGGTCGTGGGGTCATGTTGATTTTTTTTGTCCAATATAAGACAAATTCATACCTCAGAATTTTTTGTTCATTTCTTACTACAATCCTGTTTCTATTTGACTTTAAATGCACATTGAGTTATGTAATTTACCAATTGAATTTAGCGTCGATACAAATATCAAAATATCAAACAAATATAGATGTTTGTTCTGTTTGTAATAAAATGTTATAAGAGACTTGCTTTCGTCCGAGTAGATTTAAAAAAACAAAAGTTAGTAGCTTATGTGTTCTTCCAGTCTATCCTCCCCATCTATACCAAATTTCATCGGAATTCGTTCAGCTGTTTAGGCTACAAATTAACAAACATCCATCCATCTAAACTTTCGTATTTATAATATTAGTATGATTGCAGGTGATGCAAGACCGACGTCTGACGAGAGACGACAACCGCGGCATGAACCAGGGCGTGCTCGACAACGTGCGCACGCGACACACCTTCAGGCTGATCGTGGAGCATGCCGTGCCTTGCCAGGTATATACCACACCCTTCTCTCTCTATCTCTCTCTCTCTCTCTCTCTCTATCTCTCTCTCTCTCTCTCTCTCTCTCTCTCTCTCTCTCTCTCGCTATCGCAACAACATACGCAGTAGCTCAAAGTATCTTCCTGTTAAGCCAAAGCAAAGCCCTTCGTTGTCGTATACATTTGAATTTTGATATTTGCCATTAAAAGTTTTTACACATGTCACCAATAAAATAAAATGAAGTTTTTGAAGCCGGAAACAGCAATTATTATATTAAACATATTTGTAGGCTTACTCTATGCCCATGGCGAACACCGAGCACTGGTAGGGCGGCCATTTTGTTAATCGAGTCAGTTCCATTTGAGTCGCGATGGAATGCGCGCGCGACCATGTGTTCGGTGGACGTCAATTCAATATCTTAATCGAAACATATCGTTATGATCTATAATTATTTAGTGGAAATATGAATTGTGATATTGAGGATTACGACTACACTAATTATCAAGACAACTATTTTGTTGAAATACCTAAGTACCACGCCTACAAGAAAATGTCATAAATCACCCAATATTACCTGATGTTAGTCGAAAGACTTCATATTTATTGGATTGAAATGTCTTATCCTATGGTTTCACTTTTTCATGCTAGGATTCTATTTAGAGTGCGCGCACTATACTATCGCACAACTGTTTAGTTTCGCTTTGATTGCTATGAGCTTATATGGAGGTGCGCAAATTATTCGATTTATAGTTGTGTAACTAAACAGTTGAATTGGCTAAAAACAATCGATAATCGATTGTCAATTTTCAAAAGTTGATGACAATTGTTTCTCCTGTCAGCGTACATCAGGCGCAGTGAGCGGGCAGCTGTCGCTGGGCGCGCACGTGTCGCAGCAGCTGCTGCAGCAGCCGCTGCTGCGCCTGCACCACGCCGCGGACGAGAACACGCCGCGTCCCGCCTACTCGCGCTCCGTTGTCAACGCCGCAGACATAGTGCTCGCCGCATTCAACGCTCACGTCACCGCCAAGGTAAACTATACTAATATACTTTACTAAATCATAGTAATATTATAAATGCGAAAGTTTACATGGATGGATGTTTGTTAGAGTTTGTAGCCTAAACGGCTGAACGGATCTCGATGAAATTTGATATAGATATGGAGGATACTCTCAAAAAACACATAGGCTACTGACTTTAGTTTTTTTTAATCCCACGCCGACGAAGTCGCGGCCGAAAACTAGTAGTGTATAATTGGTGATTCTGCGTGCACTAAGTCACTCATTTTATTTTTACAAAATTTAAAAATGGACACTTTGATTTTTGATCCAGTTATCTAAGTTAAACTTTCCATATTTTTATTCCTTCTTCAAATTATTTGCTTATTGTGTTATGTACAGATATATTTGAGTATAATTGAAAACAATTGGTAGACTTATAACAAATCTGCCTAAAAATATCTGTAATGGTTATGATGTGATTGTAATTAAACCTAGTTTAAATTGATACAAACATGTGTATTTAAACTGAACCTTTTTCATATTAAATACACACAATATATTAAAATAAATAAATAAAATAAAATAACATTTAATCTTATCACCACTACAACACAGTTTGGAATAAGAGAAAAAAACATAACAAAGTAATTAAAAAGGAAAAAACAATAATAATACAGGTGTTAATGTAATTTGTAATCCAATGTGTACAGGACAAGGAGGGGCGCGCGCTGCACGGCATGGGCGTCACCCTGCAGCGAGTGCACCTCGACCTCTGCTACGGCAGCAGCGCCCTCGCCGCCGCCTACCCTGTCGGAGACGGACAGGTGACGACTGCTTTGTACCTTAAACTTGTCAAATCTTACTTTCATACTAATATTAGATTTGGAATGGAATATAATGCGAAAATTTAGATAGATGGCTGTTAGAGTTTGTAGCCTTAACGGTTGAACGGATTTCATTGAAATTTGTCATAGATGGAGAGAATAGCCTGGAATAACACATAGGCTACTTAAGTTTTTTTTAATTCCATTCGGACGGAGTCGCGGGCGAAAGCTAGTTTAAGTCATAAATACGATTTCACTCCCGAAGTACGTGAAAAAATCGTATTAATTTTATAAACTAACTTTCGCCCACAACTCCGTCCACGTGGAATTGAAAAAAACAAAAGTGAGTATGCCTATGTGTTAATCCAGATTATGCTCTACGTCTATGCGAAATTTCATTGAGATCCGTTTAGCAGTTTAGGTTACAACAAGTAACCTAAACTTCTCAACTAATCGCTATGAAATTTAAAATACATGTCGAGAAAAGTCTGGATGAGCACATAAGCTACTTATTTTTGCTTTTATTAATTTGACGCGATAATAAAAAAACTAAATCTAGACATTAATAGAACTTTTTCATTTATCTGGGTGATTTCTCAGCTGTAACAGAAATACAAATTTTTAATCAGTGTAAACCCACCGTTTTTTTACAGGTAAAAAAAACCGGCAAACGACCATTTCTATGGATTTATTTGTTTGTAAACAAATCTAGTAATTAAAAGAACTTTTTCATTTATCACCTGACTGCTACAGCTGTAACATATGAATGCAAATGTTAAGTCAATGTAAACCCACCTTATATTTCCAGCTCCGTCTCTCAGACATGTTGGAGGTGTCTGCGGAGCGCGTGTTGGAGAGCTCGCTGACGTGGGTGCGCGCGCGCGGCGCCCTGCCCGCCGCAGCGCTCACACTCTGCCCCATGGAGATACGCTCCGTCTTCATCAATCAGACTCTCCAACGAGCCTGAGGGTGCTGACTCAACACAACTCATAATTTATCCAAAAATATTTTTAAACGGCCGAATACTGAAACGACATTGAAATAACAACATCATTTGATGCACGATTAAATTCCAAATCTATTATAAATTAGTGTCAGATTCGGCCGCTAGGGTCTCATTGCTTTTGCAATCTTTTTTATGTAAATTAAATGTCAACTACATTTATTAAAATAGTTTATTACACCCATTCAACCTTTTCAACCAACTTACATTTTTTACAATAAAATACTCAATAATTTTCAAATCATTATAATAATATCTACAGTAAAGTAAAGATGCTAGAAAATAATAATTTTGTGATTAATATTTGCAGTAACTCGATTGCATATAATTTGATATAATACTAGTTAAGACTGTATTTTGGATGTAGTTATGATTTTAAACAAAATAAAAATATTGTTTACGTAAATATCTATTTAAAAATATATACAATCGCAAAATGTAAGAGTTCATTCGCTTAAAAGAACCATCATGAAGATAAAAAAAATATTTGTTAAAAATAGTAATTTCGATCTCTTTTGGTGTTTTTTAAACTATAACTGGTGAGATTCAGTTTTTAATTTGGTGGGGGCACAGCCGCGCCCTGTATATTTCATTAATTTAATTTTTCATTTTTTTTTTGTTTTGGTGTGATTTTACTGTAACTATTTTATTTTATGTTTTTTATATATGAAACAATATTTAAGTGAAACAGCACAAAATACTTAAATATAGTTCACAATAGAATAACAATGCAAAATACTGTATTGCTTAAGATTTTCATATTGTGCAAAGTTAAACTTTTAAGTAAGAAATAGATAGCCCATATTTTTAGTTTTGTTTAGTGTAACACTTTGTTCATTTTTTTGCTATAGTCAAGTCAAAATGCATTTTGTCTATTTTAATATTATATATGGGATAGTCTTTTGCGAGAACATATTCCTAACATCAAAAACGAAATTTCTATGAGATTTGTTGGTGTACTTTACGCCCGGTAGGGACACTTCACAAATCAATACAAATTTTGATTTCATTAGAGTTGTCCCTTCTAATGACTTTGTAACTCTTTGGTCCTAGCATCTTCAGTTTATTAGAATATAGTCATTTATGTAAATATTGTAAAGATTTTAATACGATTATGTATATTATGACTTGTGACTGGCCACATTTATAACGCATATTGATCTCAGTGTTGCCGTATAACGATCAGCCATTTTAGAAAAAAAAAATAATTAAAAAATGTTTACTACCACTTACATAGTTTAATGGCCTCTTAAGTAGTCTCTTAGTTTAGATTTTTCTCTAAGGATCTCTCAATTGACCATTTAATGACTGAGTTGGTGACATCAAGTGTCAAATTTCTACTTGTTTTAATATCAATTGTTTATTTTATGTCAACGTAAAATTATTAATTTACTAGCACAATAAGTTATTGTGATGTGTGTAAATAAAGTGTTTTATTTATCAATATGAGTTTTTATTTAAACCTTCTAGTTCGCGTGGAATGAATAAAAAAAAATAAAAGCGAGTAGCCTATGTGTTCCTTCAGACTATCATCGAGGTCTATGCCAAATTTCATCGAAATCAGTTTAGCCGTTAAGGCTACAAACTCACACGTTCATCCATCTAGACCAGTGATTCTCAACCTTATTTTTGTTGCTTATTGTTGTTGTTATTTAACGATTACAAAATTTGGCACACGAAGAAAAAGATAAGAATTATTTACTTACAAGACACTGCATAAATAGTTTGACAAAAATATGCAAAATTTATCGGCACACAAAAGTGCCGCGGCACACTGGTTGAGAATCACTAGACTTTCGCATTTATAATTTTAGTAAGAAAGTAAGATTTCTAGGTTTAAAGATGTGGAGTCTATAGTTTGAAATAAAAATACGTTTTTGCTGATAACTGTATATTATACAAGTTTTATTTGTATTTTGTACGCAGATTATGAAAAGCGCAATAACAAAAACGACAAAAACAAACTTATCACAGTCCCAATACTAAATATTTGGCAAATTGAAAATACAAAAACTATTCAACAGCAATCATAAAATGGCAAATTGTAACAAGTTATAGGAACTCAACTATTTTTGAATTTTTTTATTAATATAATGAAAAATATTGATGAAATTATATTTCAGTTTCAATTGTTTAAAATAACGAATGTAGCAAAATTTATTCTTCAATAGCTATACTTTGAACAATTTTTTCCTATTGAAAAATATTGAATTCCTATTGAAATTTAACTTTATCTAAAGTTTAATTCTAATTTCTCAACGACATGGCCTTCTCGAGTCTTTATTTAATAGAATAAAAATTCACAGATATTTTATGACAACAGCAAACATTTGAATGTCACTTCAATTACCACAGCAATATTACAATTTTATAGAAATTCTATTGCCTTTATACAAATTTGTTCATTTTCGTAAATGCATAAATGAAAATCTTATTCATGAATTCCATCAAATCATATTTGAAAATTACATAAAATCTTATTTATTTTATTTCAACAAAATGGAACATAACATTTTAATACTGTTAAATAACTGCAAGTAAAATAAATTTGCTTGGAATAACTGAATACTGATAACAATTAAAAAATTACTACTGTAATCATTAAAAAAAAATATTTAATTAGCGCTTATAAAACTATGTCTTGAGCCTGGTAGTTAATACATTAAAAATCTCAGCTTTTCTATTCTAAATTAACATTATCTTATATTTTCTATTTTAAAACAATCACACTGCCTACGTTGAATAACTCATTTGACTTAATAATAATTCACTTTCCTTCAAAATGGCTATACCATTGTAATAAATACGCAATAACACAGAAACAAGCTGCAACTAAAAGTAACCACTAGAGCCGCGAGGGGAGGGGCGCGTGCAGCAGTACGGGGTTGTTTCTACCCCAAACCGCGTTTATTTCAGACAACACTGAATTGACTAGTTGACGACAACCCTCCATTGCCGGCGGCACCACTTCGTAAACATTTTCCGAACCCCTAGAAAACAAAATTGTAAATTAGTTTTATTATATAACTGCACTGGCACGAAAATTTGTGACAAAGTATTCGTGACGTCACGGACAAATTTTCGTGCTATGTACCCTGTTATTAAATAGTCACTAAAGCAGAAATCTCAGCGAGAGGTATGATCAAGTAAATATAAGGCGTAGATTAAAAAAAATACCACTCAATTTTCACATATTAAGCGTCATTTTCACTGTATGAAAGTTCAATCAAACGTAATTTAAGATAAATTTTACTAATATCATAAATTTAAAAGTGCAAAGGTATTTTAGTTACAACGTAACTATCCGTCTAAACAAATCTGGATGAAACTTGGGACATAAATAGAGATAGTAATAGGGCATAAACAAAAAGTTTTTTTTTTAAATTCAGCTGCTGAGAAAGCATTTATGCTATAGATATACAATAACTAACGTTTTGTGTGTGCGCAGCGCGGCGGCGGCGAGCAGGCCGCGCAACCCGCTGGCGGCGCACTCCAGGCTGAGGCAGTAGGGGTGCTGCGCCGCGCGCTCCGCCGCCGCCTGCACGCGCTTCAGCACCTGCGCGTGCTCGCAACGCTTCTTCTGAAACTCACCTCTTATCTAATACCTTCTATACTAATATTATAGTAGAAAAATGTGTATTTTTGTTTTTTTTTGTATGTATTGAAAAAACTCAAAAACCATCAAGCCGATTTTAATCATTCTTTCATCATTAAAAAACTACGTTATCTCTAAGTAACATAGGCTATATGTATTATTTCACGTGAAATTGCGAGCTATAGCAAGGTAATTGCAAATTTAAGATCTTCATATATTAGATCTTCATAGATAGATCATGTATTATCAGATTCAAACTTTATGGAGTTTCGTCTTCGAGAGCATATCTAGACATAGGCTTTAAGGGATACTACGGATGGATAGGTAAATATTTCTTAAACTATGTAGACTAAACTGCTTAACGAATTTCGATTAATTTGTACACATGTAGAACATAGTCTGGAAGAACACACATGCAAAGTTGGTTTAATTCCGCGCGGACATAGTCGCAAGCTTAAGATAGTTATTTGATTATAAAAAGAGATCAATCATCACATACCACAAGCCACATTCCACCTTAAGCCTATACACATAATAGCTAGTTTACCTCAGTCATAACATCCATACACAGCTTTAGCGTGGTGAGGAACGGCAGCAAGGCCCACTCCAACAAGAACTGCAGTCTGTGAGCGTCGCCCGCAGACATTGTACCCTCCTTGTTAACTATTACACCTTGTGTCGTGCAATAATCTATGGCTTTATTGAATATCTAAAATATATCACGTCAAAACTGTTATTTCTTTAATCTGTATAAATAGAAAGGTCATTAAAATGCATTTATTGATGTTAAATGACAGTCAATTCTATCTCTATTAGTTCGAATTTTCACCACCGCCACCAACCGCGACCGTCAGCGCCAAAATGGCGGATATCAAATACTCACAAAATACCACGTATTACGTAGCCTGTCCATTTATAGAGCTCAGTGCTTAGCTATACTAATATTATAAAGAGGAAAGAATTGTATTTTGAATATATTGATATAACTCAAAAACTACTGATTTTAAAAATTCCTTCATTTCAATTCCAAAAAAGCTTCATTATTCGTGAATAACATATGCTACATTATTACTAGTTGGTAATTTAACGCGGACGAATTCGCGAGCAACAGCTAGTGATTTATATTATCTGTGGATGGTAGCAAGCCAATTAACTTAAAGACAATAATAATTAAAAGTGCAAGTGCATCATTACTTCATATCAGTTGATATAAAGTCACAGGAAACTAGCTAATTACAAAAACAAACATTAATCAAATAAAAATACTCCATTGTTTCTTAAGACATGACTTATGAAAACAATAGATTACATAAAATCATAATTCCTCTTAGCTGAGCTCAAATTATTTATTTATGTAACACATATTTTTTAAATTTCATTAAAATACTAGTAGTGTATTATTATAAATTAGACAGCAATTAGTAAAGGTTTTTTTTTTTAGTAAAAATAGCTTTCTGTACTAAAAATTAACTTTACATTTGGTTCATCCTGCGACCCAATTTCTTTTAAAAAGTGGTACAGTCTCCACTCACATATATCGTTATCTCTCAAATTTTCTTTGTAAAAACAGAGATAGAAAATATTTCATTAAAGTGTCAGTTGAAGGAATTGTCGTTCCCATGTAAGTCGTGTTAATGGAGTTTAAATTAGTTATTATAATAAAAAATACTTACTTCTTTCTCAGTTCTAGCGACGTAAAAGAATTCGTGTTTTAGCAATTTTCTCAACCGATGATAATCATTTGCCAGTGTGTCTGGAATCAATATTTTATTAATATTACATACATTTTATTGACTTACTATTATTAATTTTATTAACATTCCGTCTGAAAACATTATTATTATTATTGGAATGCTTGTTGTAACATTATGAATCAAGATTACTCAAGTTATTTTAACGAACAGGTGGGTTATGTATTTAAAAAGTTTTATTTAATTATGCATTAATTAACAATATAAAAAACAGTATAATGGCGATTCAATCACCTTCTTTTTTTTTAATTTCTAATATACGCAAAGGAATTAGTTCCATATTTTTCCGCAATATGGCGGGTTCTTTTTACTATCAAGTTAAACGCCTTAAAAACTCGATTTTGAAGTATAATATGTCATTCCAATAGGAGTATTATCAGTCGTGTATCTTGGTACAAAATTTCTGGTATTACCTTTATTAGTTGGTCCGCGTTTAACAAGAACGTATACTAGTGCTGGAGTCACGATATAATGTAGCATTGGGTTTATGTATATTTGCAATTGTATGACAGGTAATGCGGTCATCATCGTCTCTGCCTTCAAAATGTGCCCTGGAAATATATTTATAAATGCTACCCAAGTTCAATCATACTTCATACAAATATTATAAATGTGAAAATTAGATGGATGGATTTTTGCTAGAGTTTGTAGCCTAAACGGCTGAACCGATTTTGTTCAAATTTGGTACAGATGTAGAGGATAATCTGGAAGAACACATAGGCTATTCAGTTTTTCTTATTTCATGCGGACGGAGTCGCGGCGAGTGCTAGTTTTATATAAATTGCAGTAAAATAAAGTGCATTGATTTTCATAAACTGATTATGAAAGAAATGTCGGAAATATTGAAATATGTTTACTTGAATTTAAAATACTAAAACGTTAAAAAGCCTTAATCTTTGTAAAAAAACATATGGTATCATAATTTATGTATTAATGCCGAATAATTAAAATTAGAATTTCTTGTAACACGCGTAGATATGTTAATTATCACAAGTGTTGTTTCGAATTACAAACGGGTCTATAGTCAGACAATGATATCTGGCCCGGTGAGGCGCTTCTCGAGGTTAGCTGTCAGGAAATATTCAATATCTATATCTACAAAAAGAAAAAGCCATAGCTACAGTAGGAAACTCTCATCACACTAGAAATAGGAGGGCGCTAGTGTGCTATTTTTAGTTTGTGTTCCAGGTCTGATATCCATCTTACTAATATGAATGCGAAAGTTTAGACGGATGGATGTTTGTTAAAGTTTGTAGCCTAAACTGCTGAACGAAACACAATGAAATTTGTCATAGATGTAGAGGATAATCTGGAAGAAAACATAGGCTACTCATTTTTTTAATTCGCGGGTCGCGGGAGAAAGCTAGTGTCTTATAACTGTGGATATCCGCAGAAGTGACAGATATATTGACATCTCATATTCTCATACATAAAACAGAGACAACTATATATGATGTACAGTACCTTTCATTTTAGCCGTGACGTCATCAGATACTTTCATTAGATCACCAGTCAGTAGCCGCAGTCGCCTCTCCCTGTCCAACGCCACCATCTTATGATGTACCACTAATATCCTATCCACACTATTTTTTATATCTTTTTCATAAACCGACGCTCCTAATCCGCTTAACACTTCCATCATCCATTCAACTTCAAGCAAAAGACATTCATAATCAAGCACTTCACACTTCATTAAGCTATCCATTAGGACAAACGCTAGTAGATTCGATATTGTCGCTACAGCGCTGTTTTGCTGCAATACTACGACTTCATCTGCTATGTCCCGTACTTGGGATAATTGTTCAGTTGTCAATTGCTGAAGACTCGCTGGTTTTAAACTCTCGTTTGTTACTAAGTTTGTACCCTTCAAGAATTCCTTCAGAGATATCTGCGTACCGAAGTTTACGTATATATTGCCGAAGTGATCGTTCAAACTGCGGAGCGATTTTAAAAAACCCTGAAAGTAAATACACATAAGAGCATGTATCAATTTTTTTAGATTGTGATGAAAATGTATGTTCTGCTTGAACCTTGTAAAAAAGTTGTTAATATCTTATTAACATTATAAAGACAAAACTTTAGATGTATGGATGGATGTTCTTAGATAACTCTTAAACTACTTATCGGATAGATCCGACATCTATGCTAAATTTCATCTAGAGATGACATCTATGCTAAATTTCATCTAGAGATGACATCTATGCTAAATTTCATCTAGAGATAAAAGTCATCTCTAGAACAGAGTCTAGAAAATCATATAGTCTTTTATTTCTTTAAACCTCCTGCAGTCGAAGTCGCGGGCAGAAAGTAGTTTATTATAATTATTTAGTTAAAATTTCACTTACGCCTGTAGATTCCTTCGGCTTGGGCACTCCGATGTGTTCATACGCGAACAATACTTGTTCCATGATGCGATCATAGCTGAAGTTGACAGGCACGATAGTTATGTCTGACACTTCGCCCGCGAAGTATCCCATCAGACTCATCGATAACATACCTGACAATAAAATTACCTATAGATATTTCGGTACAATGAACAGAGATGTATCAATATATGTATATACCGGGGACCCAACTTTAGTCCCTTTTCCCTTGACGCTGGAGGAGACTCATAGGTAAGGAAAATTTCCACCTTATTTGCGTCTCCTCCTCCGTCCATTAAGGATAGGCAACGCATCTGCTATGGCGAATGTCTATGGACAGCGGTCGCTTCGTCATTCGGGCGGATTTAGGTGACCGTTTGCTCGTTTGCCACCTTACGATGTAAAAAATGTACAAAAAACAGATACAAGATACAAAAAGCGTATTTTGTATCTTACATCTGTATTTTACATACAATGTATATAGATAAGTCACATAAGACAGTAAAGATTGTTTTTGTGACGAAAATTGGTCTTTTTTTTCGACAGATACCTGAATCTTACTAATATTATAAATGTGAACGCTTAATTGCAAGAATGTTACTACGTGTAGAACGGCTTAACGATTTTTTATTATTTTAGCATATAACAGACTTTGGAAAAACACATGGGCTATTGTGTTTATTTTTTTATTACAGATGGTAACTAGTAATCATACTTCGTGTCTGAATTACGTCGACAGCACATTTGCATATTATAAATGCGACAGTTTAGATGGATGGATGTTTGTTAGAGTTTGTAGTCTAAACGGCTGAACGTATCTGGATGAACTTTTGCATAGATAAAGGACATAGTTTGGAAGAACACATAGGCTACTTGGTTTTTTTTTAGTACCACGCGGACGTAGTCGCGGGCGTAAGCTAGTAACACAAAAATGTTATTAATCATATTAAAGTAATTTAATAGATACAATAGATTGTAATAATCTATATCTTAAATATTTGATTTGATAAACAGCTGTTTAGAAGATAAGAAGTATTAAACAATAATATGCTTAAAATGAAAAATAAATAAGTTCTTCCTAACAGTGGTTACGATTGTTAAACAAATGATTATTCCATCAGAAATCTTGACATTGAAGTACAAATAGTACGTTGATATTTACTTAAAAGATTCACAGTACCACAGAAAACGTATTAAATGTTTGACTTCATTGTGATAATATTCAGTAATCTCGTATGACATAATAGAAGCGTTATTTTACACAATTGTTACAAGAATGATAAATATGTAGATTTGTTATCTTCTAAAAAAAATATTTAGACCGCTCACACCTTTGACTATATCAAATAACTGTTTAGACTCGCTTTGCTTCCTTTAAACTTTTTTCTCACACTACTCGATATTTAGTTGTCCAACTAAACAATTGAATGAGCACAACAATCGACAATCGCACAACGATGTGCGACAGTTTAGTTAAAGATGTGCGCCCGCTTTAAAACGTTTGAATTTGTTTTTATAAACTGCCATTGAAATATTTCTTCTTAATAATAATAGTGTAGATAATAATGGTATATTTTTGTAGATTTGTTTTGTAGAATGTTTAGATGGATGTCTGTTACTACGGCTGAACGGATCTCGCTGAAATTTGGCACAGATGTTAAACATAGTACAGAAGAACACATAGGTTACTAAAGTTTTTTAATTCCGGACGTACGGAATCGCGGGCGACAGCTAATCAACTTACCATACTTTGGTGGTAATGATTTATTGCTCCTACTCCTAGTACCCTCTATAAAGAACTCGAGAGGGGCGTGGTACTTTGCGACCAACGTGCGCACGTATTGCTTGAGCGTGGCCGCGTACAGTGGCGCCCCCACCATCGTGCGGCGGATGTAGAAAGCTCCCGTCTCCCGCATACGTTGTCCGACCACCGCCATCGAGTAGAAATCTAAAAAATATTACTGTTAGTTATAATATTTTTGCAATGTAAAACGAGAAAACTTTGCCAAAAAACAGTATATAGTGTATAGAATATCCTATCTGTAAACTACCCTATTCTGTTTACGTTAGAGAGAAAAATTTCCGAGTATGCCCAACTTTAGTCTTTTTTCCTCCCCCACTCTTTTTCTTATAAGAAAACAATGGGGAGGGAATGTAGACTTGACGTTGGATGAGACGCATAGGAAGAGAAATACCCTCTTTATGTGCATTTTCCTTCGTCAATTATCAGTAGGCAAGGCATCCGCTATTGCGAATGTCTATGGGCAGTGGTCACTTCGTCATTTTGGCGGATTCAGGTGGCCGCTTGATCGTTTGCCACCTTATAAAGTAAAAAAAAAGATTTATCTACCAACGAAATTAAAAAAAAAAAACAATAAAAAATCACTGGTTTACAAGAAACAATCATAACAATCAATTAGTATGACAGCGATAAAACGTATGATATAATAATGGAAGAATTGTACAAATCGTACGTATTGTAAATTAAAGATAAACATAGCTGCTTTTTAAGTAAGATTGTCAATTTATTTTTCCAACGTAAAAAATTGTAACAAAAAAACTATTTTACACGTCTTAGTAAGTTTCATAAATGTATTAAAATTGCATGTAACATTTGAATCCACGCTAACTTTATTGATAACTCGTCAATCATTTGACAGGAATGTTTTAGAGATCTAGATCCCTAAATCCCTAGGGATTAAAGTAATGTGGCCTAAATTTTAAGGCCACTTCACATCATGCCTTGAGCCGTTGGACAGCACATTAAGAAGGGGCTAAACAGTGCCGATGTCAGGGTAGGGTTCGGACGGGCGAGCCCCCAGGCCGCTAGACAGATAGGGGGACTACAGGTATCAGAATTACCTATAAGTCCCTCTCAAAGTTGGTTATAAATGGGGCGCTGTATCTCGCCCAGGGCGATAGTAATACTAAAACCGGTAATACGAGTGAATTCAGTAAGACGATTGATAGTGTATACAAGAGTACATATTGTCTCATTCTTCCGTAGAAAAGAGTGCAAGATAAAGAATATTAATTTATGGGGTCAATATCAATAATTATAATTGTGCATATTTTCAAAAACGCCCATGCGTATGACATTAATCGATAGCGTATCGGTCAAATATTCATAATGATAAGGTTTAGGTAGATATTGGAGCTGATAATCCTTGATAGGTGGGCCACCACACTATTTTATAATTCCAATAGGAAAAAATAACTTTACGATAATTAAATTGGGGTAGCCAGAGATACTATATCCACAATGATGGGAATAGATATATTTTTGTGGGCTTATTTGTGGGTTTGTTAATTTTTTTACAATAATATAGAAATGAACACTTATTTAAAATAGATTTTTTGCGGAGTAGTTTTAACTTTTTGTAGTCGCATGTGATATACTCAGTTATATGTTCAAGGCAATCTTGTATTTAACGTGAAACGAACAAACACTAGCAAGTTTGAAGTGCGTCACTTTGGTCTACTAATGTTTATTTTTATATTTACTTCGGATAAGTCGTATCTTGAATATTAACATAAATAACATGTATTTTAATTGTAATTCTAGTTAACTTTGTTTTGTACTGTTTTTAATTATATTCGTATCTAAATAAATGCGCATTTATCTTTACTGGTCATTAAGGGAAGTCCTTTAGTCTAGATTTAGTATGTATTAAGGCTCTATGGTTATCATTTAGTCGGTATAAATGAATACATACCCATTCCCGCGGCGACTGCCGGCAACTCAATATCGTAGTGGTAGCATAAATATGTCAACACGCAGAAGTCTGCGTAACTGCGATGTGTCGGCAGAAATATTATAGGATTCGTCCCCATTTGCTCTTTTAACTGCATAAAACACATGTAATTAAAAATAACTCAGGCAGTACTAAAGTACAATATTATAGTGAGTTTCACTGTCAAAATAAATATACAAAAACATCGATGTGAAAGATAAAAATACTTTTCAATACATTTTACGACAGTTTTAACTTTCGGTAAAATAAATCAATGGATAGTGTAACGTCGGAATTTGTTTTTTGTGTCAAACACCTTTGATAATTCACATTTTTCAGTAAGAGAGTTAAATAACATCAATATACCAAATATAATTATCTAAACTGCTGTTTGTATGTCAGTGTTATTGCGAAAATTTTAATGGATGGAAGTTTGATGGCTGTTATTTTGTTCAAAATAACTGATCTCAATTAAATTTGATGCAGATGTGATACATAGTCTGGAAGAACAAATAAACCCCGACAAAGTTAGCAGGAGAAAGCTAGTTAAGACTATAGGACAGCATAGTTAAGAAGATATAATTTAATTCACACATTATAAATAATATCCTACCTTTAAAATCGCAGCTTCATTGACGAAAATTCCAATTCTCATCATGAAAGAGATTTTAAGGAACACAATTCCCATCCATCTAATCACATGCATTTTTTTATCCAGACCCATTTCTTCTAGGTGTTCCCTGACCTGCTTCATCAGCTGTTCTTTATGGACTCCACTTCTAACACTCTCCTATTACAAATAAATAATATTAGCTTCTGCACTCAAAATATTTTATGGTTATTAGTAGTCCCTTAGGATGGACTTCTCAAAACAAAAGCTATACTATTGAGATAGCTCTTTATAGAGGGGGCTCTCAATGATAATTTTGTTAACTTACTTAATATTTTTTGAAACCAAATAAGTCAAATCCTGTGCTATAGTATGGTTCATAACAATAGTAAAAGGTAGGTTTTGAACCCATAACCACTAGATTAGTATTCCCTAAACTATTGGGCTATTGGCTCTTCTTTTTAAAACAAATGAAAGATCAAAATCTGGCTTTGGAATTCAACAGTCTCTCTTTAATCCTGATATTATATGCCTCTGGAAAACATACAGCATTGCTTATGAAGATGCGTTATATACTTTTAATTTCGCGGTCATTCGCCGTTGACAGGTGTCAACAATGACGGTTGGTACTCCCTGTATTGTGGCAACCCTTATCGCCAGCTAGGACGAGGCGCCCGATGTCATTAGCGGAGCTCATAGCGTTGTGTACTTTCGTACATAGCGGTCGTCATCGTACTCAGTATTAATAAATGTTTAACGGATAAACATTTTTGAGTTCTGAATTTAAAAATTCCATTAAAGCATTCTAAAAGTACAAAAGAGTGTATAAATTTTCGAAATAGTCGAAAAGTGTAGTAAAGGAATTGTTGAGAAAAGTAAAGCCGAGAAATTGGGTTTAAGGCCGCATGCAGCGAGAAGAGACGTCGTGGCAGAGCAGCAGCATGTCCAATATCGATATAAAAGAGAGGAGCCGGCGAGCAAAGACCATTGGACAATCCTCTCATCGACGTATTTAGGCTCAGGTTAGTGGGTAATACTTATGTCAATATAATGCATTAGTAATGTACCTACATCTATGAATAACGTAATAAGCTCTAACAGAACGCTTACATAAATAAAATTTTGTTATAATTCAATTTACCTATCCGGTAGGTAATAAGTACGTCACTATGACTTTAATACCATAGGCCATTACTAAAGTAATGAATATGTTGTCCAGATTTTTTCATTAAAAATTAACTGACTAAAA
>NW_013525504.1:452072-488807 GCF_000836215.1 Papilio polytes
AGCTAAGTATATAACGCATCTTCATAAGCAATGCTGTATGTTTTCTCGGCACATAATATCGGTTTTATTGTTATGTAAAACCGTCATAATAGCTAAGCATTTGTAGTATTATAGGATCTAGACTTTAAATAAAATAGCCATATATCTAAATGTAATTCATGAAATTAATAGTTAAAAAATTCATGCTACTAAGGCAAATAGGCGACAAGTCTTTGAATAATAAAATTATCATGACTTGATACTTTCCCCACTTGGTATCTTTCAATTTGTATATCAAAGAATAACACAACCCTTATGAGGTCAATGTCCAAGTAGGAAGTTATTACATATTTATTAAATTGCTATGACACAATTGAATATTATTGCACCTGTTAAAATATTGATTGTTTAACAAAGAAACATTTACGCCATTTTTAACTGAAGTTTTCCTTTTTTATTCAATTTATGTAAAACTAATAACATTATTTGTTCTTTATTAGGTTGTTTTAACATCAATATCTTTTTGTTTATCTTAAAAAACGAGGACATCACGAGAGTATATGAAAAAACAATAATAAATCATTTTCTTACCGCCTCAATGAATGAATCAATATATGTGGAACGTGCTACGATTTCCTTTATTTCCTCTGGCGTACAAGATGTATCCATGATTAAACTCTTTTTCGGATGCCATGGTCGAGTCATAAACTTAAATATACCAAATTGTTTATTTCGCGGTTCAATAATATCAACAAATTGCACTTTATCAATCATTGTTCATAAAATAATTATAACTGGATTTAACGATTACTTTATGTATTTTTGTTTATCTTTTACAACAACAAAAATCTACCCATTTTAATATTAAAAACTGTTATTCCTTTTCCAATTTTGATGGAATCCTAACCACGAGTTTTTTCAACGACCACCTTTCTATTGATTAAAATGAAAACTGATGGAAATTGTCATTCACATGTGACAATGACAGTTGACAGCGTTATTGACATGTATAAATGGATAGGCTATTAAATATGTATTTTTGGTGTCTATATGATCTTCACCATTTTAGTACTGATAGTTGGTCGTGGGAAGAGTTTGTCAACTAAAAATAGTGTAATGTAATAACTAAAAACATCAAAAGGCGCGCTTAAATCGTAACGAAGCAAAAGCCAAAAGCGGTCTTTCTAAACAATTGCCTATCTATTATTAATATCTATGGGAAAATATGTACCACTTGTGTTGTTAGCATCATTTTTCTCCCACTTCTTGGTAGATTTCCTTTTAGATATCGGTAGTTAGATTTGTCGGCTTCTTATTATACCAGCTTCCATAAACAGTTCAAATTCGCATGGAATTGAAAAACTGAGAACAGCAAAAATTTTTTACAAATCATCAGTTCATATAATTTTGTACTAGTAGATATGAAATTAAACTAATGTTTATTTATTTAATCGTTTAATGTAATCACAGTACACTTTCCTTTAAAGCTAAAATTTAAAAAAAACCTACTAGCGAATGATGTACAAACAAAATTTATCAAAAAAAAATATCAAAATAGAACATCTTTTCAGTTTACGTAAGTAAATTAATTATATATTTTATCATTTTAAACCTTAGCTTCAAACAGTAATAATTCTTTATTTTAGACAGAGAAAAAAAGCAATTTATTACGTAAAATTTAAAGTATTTTAGAATGAATAATACAGATTACTGTATCAAGACCAAATTGTAAATAATACAAATCAATTCAGTGTACTAACAGCTAAAATTTATGTAACAACTTTCCATGTTTGTACTAAAAAGCTGTCACCTAACTTAGAACAAAGTATCTCATAGCACAAGACATCTTTACTAATATAGTCTCCTTCACAGCTTCAGGTTACTTTAATGAGGATCTGTCTGCAGTCAAATTGTTTTGACTTGATTACCTTCACTTATATCTAGTCTCGAGCAAATTTGTTGACGTGGCCTACTGTATACGAGACATGCAAGTCATTTTTTATTTAAAATTTGTGTGATCACCATTTACAGTAGTTCATTTCAACAAACAGTATCAATATCTCTAATATGTAACAAGAATCGTTCAGACACTCGAAATTTTTTAAAAATAAAATGCATGGCACACTGGAAAGTTTTCTAAATACGAGGTCACTCTATTTTTTTAATCCAAATAAGACAATTGCATTAAATAGACGATACAACTTGAGTTTTACATCTTTTTAATTTAAATAATAAACTTTATTTTAAACAAAGTAGTATCTTTTTCGTAAATTTATTGACATAATCGTGTTCAAGATGTTAACTACAAAAGTACGTTATTTTACAAGTGCGTTTCACTTGTATATACACACTACTGTAAATCTAAACAAATATTTAAAAATAAACAGCAAAAATTTGGTCTTTGTCACAATAAATCACATGCATAAACTGTTAGGTCATAATTTAATGGTAATATTTTTATTTTTTTTTAATGGTAACATTACAGTTCAAGTCTGATGCATGCAGATTATTGACAATACAAAGAACAAATCATATAAAAAAAGATAAAATTTGATTTGAATACAGTAGTTTGTACATACAAGCTGTTCTTTATTTCGTGTAGTTAATTTTGTTTTATGTAAAAAGTTTCAAGTTAAAACCAATAAAGATGTAACCAAGTAATCTTGTGATTTATTTCCGGCGATCATTAGATGGAATGCAAAGTAATAAGCAGACACACTCTCTTTACTCTAAAAAAAAACAATTACTACCCGTGCACAATAACATGAGACACATGGAAACTACAACTTTTAATCTCTTTCCACAAAGGAATGGTTAAAATTAAGAAAATATGATCTTATACAAAATGTTCGATGAAATTGATCTCATGTTATTAATCACGAGTTATAATGTACCATATTCTAACCTTATTTGCTAAAGTATATAGCCATAACACTTAATATCTATAGATTAGTAAAAATCACATTTAATGCGGTCTCTCCAGACGGCACACGTAATAATTTCGTTTCGAACTATAAGCTCTTAGTCAATTGAAAAAAAAAATATAATTTATACGTTGTTGTATACTAGGCGTCACAAGGAGGGGGTAGAGGCGACAGCTTCCCCCCTCCTTGGCCTAACCTAGTTCATCAGCTGGCGTAACTCATGGTTGTATCCCCTTCAAGGTAAATGATTTTTCAATTCCTAATCATTTCCACTTCCGAAGCACTCAAACGAAACATATTGCATCTTTTTCATTCTCTATTTAAACAATGAGATAACAATACGTTGTCATACAAATGTTTCGATAGTTGAAACTCAGTAAATATTAACATTCAACATGTGACATCATTTATCTGTAATCGATAAAATCAAACATCGATTGTATCGACATAAGAAATTTTCAAATTTCTTAATTTTCGATAGTTTTGAACATTCAATTTTCGATTATTAACATAACGTTATTTATGTTAATATTTCAACAATGTCACACACTGTTAAATATCATATGGACAAAGTTATATTTTTTAAATCGTAAACAATAGGGATTAACTGAATATCTGAATATGAGCACCATAATCACAGCTACCTTCCATTAACCAAAACAACGCGCACACAATAACATGAAAGTCGCGTAAAATGCAACAAACCCAGCTTACTAGCATGTGACGTCACGGAACTCGTTCTCATGTTATTTTACGCGTCGTTTCACTTTTAACTACAAAGATTACTATTAACTGTCACACTCAGAGTTCTAATTATTACTAAGCGATACCTTCGTGTAGATTTCATAGAATCCACACTAAGGGATTGCTTAAGTAACACGCAATTCGGAGAGCTGTAGTTAGAGTGCAAAAAGTTTTACCCTGGTGGCCCAAAATTTTAATATGAACTATAAGACGAAATCTTTATTTGGTTACTATTGTACTTTTATATTTATTTAAATATGTGTTTATTGTTAACAAATGTTACGTAAAGATAATAAAGTCTTATTAATTATTATGTAACATGTCTTTTTCTGTAGAACAAGAAAACAAGAACTTTATAATCTCTTAGAAACAAATGCTTGTTCGATTTAAGTTTGCGATTTGTTTGATTTTAATCTACGTTAAAACTTAATTTCAAAAGTGGTATGAATAAGAAAATCTAGAATAGGAAAAAACTATTACTAAAATGTCAAATACATGACAATAACATGTAAAAACTATGTATAAACAGTAAAAAAAGGTTTAACCTTTGAAAATACAGACAGAAAGAGGTATTAACGAAACAAAACTTGTATAGACATAGAAAACTTATAATAGAAGAGCTTAAACATAGATATATTACCTATAGATGGAGTCTACAGTAAAATTTTACGTTATTTTTTAATTTGACGATTTTTGAAATGTCATTTTGAATTGTAAAGGACAAAATTAAGGGAATTTACTCCAATAAAAAACCTTTGAAGGCCTTTTTGCTCCGGATTATATATAGGTCATACATTTATGGGCTATAATTTGTCATTGACAACTTAACATTTAAATCCTAACCTAAAAGAGAACAAAAACACTTATAACTCTGTGTTACCAGTTAATAATCGATTTCTGTACATTTAAGTACTTTTTTTCTTTAACTCTTCGCTGATACGTGCTCTATCAAACCTTGTGCGTGATATTTCTATGAGCATTTGCGATGTGCGCTCCAACTGCTGGTTCTCTTTTCCGTGGTAACAATTCAATTCGTTACAAAATGACATGTATTTCCTCCATTTAATGTCTCGTGACAGACAAGCCGGGTTGCCGATTATCACAAGCTTTGCTTTAGCTCGGGTCAGTGTGACATTGTACCTCTGAAATTATTATTAATTATTAAGATGTAAATAGTATACTTACTTATATATATAGTATAGTTACTTAAGTTTGGAGTTTTAATCATATTGAAATGACTAAAAAAAACATTATTTTTTGTATGGTCAGTCTGACCATTTACAAGTCTTACATTTTTTTGGTAGCCAATGAGTGTGCCTATCACCCAAAAATGTCTAGTTTGTCTAAACATGTAATACAATTTATTTAGTAATAAAGGATGAACACCAAAAGTGAGAATTTATCAAAAAATAAAATGAATATTTTTTTTAAATATTTATAATACTTTTGAAGTCTAATTATAATTTTAAGTAATGAAGTCTGTTCCTAGTGTTAGTAGAAATAATATAAATGAGCATACCTTGTCATCGACTAGGAAGCCGAGTCCATACTTAGCGTCATAGTCTAGGAGCCTGCAGTTGGCTCTGACCGTGGACACCAGTATCACTCTCTTCTCCTTCCCCTGGAACGACTCCACCGTGCCCACCTCCACCTCGTTGTAGTTGGAAGCTTTCAGCCATTCTTTCATTTTATACACCTATAACAATTGTAAAAACATGTTAAATCTACATGAATATAGAAAATGGAATAAAAGGCGGTAGTGAGCTATTGTAATTAAATTTCTCTTTTTCTCTCCGGGTGAGATTCTTTTGATGGTCTAAAAATAATAAAAAAAAAATATATAAATTAATAATTATAATTACTAATGTTACAAATGTGAAAGTTTAGATGGATGTTTGTTAGAGTTTGTAGCCTAAACGGCTGAACGGATTTCTATGAAATTTGGCATAGATATAGAAAATAGTCTGGAAGAACACATAGGCTATCCACGGACGGAGTCGCGGGCGAAAGCTAGTAAAATTTTAAAGTTATTACTAGTTAAATTAATGGTTCTTCCCTTTTTTTTTTATAACTTCCATGTTCAAGTAAAAAAAATATGGAAGGTATGTTTAATTTAGTTATTAGATTAAAACGTACCTGTCTTATGTACGGTGCAATGACTCCGATATCTTTGTGCTGCACTTTGTGCACATCTACCAAAGCCCTCACATATTTCTTAAGCATATCCAACTCCTTTTCATTGAAGAAACTAAAAAATATCAAATTAACACATAACATCGAATTTTCATCATACTTTTTAATTACACAGATACGAGTATCTTGTAATGGTTTAAAATCTTTACATGTCTAATGCTGAGTTGCTGAAGTTAGCTATTTATTTTTGACCGACTTTCCAAAAGAAGGAGGTACTCAATTCGTCCGTATGTTTTTTTCTTATCATAACATAGTATTTAGTAGGAGTATGTAGTTCGGAAACTCATCTCAAGAAGTTATTATACCAAAAACTTTAACGAATGGTTAAAAGTAGCTGGAAAACCGGACATAAGTATTTATAAAATTCATAGAGAAACAAATACGTAACATAAATATTTTACACCACTAGTATATTTTAAGTTTTTTACTTAAACATTCACAATGTTTTCTTTTTTTTTTATTCTATTAGAATTTATCTGCAATAAACTAACCTTGGTGCTTTTCCCATCCTCTGTTCTTTAGAGTTAACAGCGTGGAAGACGACAGCGCGCTCGCCGCCCGGCAAATTCAGTATGCTTTTCTCACTTAATGGATCCAGTTGTGCTAAAGCCTGCAATATAAAAGGAAATAAGTACATTATTTTACTTAAACTATAACTAGTGTATAAATGTAGAATAACTCCACATATAATGTCATTACCGGTTTATCCACTAAATACACTGATCTCTATAAATGGACAGGCTATAAGCGTTATATTTAGTGATATGGTTTTTACCATTTTGGCCCCGATGTTAACGGTTGGTAGTCGTGGTGAGGATTCGAGTAAAGAATAAACATAGAACTGTAACATCAGGTGTGTTTAATTCGGAATTTTAACAAAACGTTGTCATTTACACGACCTACACATTTTATAGAGATCATTGACTTAGAGAAATTATATAAGGAAAAAGGTCCTATACAGTTTTTTTGTCTCCACCTGATGGACTCTCAAGTCCAGAAGGTTCTAGAATGATTTGTCGACGAGTTAATATATAAAAAAGTGAATTAATTATATTACCTGTAAGTTGCTGTCGTAAAACAACTCGTTCGGTATTGCCAGAATATCTGGATGCGAGCGGAAGTTCTTGACAAGCATCGTGATGAAGTTCGGATCGTCAGTATAAAAATTCTCATATGTTACTCTCAATCGCTGCAGTAACGACACACCTGCAAATTTAATAGAATTGATTCAATATACAAGAATCATTAATATTAAGTACGTATAGTGCCAGATGACTCTTGAGTTGGCGCATGGTGCAATCTAGTATTGTTTATGATATGTCAAATCAAATCTTTTTTCCTATAGTCAAACAAAAATGAATAATTATTAAAAAGTTCTGTCCTCTAGGATAAACTATCTTTCGTCTATTACTCTTCTTGATATAAACTTCCACGCAATCCATCTCTTTCTAGATCTACCTATACCGGTTATGTATTTCATATAAAACTATTAAAAGTGTAAAATTCTGGGGATCTATACTAATATTATAAAGAAGAGAATTATTATAAAGATTTGTATTTAGATTTTTGTATGTATTGAAATAACTCAAAAACTGTGCCAATTTAAAAAAAATCTTTCACTATTCAAAATCTAAGTCATCAGCGAGAAACAAAGGTTATATTTTTATTGTTTTTCAATTTCACACAGACGAAGTCACGAGCAACAGTTAGTATGTGATAATTGACCATACCCAGTCCTCTATCCTTAGCCTCCTTGGAGATGCAGACGGGGCCGAGCTGCTGCGGGTCTCCGGCCAGCACGAGCTGCCCGGTGGGCGCCAGCAATCCAGTCACTGGCACCAGCGTCGCCGGCTCTGACGCCTGCGCAGCCTCGTCGATGAACAGGTGAGTCATTTGCAACTTGAAGATCGCCTGAGATTTCTCCCTGCAAACATGATTTATAACATTTGTTCAATCTGTAGAAATATGATATTATTTTTCATTAAATGGTCATTAAGGAAGATCCTTAGTGTAGACTTCTGCTGCTTAATGTACAATTTTACCATCTCAGAAAAAGCTCTAAATGATATTGTTCACAGGGTGACTTGCAGCTCTGATTGACACATGGGTCTTACCAATGTGTTAAGTCTAAAAATTATAGTAGGTAAAACAATTTTTTAAATAATCAACACTAATATTATAGAGGCATAAGATGGATGGATGCTTGTTGGAGTTTATAGCCTAAACTGCTAAACAGATGTATAATAATAATAAATTGTTTATTACTTAAAATCATACATTTTAACAATTATTAAAATATTGTATCGGCTACATACTTTTGTTTCTTTTAATTCCACGAGGACATAGTCGCAGGCGAAAGCTAGTCAACTTATAATTTTATAAGCTTTCTTATAATATCCAGCAAAAAAATTTAAGAGCACAAGAAATGGCAACGCATCTGCGGTTCCTCGGTTGCATCAAATAATATAGGGAACCAATAAAAACCTTATATACTTTCAGTTATATTGAAATTAATATATATACTTACATTCCATATTTAGCGGCATGTAGTAAGGTGGTAACAAACACCCTGTATTGAGACACGTTCGCGTTGCTCAGCGAATAGAACGTGTCGTAACTGACGCCGTTGGAAACGCGACCTAGCTCTTGCGGCATTACACTCCTGAAAAATTGACAATCATCCATACACATACTAAAATGGGAGAGTCTGTTTGTAATATCAAAAGAAAAATTCTAGATTTCGGGAAGATTTTTGCGTTGTTGATAACGAAAATCGAATTTAAAAAATGTTTGCCTGTCCGCAAGCCGAGTTTGATCCGAGCAATCTCCGAAACGGCTGGGCTGATTTCGACCAGACTTTCACTGAAGGGTAGCTGACATGGATAGGCATATTTTTTTAAATATTTAATAAGAATACAGACCATAAAAGAAATCATCGGAAAGTTGGTGAAACTTGGATTTAATTTCTAAAGTATCTCATCTCACGCCGATGACTTCAGCAGAACGCCAATTTTCATAAATGGCGGCCATTTTTGTATTACATTTAATTATTTCGACTAAATTGCTAGATAAAGTGAAATGAAATTGTATTGGTAACTTATGTTACATTGCGTGCGAAAGTGTTTAAAGGAAAATTTATTTAAGCGCAAGACACCTTTTGTCTATGGTGAAATTGTTCATGCATTTTACAAAAATAATTAATAATTATTAAAAAAAAAAAATAGTGCAATACATACCATTCGCGTGATTGAGAGCAGCCACGGAGAAGAAAGTTACTTATATTCAATACTTTATTATATCTAAGAAGCATTAAAGCGATGTGATCAGCGGCCATGTTGGAATCCGTGCACACCATTATCCTGTTCCTTGAATTACGAACTACAAGCTGCGGAACATTACAATACGTTTTACAAATTAAAAATACAGAAAAGAAATAACATGAAGCAGTGATTTTTACTATCATCAGAATATTCACATTTAATAAGAGATAAGATTAAAAAATAAAACTTGTATTCAATGGAAATGAGAAATTATATTGAAATATGCTACGATAGGTATGTCTATTTGTAATAAGTCTATGGTTACAGTCTTTTACAAAAGGTAATTTTTACATTTCCATAAAATTTAACTACAAATGTGTACAAATAAGTACTATGCGTGCTACATAACTCGAGATGTGAGTAAAATGACGATTCAACTCTCGAGCCTTTGTTTAGGGACTATTTAAAAAAATAACAACTGATCTATTCTAACATGCTGTTTTCTATATAATTGAAATATAAAAAAAAATATCATCAAAAATAGCTTTTTTAATGTGGAAATGACATTAAAGTCGTGTAAGTCTTTATAGCAATAGATTCAACACTAAAGGTCGCAATTAAAGGACTTTGAGAGCGAAAGATAAGTTTAATTTTTGATGATATCGTATGATATTTAGTATATTTGAAATTTGAAATCTGTTAACCCTTTTAAATTTAAATTAAAAACACTTTCACTTTCTACACAAAAATCCAACACATAAAACATAAAATCATACCCTGTACCCTGTGTGTATTTAATTCGTGATTTCTGCCAATGCGCGCTAAAATATTATTTTGTTGTTTACATGTGTCAGGTTCTCAATTGCAAAAGCAAAATTATATTGTGACAATGTACATATTATTTTGTAATGGAGAATGAGTTTGTTATACATTATAACATATGTGCCATCTATTTTCAATGGCCACGGAAGATCAGCACATATGCTGAGTGGTTATCACCAATAAATAAATAAAAATATTTACCTGTACGATAGCTTCAACTATTGTCATAGTTTTTCCAGTACCAGGAGGTCCGAACACAATATACGGAGCCCTGCCCGATGTACCCGCTATTATATGTTCCACGGCTGATCTTTGTTCTTTATTGTTTTCTATCAATTTATTATAGAACCTGTAATTATTGATTTTATTAATATAAAAATGATTTAGCTTCTTAAATTAGAATAATTCATATACGTATTAGCTATCGCCGCGAATCCGTATCCGTAAAGTTAAAAAAAATACAAAAGTGTGTTGCCTTTGTGTTCTTCCAGACTATCCTATGTATTTGTGCCAAATTTTATCAACTCTAACAAACATCCATCCATCTAAACTTTCCTATATATAGTAATACTGAGATTTGTGTTTATACACTATGTTAAGTATTATCAATATTATAATTATCAAAAGGGGATTTCCCGTGTATTTTAATCATTGTGTTGTAGTTCGGTGGATTCCCCTTGACTATGAACACTTGATTGCGAGAAACTGATTTTATTTATTAACCAGTATATATATATTAGTTGCAATAAAATATAGATTAATATTTAATATCTAAATAGATCAATTAAATACTTTTTCCTATTTATTTAGATATATTGTTCATACTTTAGTTAAAAAAACTATTTACTAGAGGTTTCAGGCTGTAACAACATACATACAGGAACTAAATAACAACATACATACTTAAACAAACAACATTAAAGTACAACATTTTTTTAGTTTAAATTAAACAAGTAAAACTAGATTATAATCAATGACTATATAATTAATTTATATAATAACTAGCTTTCGACCGCGACTCCGTTCGCGTAGGATTAATAAAAACAAAAGTGAGTTGCCTATGTGTTCTTCTAGACTATCTTATACATATATACCAAATTTCATCTAAATCTATTCAGCCGTTTAGACTACAAAATCTAACAAACATCCATCCATCTAAACTTTCGTATCTATAATATTTTTTAACATAAATAATCCAGCGCTTGACCATGATTCCACCTACGCTAAGTGGAGTATGATTATTGATTAGATTTGATTAATTAACCACTACAAATACACTATTTCTTTACATCATCATCATCATCACCAGCTCACTATACGTCCCCCCCGAGGGGCTCACAGCCTACCCTAATAAGGGGTGACTAGACCATAGTCAACCACGCTGGCCCAGTGCAGGTTGGTTGACTTCACACATATCTTTGAATTTCTTCACCGATATATGCAGGTTGCATCACGATGGTTTCCTTCACCGTAAGAAGTTTCTTTACATAATACCAACATTTCAATAATTCTAAACAAACTATTCACTTATATAGCATAAACTGTTTTGAATGCTCACTTTTTAATAAGTATAGGAGGCACAAGTCGCTTGGGGCTCTCCGGGAACACTCTGCACAGCTGTTTGGACACGTGCACGTTGTTGACGGCCGCGTGCATGCGCTCGGCGGGCACACGCGACATCAGGAAACGCACGTCGAACAGCGCGTCGCTCTTGTAAAACGGATCAAAACTGCAAATTAAAGCAAAATTATGTACAAATCTAAGCATTGTTTATTCTCTGTGTCTCTTTAAAGAACAGATTTTGATGAAATTATACTTTAGGGAGTTTCTGCCTTATACACATTAGAAAGAAACCAAATCATTTTTCTGAATGAAAATCTGATATATGTATACAATTTTTGAAATCACATGTCATCTTTTTTGCAACGTTTTTTAGGTCAAATTACATTTTTGTTAATTTACTTTCTTTTTGTTATTTTATTATCTGCAATCAGACTTTAAAACTTTTAGCAAATGTGAGTAACGATTAAGTTTTCAGAACATTTTCTCCATCGAAAAACTTCTTCTTTTTCAGAAGATCCTAAAGGATCTATATATTTCTTACATAATTGTGGCCTTCTTTGACCACATTTTGGTACGACTGCGACCAAGGGATTATGGTGATCTGCAATTCGGTTTTTATAGCGCTCAGCAATAGATATAATTTCCTGCTGGACTGTGTTCACTTTATTTCCTTTAACCATTCTAAATAAGTGCTAGGATATGGTAATAGAACCATCGACCGCAAAATCGGTAGTCTTTAGGCTATTAGTACTTTACAAAAACTAGTAAATAAAAACCTAAACTCACGTTTCATCAACATCTGTCAATACAATGTTGCTTAATTCAATATCCTTGATGGTACATTCGAAATTCAGCTTTGGTGAACTTTGCGGCTTGATGTATACTCTATCACCTGGAATATTACATAGTTACTTATTACTGTCTCTTAAGCACATCCAGGGCTACAGATTCTGGCAAGTTCACTGTCTAAAAAAAATCCTAGTGACATGTAATCTATACAAATATTATATAGAAAAACGATTTGTATTTTTGTATTTATTTCATTTACGTAAAAAATGACCATTAAAAAGGTAATTTATATGTGAGTAATACCAGTTTTATTATTTTTTAAATTCACGTGGGCGAAGTCGCGAGCCACAGTGTGTTAAATAAATTGTGGTACTGCAAATTTAAATTAGATGTTTTTGTTTATTACTCAGTATTTTACATAGTTGTATCTCATTAATTCATTACGAAAAATTAACAAACTGTAAACACAAATTAACAATATTTGTTTAAATGTTGAGTTAATTACCTCTCAACAAAGAGGGTCGTTTCTCAGCTAACCCGGGGACTTCCAACACATAAGCACCATTCCTTTTTTCCATTGTTACACCAAACATATTATATTTCTGAAGCGTAAAATGTAAACATTGATTTTTAATTATTTTTAGTACCTAATTTCTATTATTAGATGATGGATCAAGAAAATAAATCTACATATTTATTAAACAAAGAACATTTTTCAATGAATCACAAATAAACTAAATAAATACTGAACCAATTACAACACACATATTTAAATTAACTGGCAACTTTGTCCGCTAGGACTAAGTAAATAGTCTATGTATTCTGCCAGAATATATTCTACATCTGAGTCACATTCCATCAAAATCTATTAAGTGGTTTTGGAATGTAACAAACATCTATCCATCCAGACTTTCGCAAATATTTAAAGCGATACAAGTAATTTAAAAAAATAAATGCAACGAATTTGGTACTGAAACAAAATGTAGTCAAAACATAAATGTTTCTGGGTATCGGTTGTTGCTGAGCTGTATGAATGTAACATGAGATAGCTGAGAGTACCAAGAAATCATAACAATAACTACATCAAGTGTTATGTTACCTTGAGTTTCCACTGCGTAAACAACTACAAATTATAATATAAATTATTTATTTGGGTTAGTGTAACAAAATTGCTATCTCAATTATTTAAAAGAAGATGAGTGTATTTAACACACACACACACACACTTTTCCTTTCATTTTATCATTACCTAGTGATTCAATAGTGGTACTATTAAAATTTTAAAGGAGTAAAACTCTAGTTATGTATTTCGGAAATGCATATCAAGAATTCATCGAACCATAAACCCATTCGATACATAAATGTAGCTGAGAAACTAGCCATAACTCACCCTTAAATTAATCCGAGCTTTAACTTCTTCCCACCACAATAGGTGATGAAAAAATGACATGTAGTTACTTTTCGTTAGTCCTTCGTCAAATATAATCCTGCAAAAAAGCATAACTTTTTTATAATACAGTGAAAACCTGTTGTAACGCTGTCGAAAGGTTTTGGTCTTATGTATTCAGAATAACCGCCAGTCTTTATAACCGTTGCTGATTTGTTAAGACTATAGTTTATACTGTTCAGTCTTCGGTGTTCAGTAAGGATCTACAGTTTTGGTCACTATATACGATATATCGTTTAACAATATCGTATTAAGTGATTTTTTCTGTATTGTCATCACTAACTCACTATATGTCCCCACCGAAGGGGCATAGAGACTACCCTAATTTAAGGTGACTAGGCCTTATTCAACCACGCTTACCCTTCTATGGGTTAGTTGACATCACACATTTCGCCGATATGTGCAGTTTCCATCACGATGTTTCGTTCGCCTTAAGAACGTCGGGTAAATTATGTACGTATGAAATTCGAAAAATCGGCAATCGCATTGGTACATGGCAATATTCGAACCAAAGACCTGTAGATTACAAGTCAAGTGCTTAAACCCATCATCTTGATCACCAGCTCACCATATGTCCCGATATACTGTATTACCTTGTAGCAATTAACACTATTCTTAGTTCCTCCATCGTCTCTTTGGGCGCTTTGATATTCTCCAACGCTTTCTCCTCTAATCCATGAGGTAAAAGAATCTTCAATAAAGGGGGTATTTTGAATTTGACTGGATATGGTCTGTAAAGATTTTATACATTTAAAATATAAATATATTATATATAAACAAAATATAAATATATTTAAAGATTTAAACAAATAGAAAATTACAAATTAAATAGTAAATCAGTAACAAAGCTGATTATTAACATTATTCAAAAAATATATTAATCTATGTATATTTGTAGCAGTATATTACGAATATATTGTCATACTCACGAAAGGCCTGTACGAGGTATGATCTTAGCTGCAGCCTCCCAGTCACCATTGATGTATGGACTCCGAGTGAATGGATGGAAACTCTGCTCCTCTAGCACTGAGACAACCTATCAAAACCACTACTAATAAGAACTGGTTTGTAAAGTTCTTAAACATGCACACACCTGACTCTAAACATTCGCTCAACTGTTTACTATCGCTTTGATTTCAAGAAGCCTATATGGAGGTGCACACACTGCTTGTGTAGTTGAGCATCTAAATAATTTAATGAGCTGTGAAACAATTGACAATCGCACAACAATTATGCGACAATTTAGTCCAAGGTGCACACTTTTTATGAAACAAATTGAAATAATTATTCTATAGACTAGGTAATATAGAGTAAAATATTATTAACAAATCTAAAGGATATTTGTGAATTAAATTACCATTTCTCGAATAATTATTATGTTTTGTTCATCACTTTTTCTATAAAATGTGAACATAATAGGCATCTCGAATGTCCCAATCTCGGAAGCAGAAAATGTCACAAACACTTTGTCCTTTATTGTTGTCTCTGTAATAAATCGTATAAAAAATTAATTGTAGAGCTTGACATATATAAATTGAATATACAACATAATTTATTTTAGTGCAAGGTTAAGAGATGTTTTCATTTACACAGTTTACAATGGTAATAATCAAAATAGATTTATGAATCACTTAGAAGTATTCCCATAGATTCACAAAGAAAACTTAAAAACTACTTATTGGTTTATCATTAAAAATTTGGATTAATATTGCTATGCATTCCTTACGGAATAAAAGAATGTTGACTACTACCCTATCCCTAGATTGGCTCATGACAATCATCATAATTATATACATTTTAGGTATTTATTTATTTATTTACACTTTGTACACAAGGAATACAATAACAAAAAGAAATACATACATATTGAACATTGGTTGTACAGGCAAGCATAATAGATTTTTTACTGCTAACCGTTTGGATACAAATTAGATATTTAGCAGGTAATGACGATGTGCAAAGTAAAATAGGTACAAAGTAGGTTAAAAAATAAAAAGGTACTACATGATGTTTGGATAACTTTACTTACTTTTTTCCAAGATTGTCGCTTCTCCCCCAAATACATATGGATGATCGCAGATAACAAACTGGGGTTGAGGATGAGCTAAATCAATCCCAACTATCAACAAGTCTTCATTTCTCATATCATTACTAATGCTAAATGAAAATTGGACAGGCTGAGATGGTTTAGCCTGAAATGTATCGATGTAATAGAAATATGTTACCATGTATTCATATTTTAAAAAATTGCTTCTAATATCGGTTAGTATTCAATAGCAACATGAACAATGATTGATTCTTTATTTTCCATTATCCATAGATAATGTAACATTTCATTAACAACATGGGTTTTTTTTTGTTAAAATTAAGTATGAAAGATTAAAAATGGTAGAAAAGCCAATAACTTGCAAATCAAAAGTAATATCTTACGGTGATTCTAATTTTTTGGTTGTCAGTATTTTCAACAATAGTCTTTTCAGCACCAGGTATGGCCATACTTTCACCTCTACCAAGTATGATAACTCCATGACGATTTTTGGCAAAGTTTCTCCTGTTAAAAAAAAGTTTTATTGAGTTTATTACACACAATATGTGAACTCTGTATATACAGATTCAGCTGGTGGTATTTTATCTCTAAAGCGATAGTCATTTTGACATATTGTAGTCTCTAAAATTCTGAATGTCTGTATGTTGTAACAATAACATATTCAACACTCTGCAACAGTCAAGGATTAAGTGCAGGTAACAAACTATTTTCAAAGAAAATTGATGTTTAAACACAAGTGTGTGTTACAGTAACTAAAACTTTTATATTTATCGAAACATTTCGGACCTAAGCCAATATTATAAAACTGAAAGATATGTAATTTTACATATATTGGAATAACTCAAAAGCTACTAGGCCGATTTTTAAACATATTTCACTGTTAGAAAGGTAATTTATCTGCAGGTAACTAATATAATCACTGAACATGAATCACTGTTTTCCTAAAAATCTATTAAAACTGTCTATACTACTGTCTGATCAACTAATTATAAATTCCTGTTTGATTATAAAAAATAAAAACTTGTATCTCATTTAAAGTCAATTTTTTGCAGATGAATCATAATATGGGTAATTCCTTGCGTTGATGTTTAGTTTATCTTAACTATATGGATTTGCAATCATAACTATTTCTATGAAAATATTTAATTCTGCAAATTTTCTTTCACACTAATACCCCAAGAAATTTTACAATCTAACATGCAAATACATGAATCACCTTACTTGTATTATGATAAAAATATATAGAAACATCTCTTACTTTTTCTCTCTATATGCTTCTAGGATCTTGTTACAAACATGTTTCGGTGAGTTGTTGTGATCTACAAGAGCATCTTCGTCGTAGTAATCGTCAACTAAACCACAAACGTTGCAAAACATCTTTCCTGAAACAATATGCAACTAATACATATTTACGAAAATGTATCGTCAAGGTTTTGTTACAATTATTTTTTTATACTCGGACGTTATCAATGACAGGACGATAAAATCTCTTTGTCTGTCAAGGATTTCCTATATGTTAGAGGCGTTAAAACTTTAATCCTCTTTAAAAGTCATAATTATTAAGATTATTTTGTTAAATAATGTATTTAATGAGGTTAAATAAAGCCAATAGAATTCGATACTTACCTCTAAATCTGTTCCAGCTTATCGTTAATAATTCCACCGGTAACTTGATTTAACACGACTAAGAAAGATGAATGAGCTATGGAAAGAGATGTCAAACTTTAGAAGGGTCAATTATTGTTTGAATACTAGAGCATTAACAACTTTTCTCAACACTGTAGTGGAAATAACTGAAGTACAAAGTTGCTAATATGTTCCTAAGTTTTATTGGATAGGATCACGAACACAAATGCACCTAACGAACTGACAAACACGGTCGAACAAAAAAATCGGATATGGAAATCCCAAACCAAAGACAATCGGAGTAGTTCATTGCTGTCGTATTTTTAACATGTAATTGTACTTATTAAACGTTGTAGAATTAATTGGAGTTCAAATTTTTGTATTGTCCTAATTGTTCTACAAGTTCTTCATCAAAGCTTTCTTCTTTGTGTCTTCTGTGTTACAATATTATTCATCGCTATTAATACGTTCATGTTGATTTTTATAACAATACTAGCTTTCGGCTGCGACTCAATCCGCGGGCAATTAAAAAAACAAAGTGAGGTGCCTACGTGTTCTACCAAAGTATCCTCTACATCTGGACTAGATTTTTAGATTTTTAGACTACAAACTCTAACAAACAAACATCCATCCATTCATCTAAACTTTCGCATTTCTGATATTATCAAGATATCAACTCAATTGTTATGATGAAATGTTTTAGTGATGGTGCTGCGCTATTGGTGGCAATTAATAGTATTGTATTGATTGCTATTTGGTCCTGCGACGTACTCCTCTCAGAGTTATTTTTATTATTTTACATCCTAATTCCAGAAAAAAGACCCTTTCTACATAGAAAAATAAAAAATAAATAAAAACAAGCTCCATATGAGCTATGAGCTTATTCGTTAAAAAAATGTTGCCATTAGCTACTTTTATACTCTCTTTGCTTATGGTTCACCTTGGCATTGACATTGAACGTTTGACAGTCCTACCTAATGTCAGCTTGTGAAATTTTTATTTTTCGTGATAATTTGTTGTGTATCATGTAACATGTTAAAAATATTAATATCCACGGAGAAATATACAAATTAAATGGCCTTAGAATAAGTATAAAATATTGGATTGTTCTTATAAATAATGACATGACATTAGTTTGGTAGACATTTTGACATAGATGTAAAGTGTTGCAATATCATAGCGGATTATGGTGATATGATGACAGTTATAGTTTGTCTAAATAATATAGATTAGTTTGATAAATGACTCATATGAAGTATCGAATTGAATTTCTAGGAAGGTAAAAGCCGTACTTAATAGATAGGTATCGTAGTGATGAAACAAACAAGCATACAATAATAAGACGGAAGAACCCTGGCTCCTACAAGACGGGCCTAGAGCCTAGTGTAGGAACCAGGCGATCAACCACAATTGTATTAAAACAAATTTTGTAATTTTGTAACTTTTTGCATAGCGAACAATTATGAACTAAGGATTAGATAGCGTTGAAGTAGTAATGAAAGTTAGAACATTAGTTTTAAAGCTTTATTTTGTTAATATGCATATTATTAACTTATTTACTATTAATATAAATTAGTGTTATTTATATGTTCGGTGGGATAAATTGACAGATTTGAAGTGTATCTTCGTAGATTCCTACACAATCAGTTTATCATCACGAAGCGGGTACTGATAAAGGTGGTTATAGACTCCGAGAGGCCTCTCGACGCTGTAATCCAAACCCACGCACACATTGTAAAGGTTGTCGCAGTAATAGCCATAAGCGCATTTCTGACCATAGGCATCAATCTCCATTTTTTCAGTACATTGTTCTGCGGGTCCCTGGAATAAACAATAAATTATTTTATTAATACACCCTTTCATCTCTTTCATTCTCTTTTACGAAACCTAGACTAAAAATATAATTTACTCATTCATACCCTGTAGCAATCACGTCGGTTGCCGCAGACTTCGTTTTTATATGTGCCAAATTCGCATTTTTTGTATTTCTTGTTTCCTCTGATAATGTTGCAATGTTCATGTGTGGGGAGTAATCCGTTACTTTCGCATACTGGGCACTCAACTAGGATTCTGTTGCAAAACAGTTAAATTGTCTTATATAATTGAAGCGCCTTGAATATTTCAATAGCAAAACAACGTATATGCATACCTGCTGTATTTGTGGCGATAGAAAACATAAAACGATTAGGTTTTTTTTTGCTATAATAGGGTAAGCCATATCCAGCATATATGATAACATTTTCAAACTCGATATAAATGACAAGAAAGATTAACAAGTAGTTTTTTACCCGTCTAAGTCTTCGTGTAGTTCATCCCTCTCGAACATTCTGTGGCTTTCATACCCTCCTCTGTAGTGAGCCATGCACGATGTGGCGGTGAGAAACAAGATGTATGCTAGTAGGTGCATGGTGCTTGGAGTTCTAGAGAATGAAATTAAACCATTCTTAATATAATAATTGTTATAGATATTTTATTAGGTAACTTTTTATGTTAGTTATTCCTCACTATTTATCCTGCCTATATTATTATATTGTCTGTTATAAGACGTATAGGTTGCTATCGTTGCTAATTTTCATATAAAGTTGCATCTAAAGAAGGTTTGATTTGGGAATAAATAAATGACGTAGCCAATTAATTTATTTTTATGCCGGTCATCGATCTGACTGAAAATCCGTCAGGCGCTATAATTAGATTTGTATGGAGGCGGTGAACGCAAATCGTAAATACTTACAAAAAGAATATTAGGCGCCATCTGAGATGATTTGTTTTAATCGGTTTTCTTATTTTGCTTAAAAAATAAAAGCTTAGATCTTAGGGTAGCAAAGTTGTAGTGAATTAAAAGAAATGTTAGTTTTTAAACTCTATCAGTACAGATAGGCGCCAGTATGTGAATTCCGTTAAGAAGCACAGGCTATGGGTAGAAACATTATCTAAGTAGATATAGAAAATCTTTTGCCTTTGCCAACCTGCCTGCCAAGAAGAGCGAAGGGCGATTTTAACCCAACAACCCTACTAATATTATAAATGCAAAACCATGGATGTTTGTTAGAGTTTGTAGCTTTAACAGCTGAACAGATTTTGAAGAAAATTGGTATAGATGTAGAGGATAGTCTGGAAGAACACATAGGTTACTCACTTTTCATTTTTTATTGCACGCGGATGTAGTCGCGGGCGAAAGCTAGTCAACTTATAAAGACGATAAGATGATAAAAATATAAAAATGAATAAGGAATATCATCACGAATGTTCAATATTTTCTTAGAAATGTTAAAAGGAAAATTACTAATAACAATTTGAAAATTTCAAACAATTTCACTTTTTATTTTTAACTCAAGAGTCAACAATATAGCATCTTAGTTGGACCAAATTCCTAGATGTTTATGAATGAATGAACTAGTAAGCGTACTAAAATTAGATTCATCGAAAATTAAATCTTCGAAGGTACAAAGTCTGTTTTAGCGTCGTATTGTTTATTAAATATCCGGTGAACCATTACTATGTCAATAACAAAAAAAAAAACAAATAAAAAAACAGTCAATGGATTAAACTTTTTTTTAAATAATAGTTGTCGTGGGTGGGGATATGTCTGTAACATTTTGTTACCGGGAGTATTCACTACATGAAAAAAATTATTGCCGTCTTCCTCAATCTCTTTAATAAAACAAAGATAGCATAGTCTTCAAGCAGGCATAACGATGAATTTATTTGTTAACTCGATGACAAATCTTATTCGTATGAATTACGAACCATAAATACCTACTAAAGGTTAGTACAAATACTGTTCTGTTTGTAAAGAAATGTAAAGATCTTCCTCGCATGTTTGTTTAATTCGGTATTGAATGCAAAATCAGAGGAAATTCCATGTTATTTCATTAGGCCAAGGCGCCTTCTAGAAACTTCATAACATTTGTTCACCATCGCTCGACTGCGGTATCATTAATATAGTTTTATAACTATTGCAAGTTGGTATTTCATTAAATAATATTGTATGGATTAAAAAATTCGAGATGGCATTGTACTTCCAGTAATTGACATGTTAATTATGACGTCATACTTATATCAATAAAATGTTTAACGTCCCATGTGGTTTTTAACAGGAATTATGTTTTTTTTGTTGTATCAAATATAATATTCATACGTGGTTGATGTTGGTTGTCGGATTTAAAAATAATTTACTTCAATTGGCACGTACAAAGAAAACATAAAATGCGTTCGTCTGCGCATGCGCCGCCCGCCCAAACAAATCGCGTACGCATTCGTTATTCAGACTTCGTGAGATACAGCATCTCCAAAAATTTTAAATCATAAGAATTTAAATACATTTTAAGTTATAATCTTTATATTTGTATTTATTGTGTGTAGTGAAAATAATTAAACAGATATTGTAAGTTTTAATTTCTAATAATGGGTATGATTTCGCGTGTTCGAGGTCGCATAAGGAGTGACTCTTTCTCGAAGATTCACACGATGAAATCAGAAGATAAGATCGCTAATATCGGTACGTACAAAACAATAATTACTTATACAAATTAATCATTACAATTTAGTTTTCATTTTAGCTACCATTACAAAATATAATTTGGTACTCCCTTTTCTTCGTTTCTTTGTATGTTGTTTTTAAAATTGATAGAAATGTTGTTTGACTTTGTGACTATTTCAAGGTTGATTTGTTTTTATTTTTAAGACTAGTTTATGATTCTTGTGTTTATAGACGTTGAGTACGATCTATTAATAATTAAATACACCGAGCGACTCAGCGATATCATGTCTAGTTAGCATGGACAGGTTTAAGTTCGATTCTCGTCATAGTTTAGTGTGTTTTTATAACTTCTTTTACTTACCAAGCTAGCAACATCCATAATTGATTAAGTAACTACAGACTAGGCTAGATAAAAATAACCAATAATTTTGACTTGTCTTTTGTGCTCTTACTAAATATAACATTTCATTATAACGTACGAGTATTTAACTAATCAATTCTGTGTACTGTACTGTACTTAGAATAGAAAGTTAAAGTTATTTTAAGTTATATTAGATAGGTTAACGAATCAGTGAATTAATTTTAGAAAATAGGACATGAAATAACATCGTAAAGCCTGTAAATGTTTTGTTTTAGTGTGGTTGCTGTCCGTGGTGCTTCTACTGCCGTATTGGGCGCCGCGAGGTCTTTTCGTGGCGTTGGGCGGCGCATGGCTAATGGCCGCGTATACCTGTCTAGTGGTGCCTGTTCTTATATCCGCAAACTACCGATATCCAGCGCGATGGTACCCCGCTGTGGCTAAGCTAGCACAAGGTAACTGTAGCATTTAAGTATCTAGGTTTGCGTTTGTTTTGATTGTATTTATTGGTGTATACTATTGGAAGATTTTACTACAAGTACGTAATAGGCGTTAGGGTAACGGCAATGTTGGACTACTGCTCAATGGCATCACAGGTTTGCGTATAGGCTCATATATGCCTGTTAACTTTTCAAAAGCTGTTAAAAAAGGGTGGGCCGAAAAATCTCGTCGAGAGCTTGAAACGTTAACTTACGGTCTTCTAAGTCAACTTAACAAAAAATAATATTCTCATACTGTTTCCTCGTATTACTTTTTAAAATAACGGTTACTTTGATTAAAAAAAAATAACATTTGAGTAGGTACTTTGTGGGCGTGAACCAAAGATTGATCTCCGAACGTCAACCAAGGACTTATGGCAATCGGAAATACTCTCAACGTCAACTAAGGGCTATGGCAATCGGAAATATTTTCGTCGCTGACAATTAAAGTCATTATTTCAATGCAAAGTAAATGAACTGGTAGTGAAATACCTCGACACATGCGGTATTCAATCGTCTCACAAGCCAATAACGTTTTCAGTAATTTCCCAAAAGGCAACGACCCAAAATGGCATTGAGATTTCATCTAAGGTTTTCAGAGGTACAGTACAGCCAGTGAGGCGAAGCTATACAGCTATATAAAGCTTCTTTAAAACAATATGGATTCATTTAAATTAATTTAAAATCGATGGTTCCTTTGCTTTTCATCTGTGAACGCAAGGCGTAGTAACTATACGGGATAGTAATGGTGATATGAGTCAAGACAAGCAAAATTTAATAAAAAAAAACAATAAAACAATTAAGTTTGCCAAAATCATGTTGGGCTGAGAAATTTTAAAATAAAGTTTTTTTAGTAAAAATTTTTAAAGTAAAGTTACCAATTATTAGTTGAATTGAAAAACGAAAGCATTTTTATTTAGTTAGAACTTTTTAATTTAATGTTTGCGATCTGAAAGGATCATTAGTTAAAGTTCATCACAAATTAACGCGTAGAAGGATTTCTGAACGTAAATAAACAACAAATGCAGCAGTACGTTAATAATTTGATTGCACCACATTTTTATAAACAACAAATATTATGAGACGTAGTTTATTATGATGCTAGAGCCAAACTTTCACTATGTCTGAACAATAAGCAACGAACTGTCCATGAAGTAACAAAACGTTGCATATGTCGAGGTCTAGAACATGTATGTCCTATCTAGATACTTAAAAGAAAGTAATTAACAAGGAAATTAATATAAAAGTGCACTTAACTAGTATGTTGGATAAATAAACTAGTGGTAAATAAACTAATAAACTGAACACATAAACGGTAAAAGTAATCTTCATCAGGGCTTTTAATTTTTCATTTCAAGCAAATCAAGCAACAAATTAAGAAAGTTCTGGTAAAATATAAACTTAAGCTTACGTCAGTATAACGGGCAAGATAAACAAACATTGAAAATGCAGTTAAAACGGCGATCGATGTTTGCATCTAGATCCGATTTGTTTATACGCGTTCCCGCAGTTTTTCAGGTCATTGTCGGAACGAAGCTGAATGAGGCGACGGAAGCTGGATGTATGCCAGCCGCTGTGCGTCATTCAATACTACATACATACATTTTGTGTCTAAACAAAAACATGTGCTCGTACAAGTTATTTGGTGATTTCTTTTGTTGTAAACTCGCGATGTACTGAACTGAACTGAACTCTCAGATTTCTGACGGTCTCGAAAAAAAAAAATTAGCGCTTTTAAATCGATCAGTTTTATTATTTATAGGAGAGTCAGCAGTTTTGTCTAAGACTGATTTTGGTTATCAGCTTATAATGTTTTAAAAGGTTTCTGGCCGGAAAGGCTACAGAGTACATTTATAATATTGAAAATTTAGAAAAATGTAAAAGTTAAGAACTAACTTTACAAGATAACTTACCAGCAAAATTGGAGGAATTTCTTGTTGCTTGATATGGAAGAATGGACTGAACTGATTTTTCTTAGGCAAGGGTGGTCCTTTTATACAAAAGGAAATCTTAAGAAAATCATCCACTGGACAACAGGGTTTGACCGGAGGAAAGCGTTATGCAATATAGTACATCATTTACAAGCCTTTGAGTTTTATGATTAAAAAGTTTAAACTGTTTATTTTATGATCGGATGAAATAAGATAAACCAGAATACCTTAAAATGCAATATCCTCCTTGTTAGCCGGGCAAATAGCGCAGCCCAACCATCATTCGCCTTAAATATCTGAGGTCACCTTTTACATGTGTTCATTCCTACATATAACCACTATTTTTTGTTTGTTTACTTTGGTTGTATATTGTTACAAGCTAGTTACTATCTTTAAAAAGCAATTGAAAATTTAATACAATTGAAATTGTTATTACAAAATAATATTTCGAAGTAATTATCAGTGGGCAATGTTGTTGAATGCTTGCCATCGAAATGTAAGAAAAAATATTTAATGCAAATGAGTGAAAAAATTCTATGAAACTGGAAAATAAATGGATAAGATTTGACAGGTCTTCACCGCCCACGGTCGCTGTCCGATGAACTTGTTGCCATAGGATAATCTTTATTATTATAACTATTAAAAAAGTAGTAGTTGGTGACTGAGTATGAGGAGACTTTGCTACCAATTCGTCCCGCAAGTATACTTTAGTATGTAAACACATAGTAACATCGGAGTTAGAGTTAGGCTAAATTTTCTATTGATACCGTGTACCCCCGAAATATATGCTGCTAATTATGTCACTAAATCGTAACACGTCCAATATCTTGATTCCAGAGGTCGCACGTAGACTGCGTGCGCCAGGGGCTTGTTTGCTCAGCGTGCTACGAACTGCATACGCGCCGCTAGAGCGTGCTGAGCGACTGTTCCTTCAAATGAACAACTTATCCACCATGATATGCCAGGTAAACTCAAAGTTACAATTATAACTTGTTCTTTATAATTGAAAGCGATTGGGATCCTTCTATACTAAAAATATGTTTACTTTTTCACAGTTGCTGGTGTTCACTGCATGCGACAAGCTGTTCGTATCCCAGGGCCGGCTTACATGCCTATACTCTCTCATGTTCTACAACGTCATCACGTATTCCGTCAGCTACGTGCGCGAGATCTGCACCAAGGAGGACTGGTCGCCCTATGTCAACGTCACCCGCCACTCCCGCGTCAAGCACCTCGCCATGTCCGCCACAAAGATCGTCCTCGAGTGGACCAAAGCTGTTACATTCATAGTCACAATCACATTTATCCTTCTAACTTTAGGTCTGGAGCAAGGATTAGAACACTTCCGACCCACAGCTCTGTACACGGCCATCACTGGCACTTATTATTTATTGACCGAGAGAACCTTCCTAGAATTGTGGCCTCTCGCATTGTCCGCAATGAAGCTGGAGAGATTGGAGGGTATGGAGGTGCTATTTTGTGGAGTTTGGGCTAGAGGCGTGACGACAGCTCTGGCTTTGCCCTTGGTGCCGGCACTAGCGTGGTGCGAGCGATGGCGATTATCCGTTCTCGTTCTATATGTGTGCGTGTTCATGCATGGTCGACATAGATTAGGAGAGGCTTTGGTAAAAATGAATGAGGCGTGTGATTCGTTGGCGAAATTCCGAAGAGCGACGCCTGAAGAACTGTTGACCCTGGAGGACGTATGCGCAGTTTGCTTAGCTAGCATGAAATCTGCGCGGGTGACGCCGTGTGCGCACTACTTTCACGCTGACTGCCTCCGCAGGTGCCTCGCTACATCCGACAGATGCCCCATTTGTGTGAGGCCGTACGTCTTCTGTTGATCACCTCGGGAAACTGTTGAGAAGAAGACTGTCTTTTTAAAGTTTGAAGTCACTGTTGAACTGATATTTTCCAAAATGCCACGAACGAATATTGAATGTAACAATATTAATTGTTGTGATTTAGGTTAAGATACATTTTATGCTGCTTATTTACAACGGTTATTGATTATTTATAGAAGTGTCTATGTAACGACTTAGCTACTAATATTGGACAAGTGTGATTCGTAAATTATAGTAATAACTTTAGAAACACAGCAACTTATAGAGCAGTATTAATTTTATTATTGAATTTATTTGATATTTATGTATGAAAGCTAGCTTATATTATATTTAAGTTTATTGTAAACCCAAATTGGGTCCAAGTAAATACTAATTTTGTACGAATTTCGTTAAATAAAGTATTGTAAAATTTAAAAACGCGTACTGAATACGTATGTTATACCACAAAAAGCAGTCATGTGAATTTTCCATTATGTGGGTTTAAGGTAGGTAGACATAAAATAAATAGGTTACCGTTGTTATTTAACTAATTTCGGTTGTTGAAAAATTAAAGTCAACAGTGTTTATAAGAAACTAGCTGAAGCCCACCACTGCGTGAAAAATATTGTTAAGGAACCTATGTATTCTTCCACAGACCATGGCTTGACATCTATAAATTTTCATGGTGAGTCATTCAGCGTTCCACCAAACATCCATCCAAACTTACAAACTTTCGCATTTAAGATGTTAATAAGAAAGTAAAATTCAATGATTTCAAGATCATCATTACAATGTTGTCCAAAAACGATTGTTTTTTGGTTAGACGTGTGTAAATCAGCTCTTAACCGCTTCAAAAGATCAGCTCACATGGTGTTTACCGTTGAGCTGCGGCTCAACAAGTAATTTATCAGCTCACAACTCATACTATAACTATGGGAGCCTACAAAGAGCGAACTGTTCAACGAACCATATCTCTAAGCAAGTACAAATTTTGATCTGCTGCTGATCTGCAGATCGGATTTTAGTTGAGTTACCCATGGCTAGTTTTGGGTCTACCTTAAACTGGTTACTTGGGACGGTATCGTAAAATGGCAGTGAGCGGATGACATCATAACTGCGGTTACCACTAAAAACACACCAAAAAACTACTAGCCATCCTTGTCGTGTAGACGTTTAAGAAGTATCTTTCTTTATTGCTATCTCTGTCTAATACTGAATCGAATATCAGATAGAAAAGGTCCAAAGAGACAGATTCTATTTATGTTAGCCAGTCAAGCCGCCGCCGCCTCGTGGGTTATGTGTGTCAGCAGTGTTAGTGCCATTAATGTTTTTATTTTCAATCTTTATGCTGTAAACTATTGAAACACAAAATTATCAATGACAATGTGAACTTTTTAAGCTAATGTGACCGTAATTTAAATATGAATACGATCGTGTTTAAATTAAAATAAATCTAAGAGGTAAGAACACATTTATAAACAACCGGTATAAATATTGATAAAGCATGGATGTACGAGTTTGTGGTTTTAATACGTTTATCGCTATTGTTATTTATGTAAATAAACAGTGGTTTCCTTATATCTATTCAAAAAACTTAATCCTCAATAAATGCTCAATACGTAGGAACATGAGGTATCTACATTTTTCAATATCAGTCCTAAAGGTAATCTGTTGGTCCCCAATTCTGCATAGGAGCTTGAAAAAATAATGACAAATAAGATTTAAGAATGTAGATCACGGTACGTTTATCATGACAATAGATTTATGAATTCTCTATTACTCTAAGCCATTTGTGGGGTTGGATTTTTCATTTTAGTCCATCTCCGGCCACGATCATCCCAACAATAGGGCGCAGGAATTCAAAATTAATATCATACTTGTCTTCGTAATGTTACAATTTATACGAAGAGATTAAGATTACATTTTTTTCAGTATAGTCAGTATAGATCTGTTTTCAATTTATAACTATTCTGATCGATAAACCTTGGTCGTTATGCCGACCACATCGAAACATATTCTTTTCCCCATCGTCTGTGTTCCCTCGTATTTATCGCAATGTAATTTATGTCCCATAACCTTTATCCTTGACCTTCAAGCTTCGTAAGCAAGGACTCCAACACTGCAGCATCTTACGTAATATCTCGTATTGAATTTAAATAATGCGTCTATGGATATTTCTAACAATAAATTAGACTTAGAAGAATATAGCCCAAATATTTCATCAAATAATTTGAAAGCTGGGAAAAGTCTTTCTTCAAGATGTAACAGAAAAATTTAAACAGTATGTAAAGAATGTTTACATTAAAAAAAATATTATGCCATTTATTCATATTCATGCTAGAAAATAACACATGCCTATAGGTTTACAGTACCCTCAGTGAGACAGAGATATTGATAGACATAAAAAAATACAAATTGCTTTTAGATAAGAGAAAAACGTCTATTGTTTCCACATTACTGGAAGTCACTTTTAACAATACAGGTTTTAACAATCGATGTTTTTTATGATGTTTGGTATTAAAAGTGCATTTGAACAAAAAGAGTAAAAAAAATATGAAGTTACAATTTACTAGCTAATGCATTCTTATCTGAACACATGAAATACACAATTTCCGTTTTAGCACTCGGGCAAACCAACCAACATAACCTATAAGATTAGTTTACGTTATCTATTAAATAGTTATTAAAAAATCGAAGTCTAAGATCACTTTTCTACTAGAGTTTTCTGCTTCTTTGGATTTGTATAGTGTCTCCATATCATACAAAGTGTTCAAAGCAAAATAACAGGCGACCATTAAAGTTAACAGTGGTGGATAATTTTTTTTTTATAGTTCGGTAAGGAACACTGACTGACAAAACATAAAAAGTTTTGTTTTTTTCGATTACTCGCCCCTTATGCATGCAGCCAGTGTCTATTAGTAGTCTATGTTTATTGAATGTGGCAGATTCTCACGCGCCGCCGTTCAAAATGTGTGCAGTTTACTTGGAATAGGTAAACTATGTGAGTAAGCGAATTTTGCAATATTTGTTTAGGATTTTTTCACCTTGTATATTGCATACTGGTAAACCATTTCGAGGTTATCGCGAACAGTATCCTTTTATCTCTTTATTGATGTTTATTATTGTTTTATTTATATAGGGCGTTACGCTTCTATAAACATTGATAAACGCAGTTATTTAAATATATCACTTAACTGAAGCTATTAAAATAACCAAACCGGTGCTTGATATAAATAAATATTATTTAATATCGCATTACGTCATCCGTCTCATAGGAATAATAATTTATCAAACGATCCATACACATCACATATCGTTGTATTTTACAAAGACCACCAATACCAAGCCGCCAGTTAAAGCTACCTGATTAAAGAAAGAAAGTGTATAAACCGTACCAACCGCACAAAAATTAGGCGTGCGCCAAGGGACAATAAACAGACACATATAAAAAATTAATTAATTAACTACGAACGACAATTTTTAAAACATTGATAGGTTAATAACTTTTGTAAAATAGTTTTTTCAATATTATTTACAATTTAACTATTGTTGTTTCAGGTTTGAATTACGTATAAAAGATGACAATATTGATTTATGACTATTGCGAGTTGGAGGAACGCGCTTCCAGGCATCTCAACGCGTGGAAAGGTAACCAATTATTATCCTAAACTTTATATTAAAACTATTACCTTTAAACGTATCCTTTAGAAATGCATAGATACTGGCAGTTGACATAAAATAAAAAAACAGTACCCGATACTGTTTAATTAACTAAAATATAAAAGTTGTTTCCTTTAGATTATAGTGATTTTTGACACAAGTACGAAAGACTAAAAGAATAAAACAGCAAAGGAACATAACAATACATTTTGACGGCAGTTTTTATCAGTCCTCGGCCTCCGTCCCCGCAGGTCCACTCCGATATTTCGAAGGCCGCCACTCGAATGTAACTTGTACTTAGTACGCATCACAATAATGATGTCATCGCTATATTAGATGGATAAATTCAACATGTAACGGTACATACAAGTTTATATATATAACTGTTAGCAAGCACTTATAACTTTACAGTCCTTTTGATTTTGATTCAGAAACATTTACTATTTCAGTCTTCTGACCACAGACTACTAATTTGTCTACATCGGGTTCTATTTCTTGTTTAATGGCTCTCCCTCAGCGGATTGGGCCTGTGTCGAGTGCTTGTGGTTTTATTCTAATTTGGGAGAAACTGGCAACAAAACTCTGCTTCTGGAGATGTTCGTGGGTATACAAGCGGTCTAAAGATAATAACATCGGGTTTCGATACATCTATCCATCAGAGCTTTGGTCTCCCTCGACCACAAAGACACATGTACAAAACTGCATTTGTTACTTTATTAAAAACAATAACGGACCACGAACTGACCTAACATTAAGTGGTGATGTGGTCAAAGGATGGTACGCGCTAACTTAATAAGTAACTGTTCACCCTTCTCTTGAAGCTTTTTACGTCTCTACATTTTTTTTTATTGTCTACATGTTTTTCGGCAATGGAAAATGTAGAATAATGTCCATTAATCCCTTTTAATACTAAAGACAAAGTATGTGATTAAACAATGAGTCAGAAAGTCGTTACATATTTCTAGCATTACCACCATTAGGGGAAAATGATGATGACATTGTGATAAACACACCTATCTCGTATTTCGTATGCAGGGAATTTGCAATGATTTAAATTGCAAAATGTGGAGAGAAAACGCTGCTTTAGCGCATGGAAATCAAAATTAATCAACTATACTATTGTAATTAAGATTTCGGTCCAATATACTTCCCTAATGGATTATGCAACGATATGAGTGATATATGTAATTTAATACATTAGTTCTTCTTGATTTTCGCCAGATTTAGACCATAAACATGTTTATGAGTGTAGAGAACTGCCCACGCGGTCTTCAATTAAGTTTTTTATTCAGTACAGACACTGTCTTGATAACGCATCCGTAGAGTTAAATTAAGTACATTTAATTTAAAATGTTCATTGCGAAGTACGAGTATGTGGTGTGGGCGATAAGATTTTAGATAAGATATTTAATTTCGACAAACTTTTCGACAAAACAATACTGATGATGGCTATCATACAATTTTTGTTAAAACTACAGCGTATACACTTTTATAACGACCATAAATATACGTATATGGGTAAAGTTAAGATTATGTGTATATTTTACGAACTTTAACGCATGCACTTCATGGAGCCGCTAGCCACGTTGCCAGATGACCCACTGAGATAAACAACCTTATCGCTGTTAAGGTTTGTTCCTTAACTTTAAACGACTTAATGCATGTTATTAAAGTCATTTCAAACATTTGGACTATTTTTTATAAAAAAATTTCTGCTGTACGTAGCAATGCGAATGAATATTATTTTTTAGTATTTTAAAGTTCGAGTCGTATTTCATTTTCATTGCCCAACAACAAATAGTGTTGGAGAATACTTAATAATCCTAAAGGCAATGTAAACATATGTCGGCACACAATGTGAAAACGATCCCAGTGCGAGAACGTTAATGTTATAAATATAGCAGACCATAGACTGCCGCTTGTACCGATTGTAAAACAAGGTCGGTCCCACTCGGATACAGGCCACATAGGAACAATTCAAATGCAATATTTCCATCAGGGAACCCTTAACCCTGATTCTGTTTTAACATAAGTCAGTTCCTCTTCATCGGAACAATAATTTTCTGCTCCTACTCACATCTAAGCATATCAATTTTTTACCGAAATCCAAAGTTTAAACTGTTTTGAACATTGTTTTTATTTGCCTATCTTCGAGCAATACGAGCCGTGATGCAAAATAGTTCGTCTAGTGTGAAATTTTCTCTGTGAGATTTTTCTAAATACATTATTTTGTCTATTTGTATTAAATATTGAGCTGTTCTACTACGGGTATAAGTAATATTGTTGATCGATCCATAGCTTAATTGACACCGCAAATATATTTAAGGAAAATGTAATAAACGCTGCCTCTACGTTTTATGTCACCGTTTCATATACGAGAACAATGCACAATTCAATGTTTTGGAGTCTTAAATACTATCAGCGATTAATTTAGTCTTCAAAGCTTTTACTGACAATTTATTTTTTTCAGCATGGCATTTGGTACTCTATTCCGTTGCTGGAATATTCGGTATCCTGAACTACGTTTTCCTACAGGAAACGATGCAGTTGGTTGACAATAACTGTGTGTTGAGACCTCGTGAGCTCGCCTTCAGGATGGTTGAGTTGCCAAATAATACTGCTGAAGATGCGTATAACTTCAAAGATCAGTCCAGCAAGCACAAAGTTGATGCTAATATAGTGACTGATGGGAGCGACTCGACGTCTAATGACGAAACGAATAAAAATAAAAGACAAGCGATGGATATAGTCGACCATCCTGAAGTTGAAGAAGAGAACGTCACCATGTTGACAGGTGAGATTATAGTCATTTTATAAAAACGATCAGAGATAAAAAAAAGTCTTGGTTAACAAGATAATAAGCAAGAGCGTCGGTGGCTCATGGGTTCAAGCACTTGATTTGTAATCTACTGGTCTTGGGTTCAATTTGGGTATTTTGATTTTCAATTGTACATAATTTACCCGACGTTCTTACGGTGAAGGAAAACATCGTGATGCAACCTGCATATATCTGCAAAGAGATACAAAGATATTTATGAAGTCAACCAACCCGCAGTTAGGTACCTTGGGTGTGCTATTAATGATAAGAATGCAGTAAACCATAATGAGTCAGAAGACGTAATTTTAGGAATAGTTTTAACAGTTTTTGTAATTATATAAAAAAGAGTGTAAGTAAAGGATGTAAGTAAACATTGCAGTTCTTGCTTAAAGCAATATAATGAATATTTTTCAGGTAACGAAACCCACCGATTAATGCTTGACACATCTAGGACTCTGTTCGCTCGAGACAATGACTGCCAGTTTGTGGAGTATATGCCCATCATGTCAACGGTGTTCGCTGCTGTGTGGATAACTTTCTTCACCATGTGCCCTGGAGGTGGACATTCAAGATCAGGGTAAGTAAAGATAGGTTTACTATGTCATAAATTCTTCCACACCACAATTTTTGGTGTCGGTAAAGGATGCAAGGACAGATCTTTCTTTTGGGGTAAAGTTTTAAATCGTATAACAGGCTGCAGCGTCCGTGGCGTATCGTGGCTCCGGCACTGATCTTCTCATTGGTGCTGGTGGGGCTGACGGGACACAGCTTCATACAGACCAACAGTGGCATCCAGGACTTCTGTGTGGCCTTCTTTAATGTCACTAATACCACCACGTAAGATATACATTGACCATTGGCGCTTTCCTAGACTTACAATTAGTACACATTGTCATTCCGTAGATCAGTTTTAAGTTTGCACAACCATATTTGTATTTGATAATTTTAAAGTTTATTAAATACAATATTGGTTACAAGCTTTCGCCCGCGACTCCGTCCACGTGAAATTAAAAAAAGAACATAAGTAAGTAGCCTATGTGTTTTCCAAACTATCCTCTACACCTATACCAAATTTTATCGAAATCTGTTCAGCCGTTTAGGCTACAAACTCTAACAAGCATCCATCCATCTAAACTTTCGCATTTATAATATTAGTATATTTGTTAAGCCTCTAATATCTTTAAACAGTCTTTTTAGATTTACATAATATCCCTGCTAGAATTTTACCATTAGCATAAACTGTGTTGCAGTTGTTCTGGTGCTAACGGGTACGTGGAGCGCGGTGTGCACGCGGAGTGGGGGCTGGGGGGGCGCGCGGGCGCGACGCGCGCGGCCAGCGCCGGCGTGTGGGCGAGCTGGGCGTGCGGCGCCGCGCTGCTGCTCGCGCGCTGTCTCTCCGCCAGGGACTTCGTCGTCAAACGCACCGCCGTGTACCTCGCTGAGGACCCACAACAGGCGAGAATATCTATACTTATATAATAGAGCGTAAACACACACTACTTTGTGGCGTAAGATGTCAGCAATCACAGCATCTTTTTAAATAATTATTTCTTTAATAAAAACCTTTACACTACACGCCTCTACACGCTTTAGGCTATACATTTTCCCGATATTAATCTTAGGGGGTAAATAAATTGGAAAAAACATTAATGTGGGAAAGGGATCATAAACTACAAGCTGCCAACATTAAGGAAGCAAGGTTGTCATTTATGCATTTGTATTTTGACATTTGACAAAGGTAAACAAAGAAATAAAGTTATTATAATTTCATACTGATGAAGCCGTAAGGGAACAGGTAGCATTTAATATGACAACTAACTGTTGCTCGCGACTTCATACACGTGGAATTAATAATAGTAAAAAAAGTATAGCCTATGTTACTCAGCGAAAACGTAGCTTTTAAATGGTGAAAGAATATTTGGAATCGGCCCAGTAGTTTTTGAGTTAATTTAATACATGCAAAAATTCAAATATTTCCTCTTTATAATATTAATATAGATGAATATAAAAAATTAATTAGTTATTATTATTTTAATTTAAGAAAGTCATGTCGAAGTATCTTATTCAATAATTAAAATCTATTTATTGCAGAAAATAACTCCGTATTTAAAGAAAACGAAACGTCGAAAGTCTTCCCCGAACTCGCCAATCGTCAAAGACAATGTATCGATCAGATCGGAGCCGACAGCGACCACGGAGCTGGTGACGGCCTCAATAGATCCCGGACAGGAGACCACGGTCAACACGCCAGAAGTCACGCCGGTCAAAAGACCACTCAGAGCAGATATCATTGAAATGACAAACTCACCGCAACTGACCAAATAAAAATATTTTTGTTTATTACAAAAAATCATATAAAGGTTATCTAATTGCTAAAGAACCAGATAAATAATTTCTACCTATAAAACATGGCTGGTGTTTAAGTTGGCACGTCGTCTAGATGAGAATTCTTGTTACTGACGTGCCAACTATTAATGTTATGACCAATTTGACCTGCTAACTCATAAAAACGGTACATGAAAGTATCTTTTTTTTATTTCTATTATTAAATACGAATTAAGTATCTACTTATATTTCGAATTATTTTTATATGTTTGTGGATCTATCTGTATGTGGTATTCAATAAGATCAATCGCTTTCGTTATTTTAAGTATACAATATTTTGCACGCTGTTTTAACATGAATTATGTAATAATGAAATTTATAGGAAAATCCTATTGTAAATTTCTGTAATATGTGCTACAATCCAATGCTCAAAATATTAATTAAAATTATATTAAATGGCTAACATTTAAAAACGCGCTCAGAAACGCTCAAAATGAAAGCTTATTGTGTATTGATCACATCTAAAAATATTATGTAGATCTTACAATTTTGTTAATCGTTTTACGATGTTTTTCTATTTTTAGGCCCATGAATTTAATTTAATATTTCATTATAATGTAAGGTGTCCAAAAGTATTTGTAACAATGTTTTTTTTTTTACAATAGAATGTTAATTATATATAGTTTATAAACGTTAGCATTGTTAAAAAATCTAAAATATAACTATTTGTTTTGCTATAGTGATAAAACTAAATAAACATTAATTAAAACGTCACAAATAATGCTTTAACTGTATTATGGAAGCTGCATTTTGTTTTTATAAAATAAAATACATCAATTGATTGAATCTAACATATATTTAACTATTAAAGGACCCCTTTTCTATCAAACTACTAGTCGCGCGACAAATAAGTATTAAACATACGCGACAAAAGTTGTTGCAATAAAGAAACTTTTTTTTATAGAACAATCAGCGTATAATAACGTACTTGTATTCGTCGGTGTATTAATAACGCGAAAAGCTAGCACGTTTGCTTTTCATAATCATCCTCTTAAGTAATCTACAGTCGCGGGAATCCGCGTTGTTCCACTTCTGGATAAATTGCTTTTTTCATTGCAACGAGACAAATTCCTCTTCCTAAAAATAACTATTTAAACGGCAATGAGTGGTGCAAATGAAGGGATAAAAAGAAACCGTGGATCTATTTATAAGATGAGTCGTATTGGTTTTTGTTCTGCGTCTGGTTTCAAAATGTTCAAATGATTGTAGCTTTAAGGTGGAACACCGCCAGTTTCCCCGATTGTACATGAAACTCTTCTAAACTTTAAGAACCAACCGAAATGAAACATAAGTTATGTTTAAAAAAGAATTTTCACAATATTCACACCCCTTACTCTGTGACTTCTTCTGTGACTTCATAAGGGAGGCAATAATGTACAGCCACGATAATGCACGACCCAATAATGC
>NW_013525505.1:0-12758 GCF_000836215.1 Papilio polytes
GGATTATTGGGCCGTGCATTATCGGGTCGTACATTATAGGGACCCTTATTGACTTTTCGGGACTTTTTTAACCAAAAACTGTTTTCAATGATTTAAAGTTCGCTTTACTTCATTGTGATTGGTGAAATTTTGGTCTATTTAAGATTTTGACCAATAAGCACCTTAGAAACCAAGAAATCAAAATGGAAAAACGCTGAATATAAACAACGTCAAAATCACCGTGTTTTGTTAGCATTTTTCGATTATTTCCCGCCGCTTTAAAATAAAATTATGAATTATAAATGAAAAATACTGTGTTTATCATAAACACATATTAAATAATTAACTATTTTTAACAAAACACCAATATGGGAGTAAGTATTTCTATAAGTCTAAAATTTAACTTGGAACAAAAATTTGAAAGTTCAGATTGATTTGTTTTTTATTTCTACAATTCACATTTTCTTATCGTATATGAAACTTAAAAAAATCTTTAATGTTCTTTAGAAAAAATCAAATGCATCAACCAACAAAAGTAAGGAGAAGAGACAGGCGAGGAAATTGGAACAACGTCGAATAGCAGATGGCATGAACAGCGTGACTTCAGCAAACAAACTGACTGATCTGGCTACTTTATGTAGAGAACTATTGGTGTATCGTAATAAGGACATGGAAGTGGATATGTTCATACAAAGGGTTACTGAACTTGACAAGAATGTGCTGGACTGGGCTATTAATTTAACTGAAAAAAATATGAAAGAACTGTAAGTTTTATACATATAACCAAGCAGATAAAAGACCTTATTTTGAATGACATCTTGCATATTTTAAACAAAAATACTCTAATACAAAGCCCATTTTAATTTGTTTGGAAAAATAACAGGGGGTAGCAATAATATTTGTCTACTCTTTCATTGTCCATTTAGATTTTTTGAAAGTGTGTCCGGAGGTGGTTTTAATTTATTATTTTCTTTTTATAGACAGTATATTTGGCGTAAAATCTTCTTAAAGTTTATTTAAAAGTCGCTGGCCTGATTTCAAATTGATCTAAAATTATTTTCAGATATGAAACATGCGCTTGGGGCTGGAATCCCGATCGTAAAGTTGAAGAAATGACTGATGACTCCGCATGGTACCTGGTCGCTAAACAAAAAGACAAATTGTTGGCTTTCTCACACTTCAGATTCGATATGGATTTTGGTGAACCAGTCTTATATTGGTAAGTCAACATATTAACTGATCTTTACTAAGATACTATCCCATGCGGCTTTATCTGCATAAAACGATGAAAATTTTATTTTATTGTTTACATTTGTTAAATTATCAATAGCCAATATCAAAATGACATGACATTACAAACTGTGGCAATCTTCCTTGATGTTGGCAGCAACTTATGATCTCTTTCCCACATTACTGTTTTTATCCAAAACATTTACCCCCTAAGTTTAATGTCGTGAAAATATATAGCCTAAAGCGTAACATGTTATTAAAGAAAGAATTATTCAAAAATATGCTGTAATTGCTGACATCTTAGGCAAGAAAGAATTGTGTGTTTACGCTTTATTATAATAATATAGAAGTATAGATTAAAGTCGGTAAATCTTTCTTATATTGATTTAAAGTGAATTATGTGGCAGTTTCATGATAGCTATTGCAATAATATTTTATTTGATTACACAATAAGTATACACAATTACTGTTAGATGTTTACCATTTAAAGTTCACCTTGACATATTTTTCACTAAGAACAATATATTATTGCCTTGGAAATGCTTATTTGTTCCAAAGGAGATTGGAAAGTCTGAAGATCTGCAATCTTATCACAATTATAACATAAAAACAAATCTAGTAAATATCTTACACATTTATTATTTACATTTAAATATATAACAATGAAGCTACTAACACACTGACTTATTCTTAATTACCTTTAAATTTATATAACCAGATAAAGCAATGAAATAAACTTCTATTCCTTCTGAAAAGCCTGTTTTCAAATACAAGCTTTTCTTTAGGCCACCACCGAATACATCTTGTGCAAAGATATCGAAACATTAAGTGTAGAATGAACACTGTCAGTAGTGTTGCAGCTATGCTAATTGCTATTATATCTAATAATAAATATTGTATAAGAGACAAGTCTTGAGCAGGAGAGCGCATATGAGTAGCACCCTGATGTCTCAAGACATATTCAATCCAGTAGACAGCAGTTTCCAGAGGTGGTAGTGGTCTGTCTAGGAACTTGGCTTTTAATTTCATAGCATTCTGTTTATATCTGAAAAAAGTATAAGAATAGGTATTGTGAGATTGTACTATTTACTATTGCATTACACAAATATTGTTCATTGATTAACATTTTTAGTACAACTAGTGTAAAAAAGGTATTATTTTGTAGCAGAGTAATACTGTTCCATAAATAATAAATAATAAATAATAAATTGATTTAAATAATTAGAACCTCTATTGCCAACTCACCTAGAGTCAGCAATAGAGGTTCTTATTCTTCGATTTGTTCTTCAATTCTAATTCTTCTTCAATTAAGTGGTTTACTGATAGGCAATGCATCTGCAATTACCCATGGACGGTGGTCACTTCGCTATTTTAGCGTTATATAGTGGGTGCTTGCTTGTGTGCCGCTTATGTTAAAAAAAACTGGGTAAGAACCAAGGAGAGTTTATTCATAAAAGTAATCTATAATGAAGTAGGAGTCAAAGAACACTTTTAGAATTAACTAGCTGTTCCCGTGTGGCTCCATCCGCATGAAATTATGAAAATTTCATGTTATTGTTCATGTTTGTCAATTTCTTAATTGCAAATGTCAAAATGACATGACATGATGTCAAACCATGGCAACCTTGCTTGCTTGATGTTGGCAACAACTTATGGTCTCTTTCCCACATTAGGGTTTGTATCCAAAATATTTACTCCTAAGTTTAACGGCGTGAAAATATATAGCCTAAAGCGTGACCTAAGTGTAGGGCTTTTTAATAAAAAGGAGTTATTCAAAAACATGCTGTAATTGCTGACATCTTAGGCAACAAAGAAGTGTGTTTACGCTTTATTATAATAGTATAGATACAAGCCTGGTTAAAATGATTTGATGTTAACTGCTACACTAAGAGATAGATTTAGAAAATGAACTCTCAGTATGGTAAATCCTTTTGAGATTAATTAAATGCTTTTTAAGCGTCATTTATCTTCGCACTTCGCTTGTCTAGCTAATTAAGATTTGATTTTTTTATCAACAAAAAGAAATATTTTCTACGTGCATTAATTTATTGAAAGTTAATAAGGTTATCATGTCAACCTTTGTCGCTATACAAATAAAAAACATGATAATAGGTGCAATAGACTATGGTCATGCACTTGTGCTGTGATTGCATCTAGGACTGCTATGAGGCAATCGCTAATTTCCGTAAACCTTGACGTAAACCAAGATGGTATCGTAACCCAAACTGTGGTTCAAGAAATACTTTTGTAAAACCTAAGTTCCATATTATGATATTGACAAGTGAGGTATTGCGTGTTTATGCAACTTTTACTGAGTTGATTACTTTTACTACGCCGTCGTTCCTAATTATTTCTACAATTTATCATTGAGATGGTTACAAAATATCGTTGTTTACTTAATATTAAGACTTCAAACATGTTAAGAGTGCTGAGTAGAGGACCAACGATTGGTATGAAGTTACTTTCGTAGACGTGGTGTTAAATGTTGATACGTAAATGTGGCTTTTGTAAAGATTACACTTTGCTTGGTACTTACACTGGATTTTTTATCAAATCTTGTAGCGCTTCCCTCCAGCTTTCTTTGTTCGAATCTTTGAGGGTGAGAGTGAGTGCGACGCCGCGGTCTCGCATGGCGCGGCCGTTGAGCGCCTGGTCGGCGTACAGGGGTACGGTTAGCATCGGCACACCGCACGCCACCGCTTCCTGCGTGCCTAGTAGACCACCATGAGATACAAACAGCTTGGTGTTTGGGTGACCTAAGAAAATAAAATTTATAGATACGTATAATTGAAAACACTGTGATCGCCATTTCGTGTGTAATTGTTGTAATGTTTTTGTCTTTTATGTATTAAATCTTACATAATGTTCTGTACTGCGGTATCCAGTCCATTGTATAAACGTTGTCTGGTACAGTGATATTTCTCGCTAACATTCTTTTGTTCATTTTCACCAGCACCGTCTGAGGTAGTTCTGACAACACATCGAATATTTGCTCCAATTTATTCTTGGGTATTGTCTCTATTCTTGACATAGATCCAAAACTCCAGTACACCACGCCACGATACGATTTGTCCAGAATGGTCTTCAGTTCCTGAAATTAACGAAACGTTTAAATAAACAAATATTCGACCTTCATGACTTAAAAAAAGAGAATAGCTATTCTAGTAGAATAGTATGTATTTTTATGTTTTTAGTGAAATTTTAAACTAGGTCAAAGCATCTGAATGCAAATTTCTTGGTAACAAGTCCAATAGTGCAATTCGGATGTAACGGTATAATTTATTCAACATTATCAAGTCGCAATGGGCCTAGGGTCGAGGGTCGGCGCGATAGGCGGATTCCCTTCTGCATTATGTTTTATGTGGGTTAATAGTTATTTAACAGAATAGATTGTTACTTATGAAACTGTCTAGTAAACAATATCTTTATCTAACCTTCAGCGATTTAAAAGATTAGTATTTTAAATAACAATTACTCCAGTTGGTCCCGCGAAGTAGACAGCATCAAACATAACAATGTGTTTTATTTTTAATGTAACAAACTTATATGAGGAATTTTAGCTAACACTTCCACAATTTTTCGCTAGTCATCAATTCAGAGTTAGCCTACGCTAATATTCCTATTTTCCTTGTTTTTTCTGCATCAGTAAACGCATGTCTAACAGATAACCCTTCAATACCATGTCTGCAAACTATTAGATTTCACCTTCGGCGACCCTATCCAATATTCTGCAGTAATTTTCTTCGTCTCTTTTTCCTTATTTATCGTATCTTTAATAATGTTTCAATTGGCTTTTATGTAATAAATGATATCAATTACATAAACTCTTATACGAGTACATTCTAATGAATGAGTTAGTGATATAGTATATTACAGAGTACTTTACCGTAACTTCTTCAAACATTTTTGAGAACACAACTAGCCAAGAAAAACGGTATTTTCTTATTTGGGAAGAACAATTGACGACATCCCGATACATCAATAACAAAGTACTTTGATACTATTAATAGTTAGTATAATTTTTCTCTTACCCTGGGCATTGTTTGTGAGTCATCCAAATGCAGTCCCCCCACTTCCACTAGTGCAGGTACCAATGGTCGAACTTCGTTTATACTGAAATGACTGTTGGACAACACTAGACTGTAATTCTTAGCTAATTCTTCCAACTTCGGTCCAGGACCAAATAGACGATCCGCTATCAGCTGTAACAATAACTTGTTTTTTGTATCTGTGACGGATATTATAGATTGAAAATATAAATAAAAAAAATAAGTTACCTGCGATGGCATTTGCGATTTGTATTGGTACAAAAGCTTAGACCATAAAACCGCTAATGTGTTCATCATCCGTTCCCATAGCGACATTTGCTGTCCGTAACTCATCATATAAGCTGGTACATAAGATGTTGCTTCTGGATTACCCAGTTGTTCGTTTACCCATGGTAGGGGTACGCTTGATAGTACTCCGACTATTGGAGCTTGAAACCTTCTACCGAATGGTAAAAAGCATTCGCTTCCGAACACTTCCACGATAACCAGGTCAAAACTGAGCGTAGAATTCACTAAAGCTTTAACTGCGGGTAGCTGAGAAACTGTCTCGCAAGCGTGGACGCATTCTTTCATTATCTGCTCCAAGTTTCGAATAAAGTGTGGTTTCAAAGTGTTATGTTGTCTCGTCAAATTGTTGGTTATTTCCGGGATCGTACCGGCCAGACTTATTTCTTCTACATTCGGTGGTGGGTTTTTCTGGAACAATTACTTAATAATAATAAATGTACAGAGAACAATATTTTTTAATTAGTAAAAGATATTGTTATCTATATCTTTACTTCTATAATTAATATTATAAAGAGACAAGAAATACATCAAAAACTACTGGCCCGATTTCGAATTCTTTCACCATTAAAAAGCTACGTTATCAATAAGTAAAATAGGCTGTTTTGTTTATTTTTCTTAATTCCACACGCACTTTAATAAAACGGTGGTGGACAGAGAGTGCGGACGGGAGCGCGTGCCGTGCGAGATAATTGCGCAGACGCAGGGTCGGAGGGCGAAGGGCGCGGTATCATGTAAGCCACACATGCTGCGCCGCTAACTACATTACTATCGTTATATCATCCTTATCGTACCACACTAGATCGTTTCATTGTCTTAAACGTGCAACTAATGCCAACATTGAATAGGATTTCATTTAACATTAAAGTTCAAAGCATCAAAATAATTATGCCAGATAATATAAAAGCTTCAGTCGTAAAGATATTGTATTCTTAACTATAGTAGGATAGTAGCGTTTATAAGTGGACATTACATTTTTCGGTCATATAATTCCCATCAATTGCGCACTACTATAATATAACGATATCAACACGTTTACATAAACAGGGCCATTTCGTCAATTAGTGCTATACAAACAGTTTATAATCTGTTGTGAATGACACCTATATCAACCGCCAAAGTTGTTCCACTCTATTGATAAAGCAGGTTATTGCATTTTTCATTAAAAATGAATTAAAAATGCCTAAGGAGCTAAAGATAATGTTATGCAATCTTTTTCGTTTGTTTGGCAGAGCGGGGTCTGTTGAGACACAGGGTCAAGTGCACCACCACCATGTAATCGATATTTACGAGTTGGTGGTATATGAAACGATGGGACGAGGGATATTACAATGGCTTTCTTAATTTCTAGGATATTTAAATAATAATTATGTATGTAAACAATGTTAACAAGTTTATTGACACAACGATTTCAAATTACCATAAAAGATAGTTCGGTGCCACAGAACGTGTTAAGGTTAGTGAAAATATTTATGCCACGGAATTGGAACACCAGTCGTTAAAACTAGATAAACAAAGCTTTGCGAAACATTTGTTTTACTTTGAGTATGCCGGCGAGTGCAGATTAGACAATTAATTGTATTAATTACGTTTACGTCGTTATCCAACGAGAGCAATGACCCGTTATTCTAAACTAATAACCTATGATAATAGACGAAGCGTGTGAAACAATTCGTACACGTATATACTACTTGTTAATTCAAATAAAATTGTTTTTTCTAAGTATAAGGGATCATAGGTGCCATCTTCGACTCTTAATTCTGCAATGTTTTTCGGGACTATACTTTTTTCAATGAAGTAGTGTTGCAACGAATCGGGAAAAAACATGGAATATTAAAAACAATAAAAACGAGAAAGAGTACCTTGGCCAAATAATGAGAGGCAAAAAATATCAATTATTACAGTTAATTATACGAGGGCAGATACAAGGAAAAGGAATCCAGGAAGAAGACATACATCTTGCCTTAAAAATCTGCCATCACCATCACAATAACCAGCTCACTATACATCCCCACCGAGGGACTCGGAGCCTACACTAATAAGGGGGGACTAGGCCACAGTCAACCACGCTGGCCCAGTACGGGTTGGTTGACTTTATACATATTTTTGAATTTCTTCGCCGAAATGTGCAGGTTGCATCACGATGTTTTCTTTCGTCGTAAGAACATCGGATAAATTATGTACATATGAAAAATCGAAAATCACATTGGTACACGGCGGTATTCGAACCTAAGACCTGTAGATTACAAGTCAAGTGCTTAAACCACTGAGCCGGCAACGCTCAAATCTGCCTAAAAAATTGCGCCTGTGGTTAAATAAAAGCACACGTTCCTTATTAAGAGCAGCAGTGTGAAAGGTTCAAGTCATAATGGTTGCCCACCTCCGTTAGAAGATGGCCCATTTAATTTTCCTTGCTGACTTTCTAAAGTTGAAATAAATAGCATTAAATGTGGTTATTTTAATTTAACGACTTAATCCTACCAAAGATTAGATATTTTCTATGTAGTCTCTAGATCTGCGCTTTCGTGTTATATATTTACATAAAATTTTACGTTTTACTAGATAAACGGTTCGACCACCCTCGTTATCTATAATAAACCACCCGGACTTTTGCATTATATCTCTGTCCTTACGTTGACCGGTGTCGGTTGATCGTAGCGCACGCACGAATTAATGCATTGAACTCGAATCGATTGATAAGCGGCTCTTTTAATTATTATTGTGTTACCTATAAAAACTGATAGCTTGTAAATTATATAATCAACTTGTGGTCATTAAATGATACGAGTCAACGTTTGCAGTACAGGCAGAGTTAGAAAGTGCGTGCACCCAGAAGTCGTTATACTATGCAAGTGATACGAAGCAACTACACTTATGATATAAAGCAGATTAACTATTGAGTCAGTGGTGGTTATTCTGCGGTAGATCGAAACACTTCATGAAGTTAATTTGTTCAGTTCCATCGACTTCGTAGTTCCCTTTTATACGGATAAACTACTGATTTTTGAACGCTAAGTCGAAGTTCAGGGTATTTCTTATTAAAAATAATAGATTATTCAAAGCACTTGATTTTGGTTAGGTAAAGATAGTAAGGATTAAGAGTGTACTGCGACGTTAAGTCCGACTAAGCATAAAACCATTACTGTCAATTCTTTATAAAGATTCTTCAGTTATCTTTCATCCAATTTTTGATTTATCAACGCAGTTATGCCTGTTTTTACTAAAGGAATATTTGTTCTAATTCCTACTCTCATTATTTGTATTTGCTTATAATTATAACATTACATAAATACATCGCGATGTATAATTTGAGAATCAAAGCACATAATAACAAGCAGACCTAAAATTCTGCGCATTCCCGATATTATACTACAATGTTTACTTGTTTATATTAAATTTTATACAAATTTGCACTATGCGTTGATTAATGAGTTCATCATTTCGTTCTACCTATTTTGTTTATCATATAATTTTTAAACATAACTATTGAATATCGCTTTCTTTACATATAAAGTTCAAACCTCGGGTTAGGAACCTATAACAGACAATGGGTTGGTGATAATAGTACCGATTGCTATCCGCAACCTTGAACAAACTTGGCATCTAGTAAATTAGTGTATAGAGACGGTTCCTTACTTAATCTTAAGGATTATTATTAGGTCGATGGAAGTTATGTCATAAGCTTTCACAGCCATGATGTATTATCCAATTATTTTAGGAGACCATCTGGATTGTATGTTAAGTATTTTATTATAATTATAGAAAAAATATTATCTGGTAAATACCAAAGCTATACATACCATGGGGAAGTGTGTCAGTACAGTGATATGGTGTTGTCGTTTAGCGAGCGCTTCAATGAGCCGGCCGTACATTGCGTAGTGGCTTCTAGTGTTGGTGGGCAGCACTGCCAGGAGGCGGGCAGCGTGCGCCGCCGCACAGAGTACCACCAACAGCCAGAGCGACCGCGCCTGCATCTCACTGCCGTCTGCCGCGGATTGCATTCTCGCCGACCGAGCCCGCCGCAGCCGCGTGCACCTTGCACCGATAACGGATGACGTTGTCCAACAAATGCCACGCACCAAACTGCGTGTCACACCATCTAACCTTTACCTCTCTCTCAACAAGACTTTCAGGCGACAGTACCACTGGTTCCTCTTCCAACGAAGTTGGTTCGGTAGTACAAGATTTTTCGTCTTCCATCAATGTTCCAAGATTTGTGATACATGTGTAACATTCTTTCAACTCGTTAGATGAAATATTAATTATGTACTCATATTTATGTGGACCAGTGATTTATCAACTTTCTTATTGTAAGTGCAATTTCTCGGCGTGTAACTAGCATGATGTGTCCGTATTTAAGCTAATAAGTTACAATCCAATACGACTTTTTCCCTCAAAGTAACTAATTCTAATCAAATAACAATTATCCTTTGTCGCTTATTTAAATTTTCTAATATTTTTATTACTACGATAACACGAAATTCGTGTCATATTATGTTATTCGAAACAATATAAAGTGTGATTCAACTGAAATATTTTGGACTTTACAAGTTGCAGCTTGAAAAATATTCTATTCTTTATAGTGAAAAATAATTTCGATTTTGCATAGATCGAAATGTTGTAGTAGGTCGTGAATGAACTTGAAAATGTCGGATTGCACGTAGGTATGTCTTTCATTATCTTATTTTATTTCTCTTAATTGGTAGAACGCTATCTGTTGCTAAGAAGTCGTGTATCACACCACTGTTGCATTTACTGAACGAATCCGGTTTATTTCAATTTATTAAAAATACAACTGTTTATTTTTTTTTACCTTGCCGAAATTTTATGCTCTATGCATCTTAGAATACTATGCCTGATGCGTTTAAGTTTAGACACATCTTTTCCAACGTCTATCACGAGGTAATGGTGAAAGGTCTTTAACTTAACGAAGTTGAACATTTTCTAAATTTTCGAGAGATCATACTTATTTTGAAACATTTCTCCATTGAAAATAAAATCATCAAAAGACGCGGAGCATAGCAACTTTACATGTTTTAGCTTTGTATCAAAACTTATAATATCTTTTGAGCAATGTAAGGAAATAACTAGGATATAATATTGTATTTTCCGATACTGATTGCTCATTAATTACATAAAATGTTCAGCGATATTTACGCGCTGTTTATATCAATCTAGAATTATTAACAAGAACTTGATTAGAAATAAGAGTCTTGTGACATAACTGTTTATCGTTCTTAATAAGTATTTATCCAACTCCGTTACCAAGAACCGTTCATATTGTTTACTTCTAATAAAATTAAGAGAAACATCAATCAATATTTTCCCAGATTTTGTTTTCTGGGAAGTGCAAAAGTCAAACATTTCTGGGCTAGTATGGGTTCATTAATTTGAAAGGTACTGGTTTTAGAAACAAAAGATTTTAAGTATCGAACGGTTGTGCGCAGAGGTATTTGATAACTTGAACATTGTGTAGATTCCTAATATTAAATCTACACTAAGCGTAGAATCCCGTAGTGAGCCGAGTGCTGCATTGGAGCTACAGATGTTCAGTTTTTACTGACAGTTAAAATTTTACCTATACCCACAGTCTTAAATGAACAATTCGTCTATTCATTTAAAACTAAAGGGTCCTTTCCTTAAGAACCTATAAGATAAGTTTTAATAAAGTCGTATAAAATGTCTATTTCGATACTTTGAGTTCACGTCAGTATTCAAGAGTGCTTCAATAAGAGGTAAGTGATTGATTGTTTTCTTTCAGTTACGAAGTGCAGGTTGAGGCGGACGGCCGCCGGCGTGGGCTGGGCCAGCGCGTGCTCAGCGTGCTTGAAAAATTGGCTCACGCGACGCGCATGCGCTGCGTGCGGCTCACTGCGCTCACACACAATCCCTCCGCTTCCGCCTTCTTCAGGGCTTGCGGGTTAGTTGTACAGTAATATTGTCTTCATATATCTCATAAAAATTTCAATGTCGTGAAAGTTAGTATTCTTTAACGCTCTTTTCATAAGGTCGTTGGATCTTCTCATGCTTTTTTATGAACATTGGTTTCATTAGCGACTATTTCATTAACTACCAGGTATTCTTTTGTTTTTATTATCCTTTTGACATCTCTAAGTTACATTTTCTTTCAATATTTATTCTGTCATACAATTTAAAGTTGTAGGTATTTTTTTTACTTCAGTTTCTATTTCATTTGTTACAGTTACAGTCTGGATGACACGAGTCCGTCCATAGAAGAGGCGACGCATTACGAAATACTCAGCAAAGCGACAATGGAAAGTGAAGGAGGAACCGATCCCCCGATAGCTTCTTAGTACATATTATTAGTTGTATTAAAATAAGATCTAAAGAAACATAGAAGTAATTGCACATTCAGATTCTATTTATTTCAATAGTGACTTTTTTAAGTTTAAGTTTTCATTACACCGCCACCTTTGTAGTCGATATGAGATTCTCGGGAATAAATAGCCATAGAGTAATTAGTTCTGTATAAAAAAATAGTCGATAGAGACTGAAATCCTCATTTTCAAATCATAATTATTATGGCAAAATTTTTGAAAATATTATATTGTAGTTAAATTTGTTTCGTCTTTATCTTCTAAAGTTTACCCTTTCTAGTAAAACAGCATCACAAGTACAATTAGATAAATACAATTTAACTTAATATTATTCTGCAATTTGTGACCTCAATAATAAAACAAAAACTTTTTAATTCCTCAAGTAATACTACTTTTAAAAGGACGTAAATAAATAATAGATAAATAAAGATTTCGAGTTAATATTACCTGGTTTTATTTTTATTTAGAGCTCTTTTCCTAAAACGTGGATCTAATGACATATGTTAAATTAAAAAAAAATAGTTTAAAATGTATTTATAACATTTTAATAAAATAAACATTAAGGGGCAGTACTACCAAATTCTCGTAAATTGCCTGATAATAATCAAACAGATAAAATACGTGACGGAAATATAGGACTTTTTTGTTTCACAATTCAAGATACCGATAAATAAGAACCTGGTAGTTAGTAAAAGCGGCAACGTCGCAAGGACGCTTAAAAGATCATATACGGGCAGTTTTGTAAAAAGCTTTATTTTTCATGTTAAGATAAATCTTTCCTATTTTTTGCTAAAAATTTCTTTAAAAAGATTGTATACAATATATGCTAAGTATTAAAAAAAATCACTTATTTATTTTAATATTTGGTTAAAAATAA
>NW_013525505.1:13711-25479 GCF_000836215.1 Papilio polytes
AGAAATTTTGTATTTTATCTGACGTGACGTCATATTTACACTATCAGGGCCTCTATCTACCACCGGTGGGACAGGCCCTAAATATTTTAAAGTACTAAAATATAACTTATCTACTTTAAAGAACTACGTTTCTACATCTAATGGGCTATCGCATCGATCTCTTGGCTCTTCATCCTGTACAGAGGTAGAGGGTCTCATTAAATGTATTGCGATAGAAGTATCTTGGAACATATGTTGGACTAATTCCTGTGAAATTTGCGGATTTTGTTGCAAATCTGTATGAGGAATCCATAGTCCTGGCTGCAAGGCGTTTGTCTGCGGAGAGGTCGGTGGTAGTGTAACATCCTGCGGTGGTGTTATAGTCGAACATTTCTCTCTTCGCTCTCTCGCTCGACGGTTTTGAAACCAAATTTTTATCTGGAAGAAATATTAGTTTTATAGAAAACAATGAATAGCAAGTATGAAATAAGTACATCGAATTGACTCATTGGTCATTGTTCGCGATTGTTGTATTATCATAATTAACGAATAAATTGTAGACGAATTTCATCACTAAAAATATGTTTACTCTATCATCTCGTAACTGCAACGCTGCAGCGAGAGCGCGCAGTGCGGGCGGTGCGAGGTAGGGGGCACGGGCGTAGGCTGCCTCCAGCGCCGCCGCCTGCGCCGCGGTGAACGGCACCCGCGCGTGCCGCCCCGACCGCCGCACGCGGCTTGTAGAGCTCACAGACCCTGACAAACACACCATACTTAAAGGATTTTAACTAGGTATGATAGTAGAGGATAGATAAGAAGAAAAATCGACTTGCAACGCAACTTGTTAGGAATATTTTGCGATATGAAAAATGTAACTCCTTATAAAATTAGATTAGCAATTTTACAGATACGTAAAGTCTATAAGTTAGTATTCGAAGACGAGATATGTTCGTAATGTGGCTTTACATGTTCTATAAATCGATTTTTTTCCTAAAACGTAACTTACTTGGTAACCGCGGCGGTCGGTATCGCGTGCAGATCAGCCAGCTCGGCATTGCCTCCTCGCCAGACGTAGCTTCACCTAAAATCCTTTTTATACTAAAATCCGAATTGCACTTAGATTCTGAATGACACGAAGAATCCATGACGTTTGCTTACTCCTGACAAGATACGTTTAAGCCAGTATCCCAAGTACACCACCTTTAAAGGGTATGTATTACAAAAGAAGGCGGGGTTACTATAGCCCCGCCTAACGAACCCCGAAAATTTAGCGACCCTTGTATCCATAGATGTTATCACATACCACAATCATTGGGGGCACGCACCAATGAGTTTTTAAATATTGTGACGCCGGCTCATTCATACGTACTTTGGATATAAAAAAAAAGAAATGGATACAGTCTGTACACAATAGGATGTTATTAGTTTAAGGGCATGTGGGAAAATTAATTTGTAATACGCATTGTATTACTTATTGTTCGAGATAATATGTAAAGTGATATGTTGCGAAAATAAATTGCTACTTGATTTGATATCGATGATGTTGGTTTTAAAATACGACAAAAAAGAACGATTGAGTAATTTATTAGAAGGTTCCGAAAGAGAAACATCTTTGAATGAAATTGAATGGATAAGGAATAACACCGTTGAAATACTAGCTCGTATTACTGCGGTAGAAAACAAATCAGATATGCGATTTTATAATGATTCCTGTAAACAAAATAGTACAACAACCATCTCCGTTATTTTGCAATGTGGCAGTAATTCGCTGCAAGCCATGTTAACCACTTATCGTCCACCGTTTAGATGTCACTGGCAGATAGTGTAATCACTGCACGCAATGCTCAAGTGCCACATTATTTTATTGTAATACATCTGACCACAAAAGAAACAACTTTACAAAGGAGACAAAATGGCCGGGTATTCAACAATGCTTAATGTATCAGAAGCTTTTGAAATATATTTAAATTTACTTGCAGCTGCAGAAATAAAATAATAATAATAAATTGTCAAAGTTTATTTGTAGCTAACTCTTCAATTAAACTTCGAATTGTATTTCTTATGAACGGATGCGACCTACAACATGTAGGTATTTTACAATTAATTTCTAAGAAAACTTGCTATGAAATTTCTGTATTTGTAAGTTTTAAATAACCTTATCTTATAAATATTATAAATTCGAAAGTTTAGATGGATCGATGTTTGTAAAGTTTGTAGCCTAAACGGTTGAACGGATCTCAATGAAATTTGGAATAGATGTAGAGGATAGTCTGGAAGAAAACATAGGATACTTACTTTTGATTTTTTTAATTCCACGCAGACGAAGTCGAGGACGAAAGCTAGTTTTAAATAATCCTTGACTCCTGGGTAAGAACAGGATAGTGCGTATATAAGGTTATTGAATACTCTCAGACACATACGATGTTTTTTACAATTACCAGAAGTTAAAAACAAGACTACGGACATCAAAAGGTTTAAATGGTATTACAGACTTGAACGGAGCTAAAGGACGATAGGTGATCAAGCATTCAATACTAGTCAACCTTGAGAAGTGACGTAAGTGTTGATACAAAGATGTGTCTACAAATTTGGCAGCCGTATTGTATTGAAACTTGAACTTTGAACCTTTAATCTAATATTTCAGCTTCATTGTATCAGTCGAACTAAACTCCTTCCGTGGGTCCTATGTTGTTTTCACCGACTTCATTCTAGAGTATGTTCTCTTGGACAAACGTTCTTTATAATATTAGTAATATAAGCCATAATGTAACGGAAAGAATCGAGTCGTGGATAACGGTATTCCGGGGCCCTGTAACGTTAGTGCCACCATGATTTGACTAATTGAAGAGATAAAAATGTTTCTTAACACTTTTTCTCATAACAAAGTTCGATAACGGGATTCCTACTAAAATTGATTTTTATAATGTTTGTAGTAATTTATACGATATACTTAGTTAATTTTAAGCAAACGGTGGAAAATATTACTAGATTCAGATGTATCTTATTAAAAAATCAAAACATAAATTGTATGACTTTAATTTTATTTTTATAGATGTTACATATTTGTCAGACAAGATAATAAGATAATGACTACGTATACAGGACTATCCTACTTAAAGAGACGTGTTCCGAGCTATAATTCAAGCCTGCACAAGGCTGTTGCGCCGGTTAGGAGGCAGTGCGCCGGCAGTACGCTCTCATTGTGTTTACAATCGCAGTTCATTAAACACGAATACAAATACATAAAAAGTAACATTTAAATCGTAGTTTTGTTGCTTAATTTTCTACACTGTGACAATATTCCAACAATGTCTATTCCGGAATCTTTTGTGCTGACTGGAGGTGATTTGTTGCCGCGAATCGGTTTTGGAACTTGGCAGGTGAGTTTTTTAGATGACCTTAAGTTGTTTATGTAATTATCATATAAATATATCTGCATGCTATCTTATATTCGTATAACAATTCATACATACAATACAAAGGAACGTTGTAAATAATGCGGAAAGTAATAATGAATCTTTGTATAGTAGCAGAGTTTGAGTATGTGTACTGCGACATTTCAAAACAATTTAATGTGAATGAACTCGTGTGAAACGGAATTGTTAATGCGTAACACTTTTTAAGCAAACAGTTGCCCGGCTACTAAACCATTAAGTGAATAAATTTTATTTTTTCCCTGTTACAACTGACGATTGTTTTTCCTCTAGCTCCAACTGTACGCAGTCGTTACTCTCTTCATTCTCCATGTATTTTTCGGGATGTTTTCTGTTTATCTTCGGACATTCGGTTTTCTTTAATTTGATGTAGCGTTTGAAACAACTCTTTATCACATCCCATTTAGATTTATGAAGTCTGGTCGATGAGTCTGCAATAAAGATGGGTCGGCTACAAGTTTCCGCATGGTATATCTGTTCGGAGCAATGAGACCAGCCGTCGCTGCAATAGGAGTACGATTCCTCACAGTTCCCATTCGACCCCGACAATCCCCTTGAAGTCGACGCATGACAATTTGCACTATCGTTAGAGCATTTTTCTTCAACACTATCACTACAATACATTCCAGAAGTAGACATCAGAAATGGATGTTTTCATGTACATTAACTTAGTAAATTTTACATACATTATACACAAACATAAATACGGAAAATATAAGACAGATCTAGACTGACTTTGGCCTTGTCAAACATCAGTGACGCTAAGTGTAATTATGTTCATAAAAACTCGATAGAAAAATGTCTTCTCTATGCACTATATGAAAAATGTATTTTTTTTTAGCTCAAGGATATTATTTCCTTAATCCCCCTGCCCCTACTACCTGACTGGTGTATTAATAAGCCATACAGATACTAACCAAGTTCCCGGATAAATTTAGTAATTAAATGTTTGAAATAGAAGATAGCAAACTAATTTATGGTTTACTTTGAACTCAATTATCGCTTAAAATTGTTAGTTAAACATCACTTTTACCATACAATGATAATAAAGTCGTTTACTAAATTGCAGTTTATATTATCAGAATTTACCAGTTGTTTCTAAACGCAGTACTATTTACAAGGACAGACACGTATTTTGCGTTTGAATGTAATAATCCGGCAGCGTTTCAATCAATTTGTACTCCAATTAGATTTAGGTTTCCTCTACCGCTTAAAAAACGTTGTTGAATGACTTTTTGTAATCGATAAAACGTATTGAAGTTCCAAAAAAAATTATTTCCTTTGTTATTATATCTCTCTTTTATATAAGTAATGTTGCATTTTGAAATTGATCTATCATACTAATATTATAAATGCGAAAGTTTAGATGGATGGATGTCTGTTAGAGTATGTAGCATAAATGGTTGAACGGATTTCGATTAAAATTGGCATAGATGTCAAGGATAATCTTGAAGAATGCATAGGCTACTCACTTTTATTTTTTTTTTAATTCCACGCGGACGAAGTTGCAGGCAATAGCTAATGAAATAATAATTTAAGACTCTCTATGTTTTTATATGATGACAAGCAACAAATTAACTATAATGACTTATGTAAGGTTAATGTTTTTTTCGTCTAGTACGAGTTAGCACTGTAGAATCCTCGATGCATTATTAACTTTGCAAACATTACAAAAGCGTGACTTGCAAAATAATTTCTTAGAATTTATTTTTACCGTCTGTGATAAAGTTAATCGACTCTTAAATTCAAACATATTGAATTTCAAATTATTTTCGATTATAGTGAAACTAAGAAGTTTATTTTATGTTATTGCCTTCTGAAACACAGCTAATTTAGAGTAAACATTTTGGATTAAGAAGCTCCAAGTTTTGGACTGAGCAAAGATGGCGCCGTACACGGAAAACTCTTATTGTAGGAGGCCAAGGCCCGCTATGGGTCGTTGGTCAATATTTAATAGTTAGTTAATTTCTTAGTTGTAACATTTTTTATCGTAACTATCAATTTTGTAGGCATCAGATGATGTACTAGAGCCCGCAGTAGCAGCGGCTCTTGAAGCTGGTTACCGCCATTTTGATTCTGCGCGTGCCTATGAGAACGAGGCTGCGCTCGGTCGAGCTCTCAATCGTTGGATCGGCAATGACCTTAACAAGAGGAAGGAACTCTTTGTCGTCACCAAGCTACCACCAGGAGGTAAGTTAACAGACTTTACACAAGTTTTACACTTATACACGGAATTACTGTTTATTTTATGGAGAAAAAAATGGTACATGTGAATTTTGCAAAAAAAATGTTGAAGCCCAATTTTCGGGTTTTCTTTTTGTGCTGTGTAGATTGTTAAGATAATTTACTATCATTTTAACGAACTTACGCTAGATGTTTTACAATAGTCCCATAGCAGATTAGCCTGAATTCGAATTTGTAGTTCTGAGTTTGCATAATGATTTCTAATGATTCATTTTTTTCTAGGAAACAGGCCGGATTTAGTGGCGGAGTATTTCAATGCTTCGATGCGTGACCTCGATCTGGACTACCTCGACCTGTACCTCATGCATACGCCATTCGCATTTGAACACGTCCCTGGCGACCTGCATCCTATGAACCCTGATGGAACCATCAGAGCAGACCTCACCACAGATCTCGTTGGAGTTTGGAAGGTATCGCTTATTATCTTCTTTTGTAACAAGTGATGAGCCTTTTCGGATTTTTAATCGTTCATAAAAATATCATTTAGGTTAGTTTCTGGTAACCTTGCGTTTATAACGACTATTCTTGCGATATTTAAATTACCATTTTTATACGTTTCAATTACATTTTCAATGCCATTTTGATGCCCTTTGCCCCATAGATAATATACATTACCTTCATACTTTTTTAAACTTAAAAATATATTTGTACTTTTTGCATCCTGTCCACTGTCAATTTGACACCATCAAAATTTTTGATACTAAAAGAAAGAAATCCAAAATGTGCAAACGAAATTCTTGTTTATACTAGCATTTACAAATAGACTTTTATAGACTTTTTGAAATTTAAATAATGGGCGTATCTTTTCCCCATTATGGCGCCGGTGAAATGACCACAGAATATGTCATGAATCAGTTTAAAAACGATTCCGTTTACAAAGAATGCTGCTATCCAATAAAAGAACTAAAGCAAAAACAACATCAAAGAAAAGATAATATTTCGAAGATTTTCAAAAACGATCAAATAATCAAAAACATGAATAATACGAAACTAGACAATAATTTCTTATGGACAAAAGTGTATAGGTCGCCTGTTCCAAACAAGCAAATCGACGAGCCGCAAAATGGAATCGATTCGATTTGCGAAAGTCTTATATCGAGACAATCAAACAAAGCCAGTAAAACGGCTAAAACATTACACGACACTTTTCCACAGCTATTTGAAACACAAGCTTCGATCGCTTCTATAGTAAATACCAGAACGACAATGAGTCAATCTGCGTCCAGTAAAAAGAATTTATTTAATAAACTGTCAACTAAAGTACTTTGCCCATGTTGTACTGGAGGAGATGACGGAATAGAAAATGCGCGGGAATTTTACGATCGTCATAACGCAACAAATTCATACGAAACTATCGATTTATCGAAACCTAGTGATTACAATGTTGAAGGTTCAATAAAGATGGATACATCTCGTATAAGTACTGAAAATCTCCACAAAGAGGGCTTGAGCGATAAGAGGAAATGCAACAACTATCAAAAAGTCTTTAAAGCCATCGCTTCTAACACTTATAAGAATTTAATTAGTTTATTTCATGCAAAATAAAATAACTAGAAATAAATCTGAAATACAATAACCAGACAATGCAAAATCTATAAAATTGTAATTCAAATTATATTACAAAAATAACTATTCGACAGAACCATTGTCAATACTTTTAATTATACTTTATTAGATTAGATTAAATAAGTGACTTTAATATCTAAATGATTTTATTAACCTTCACATGTAACGTTTAGTAATTTATTATTTCTTTCAGCTAGTTTGCTTTAGTACATTTTACACCAAATAACGTATTACTTAGATATAGATTTGGGGTACTTGCAAGAAAATATTAGCAATGCCAATAAAATCTAATACAACTTCAGTCTATCTCCTTTGCTTTACAAAACTAACCTTACTAAATTACCAAACTTAATATTTTTTCTAAACAGTTTTTTGTTGCAATTGCAACAATCCTTCATAATTATGAAGGAAGTTCCGTAATGTTTGGGATGACAAAAAGAAAGTATTACATATTTTATAGGTATTTTAGTTTTATGTTTTTTGTTGATACTGCATATTAAAGTAAATTTATTCAATAAAATAAGTAATTAACATCAATTCAGGCGATGGTAAGATGAGAGTAAATTAATTTTAAACGCTTGTTTTTCAGCTTCGTCATTTTTTAAATAAATTTCCCCCGGACCGCATATTTTATTCACCGGACGCACCGGACACAAGATCTTTGAATTTTGCTGTTTAGCTTGCATATTTAAAGGTTTTTCTTTACCTCGGACTCTACTATAAATACTAGATACAGTATCTATAGATGTATGGCTAAATCTCTCGGGTACGTGAAGTACTAGAACATGATTTTTTTTTATCTTGTTTGTTAGTTTTGTTTTCGATTGCTTGAATCTGCGGATTACATTGTATAGGAAGACGTGGATGGTGTTGGGTTGTTTGGCCTGATGCCGCCGCCGCCATTCCACGTCAAACATGCTATTCACGGAAGACATTTGTGACATGGACCTCGTCAACATGTGCGAGATAATCTCCATACTGCAGTTTGAGTTCAAGCTGTACTGGCATCCAAAGTCTATTGAATTAATCTTTGCAGCATTTTGTGTAGCAACTAACTTCATTCTTTCGTTATTCTTTATCATAGATGCATCTCGAATATTTTTTGTACCTTCAATATTTTTCGATTTGAAAACTTTCTTCTTAAGAATTTTCTTTTTTGCTTTTTCAATTATTTTTTTAAATTTCAAAGGAAATTCTATAGAATACAAGTCTTTCTTACGCATCGGAGGTAACAATTTTTCTTCACCAATGATAGAGATTCGTTGTTCATTGGAAGGTTTTAAACTTTTTGACGTTACTTTGCTTACCCCGGGTTCTTTGAATGTGTCTACTTCAGTACAACTTTCATCGGTCATATAATCTCTTGAATGCATTATAGTGGTTAGCTTAAGTTATTTGTTACGTGATATATCGATACATGTTTCAAGCTACTTTTATTCTTCTGGTACTTAGGTAGTTTAATGTAATCCACATTTTTGTACTTTCGTTAAGTTTCATTGTGATCTGTATTATAACCGGTAATTGTTATCTTCTACGTCGTCCGATGCAACCGCAATAAAATATATCTATAAAAGAATCCAATGCTTTTATAACTTTATTGGACCATCGTGATCTTTGTATCGGTAGATACTTCTTCAGTGGAGGTTTTAACATATCTGTAGCTAGTTGTAAGTCATTCTATATTATACTGAATGCTTTATAGATTGTCTATTTATTGTTACATAGATTATTGTGTTGACGCCATTGTATTATTATGTTATTTAGTAGAAGATTAAACATCTACATTTTTGATAATACAATCAAAATGTCACTTTTGGCGTCATCTGTTACAGGTGTGCTCATATTTGAAAGAATTATCTATGATTGTCATAGACGTTTTAGAATCTTACAGACAGTAAAAATCCATTGCTATTATCCCGATCACTACGGAGTCGAACAATGCACAATTTGACGCAGGATGATGACGACGATGATGTCCTTTTACAGGCGCTACTCAAGCTAAAGGAGAGCGGTCGAGTGCGTCACGTGGGCGTGTCTAATGTGAACGAGGCGCAGCTGCACCGGCTGTGTGCGGTGGAGAAGCCGGCCTGCCTGCAGATAGAGGTACACTTGCTGTGCCAACAGAGGGAGCTCATCGCCGCAGCCAACAAGCTCGGTATACCCATCGTCGCGTATTCTCCACTCGGCTCAAAAGCTCTCGCAGATGCGTTAGCCGCTAAAACGGGGTAAGACGCAGTAATTGACCCCACAATTTGCTTAGTTAAAGGACACATTAAAACTTGAACGGCTATTCATTTGTTTTCCTGTTAATTTTAAAGGCGCGAATACCCAGACCTACTAAAGTTACCAGCGGTATTAAAAATAGCAAAAAGCCACAACAAGACGCCTGCCCAAGTGCTACTGAGACATCTGCTGCAGAGCGGAGTCGCTGCCATACCTAAAAGCACCAATCCAGAGAGAATCAAACAGGTTCGTAGTAAAAGAAAACAGATAATTTTACATTTATTTATGTTAATTCATTCAGAAATGTATTGATTAATTATATTATTTTTCAGAATATCTCTGTATGGGATTTCGAACTGTCAGATGAAGAAATGTCAGATTTGCGCGCGCTAGACCGCGGCGAGGACGGACGGATATGTGACTTCTCTTTCTTTAAAGGCATCGAGAAGCATCCGGAATTCCCCTTCAAGAAATCGTGAAACCATTTCAATACAAACAATACATTGTTCAATATATAACTTAAACACCATAAATATCGTTGAAAATATTATTATGAAGCACTAAAATCTTTATTGTTTTCAAACACTTACTACTTAAAAAAAAAAACAAAAAAATTTCGTGATCCTATTTATTTGTACTCATATTCTAATCCTGGATGCGTCTGTCATTGTGTACAGAAATACAAAATCGCAGTATTAAACGTACCGTCACGCAGTTGTATTTCTCGAACATATTTAAATTAATGCACATTTAGTTTGAATAATAGGTAGGAACTTTAATTTGAACAATGGCCTTTAAATGAAACCAACCTTTAAACTGTAATTAAACGTTAAAAGCGAATGTACTATATACAGTAAGCTGCGTACAGTCGTTATGGTTTACATTTGGACAAACATAATTTATCAAATCGCAACTCAAACCCATGTCTCCATCATACATTGAACTCGTTATTGGTCAATATCAATTTAAGCAACAGAAAATTAGAATAGAATCAACCTATCCATACTATTATTTAGCAGTTGCAATTTGCGTTAACACAATAATACAAATAATAATTAGAATTCATTTATTTCAACTTTCATTAACGCAAAGTTATAAAAATAATTTTAAAGTCCCATTGTCATGTTAAATAATTCATTTATTTCTGTTCCGTTAATATTAAAGGGAATACGTTTCCTTTTCGTTTAGTTATTCCAAGACTTTCTACAGAAATGGACGTTTTTCGTCGTTAAAATTTCTAATAAATATCAGTTCACGTTAAAAAGAAATATGGCGTTGATTTTAAAAGGAGCCGTTAAATTGTATCATTATCTAAACTATGATATTGCTGGTATGTGAAAACTTTGTGTATTATTTTTGCTGTATCTAAACTCTACTTTTTCTATAACAATTATTGTTAATAATCAACTAAAGTTTGACTGACACGCGATTTTTTTCTGTATTTCTGTACTTTCATTCAGTGTTCCATTTAAATTCTATTTCTTTTGTTATAATTTTTAGAAGTGACAACAAAAGACTGGCCACTCATGAGAACGCCATGGCCAGGTTTGCTCCTCATTGCGATCTATCTAATGACCGTGTGCCGTTGGCTACCAGACTATATGAAGGATCGCCCAGCATATGACCTAAGGAAAACTATTGTTTTATACAATATCTTTCAAATTATATGCTGTGTTTATGTACTTTACCAGGTGATTATTGAAACTTTCGAAAAATGTTTTGTAAATTCATATTTATCAAAATATTAAATTCAAAACATCTAACATTAATAAACAGTTAAATAATATATCAAGCGATAAAAAACGTGAGTTTTGTAGATTATTAATTCATGTATCTATATGAGTTACGTTTTGTATATGTATTTTTTTCAGAGTCTAAAATTAGGATGGTTAACTCGTTACCGTATCGTTTGTGAACCTGTAGGTGACGGACCTGAGAGTCTTGATTACGCCTGGAAAGTTTGCTATGCCTATTTTATTATAAAAGTAATCGATCTATTAGATACGGTATGTTTCTATAAAGTAATTTAATCTTAATAAATAAATTGTCTATAAACTTATGTATTTAAAAATTGTGCAATTACAGGTATTTTTCGTCTTAAGAAAAAAACAAAATCAAGTGTCCTTTTTACATGTGTACCATCATTTCGGAATGGTCGCAGTCGCCTGGGGTATGGTTAAATGGGTACCAGGTAATAACAAATCTATACTAATATTATAAAGAGGAAAGATTTGTATTTTTTTGACCGACTTCCCAAAAGAAGGAGGTATTCAATTCGACGGTATATTTTTTTTTTTTTTTTTTTTTTTTTTTTTTTTTTTT